>NC_056472.1:8473146-8828146 GCF_008729295.1 Plectropomus leopardus | reverse complement strand
TATATCAATAAGAAAATGCAAAACACAAATGTATGGCATGTTACCTCCTCAGGTAGTAAGACCTATGACTGTCACACATAACAAGCACACTTTGGTGTATTGTGCAAGGTCTTACTAAGAATAAACAATGTACATACTATGTATGTATGATCCCTTTCAGTCATCACCTGACTCACAGGAAGTATGTAGCAGTGTATTTATCCAGAGACTCTGCCTGTATTTGATTAGGTATCTTCTTATTTTGCTGTATTTGTGACGTATCTGGATGAATTGCACCCCAGCCAATATCAGTACAAGGGATGTCAATGATTACCTGTTATTCTTTAATCGATCGGCCCATAGGGTCATTTCACTACTCTTCTGTTTACTGAACTGCACACCAACCGGGTCTGGTAGGAGCTAGCCAGTTAGCCACTGGTAACATTGTACCGGCCCAACAGCGTTGCTGTAGAATCATCGTGCCCACCCTCAGCTCGCTCAACCTGATGAGTAAGCCACTAATTAAGCTGTAAAACCCCTTTAGTATTGTTGACTATGATATCACTTTTACCACTTTTAGCAATGTCAGCAAAGGTAAGGGTGCTAACATGTTTAAAAAAATGCTCAAAGGGTATTGCAGCTGAAAATAAAGCTGCTTTTTCACTGGGGGGACCTGAGGGGAGACAGGAGGGTAGGCATAATGTTCCCGAAACAACGTGTTCTGGCACCAGGACAGCGTTACCAGCTGTAATCGCCAAAATAGCAACACTGCTAGCCAGCTAATGTTAGCTCAGCGCAGAGCAGCTGAGGAACCAGTGGAAACTGGAGGCTGGGTGGGGGGCATGTTTTCATGTGCAAATGCAGCTGGCTAGCTATCTGTCAGCAAAGCCAACGGAAAATAAATTAAAGACATTGCGTTGCAAAACTTTAAATTTTCTCTACCTCGAAATAGATTTGAAACTCAGCACTAAAGCTCACTGAGGCATTGGAGAGCCAGACTAAAAGAAAGAGTTCAGTTAATCGGTGTCTGCCTATCAAAAGCAAATTAATCGAAACTGAAACTCTGAAACTGTACGCAGGTGAGGTAGGGATTATAGTGACTAGCAACATGCTTCCAAGACGAAGCCCTAAAAAAAGACAGAACATTCCAAAACAAGACTGAAATTGGGGTTGGCCTTCACTTTAAATGGCGAGTGCTGACAGAGAGAATGGGAATGACGAGCGGTGCAGAGTTGGCATGCTTTCTACAGAACAGGTAGATGCCAGCAGGTAGCTTAGTTAGCTTGCAAAGGGATTGGCTTTCTATGACAACAGATGTAACATTCCTACAATAGTACAGTAGCTTGCAGTGTACATAGAGGCAGTGAAGGCAGGAGGGGGTTGAGAGTTTACAGGTAACCTGTAAACCTCACAATTTATACTGAACCCTCTGCTGACAGCTAAGTCACAAAAGACCGAACATGTCTACATTTGAATTAATGAATGATGTCCAACAACCAATAGCAGCACCATCTGCCCAGGAGCACGTCAGTATTTTGGTTCCGACTGATCAGTATCCAGCAATAATTTAAAATTGGTTCTTGGTGCAAATCTCAAAAGACTACAAAGCTGCAGAAGGATGAGCTGAGTAGAGACCGACAGAAGGAACTCCACATGTTGTGGAAAAGAAGGGAGCAGCAGGGATTAGGTTTTATTTGTTTTGTAAGTACAGCTTTTTGAGTAAAGCTACACATGTTCCTTTACAATAAAAATACTTCATATTTGAAATTTCGAATGTACTATGAGAATTGAATACTGTGTTCCAAAATGGTGCCCTGTTTATATGCAAACTGCCTGATTATTTTAAATCTGCGACCTGTCAAACATCCACTATCACTTCACATATTCCATCCATATGGATCAGTTATCTCTGCGCCCTGCTGTTCGCCCACCTGACCAGCCACCCTCGTCCCCCATTCCTCCATTTATCTGAAAGCCATCTCTGCATCTATCCATGTCGTATCCAGTGATCATCAATGATCATGTTAATCCTTAAATGTCTTTATGTTGCGCTGTCTTAATCCAACCTCTGCAAGGCTAGCTAAGTCTATCTCCCAGCCCCTAAACTATAATCTAGCTAGCTTTATCTCCTGGCTCTGCTGGCAAAATCTAGCCCTGCATTTTCCCAGAAACTGGGTTAGAACACACTGGTGACTCACAATAGGGCAGATACCGATGATGAATTACGACAGATATGTAGAGCCACTGCTTATGTTGCCAAGGCCTAAAGGCTTGTGGGCTAGTGGAGTAAAAAAAATGTCAATCTCTTGCTAAATAGGAAAGATTTGAATCAATTTGTAGATATACTAGATCCAAGAAAACAAATCCAGTGGTATTAAGTAAAAAAATAAACACACTTCACACTGGACTTTTGGAAAACAAGAGCTGATTTCTGCTACTTTATAATGAGGGTGTCAGAAATATTTACAGATAAAAATCAGATATTGTGCAAACATGTAGAGTCCCAGTTCTCTCCAGTGTTGTCTGCATCCTGTATACGTGAATGTAACTTGTGTTATCAAAGCATTTATTCTGTCTGTTTGTGTGAAGGAGAGAGAAAGTAAGAAGCAGGGGGTCGGTCTCGAGCTCCTCTCGCTGGCTGGATAACTTGCTGTTTCAGCTAATCAAACCATTATGACTGCCCACTAACTGAGAACACCATTACCATAATATGCAGTTTCATCTGATTAGTTATGCATGATCCAGATACACCGACGCTGGGCAGAGACAGAGAGACACACAGAGAGTGAGAGAGAAAGTGTGCGTGAGGAGGGAGAGGATGGGATGGAGGAGGTGACCCTGATCTGACAAAAATATGTCTAAAAAAAAAAAATATTAAAATGGAACAGAAGGAGAGCTACAACCACTACGAACTCACGCTCCATGAAAAAGGTCCTACTGGGTTATTTAGTGATTTTTCACAAAGAGAAAACACACACAAGACTTCTTAGAACATACTTATAAACATGAACAATCACTGTGATCTATGTGACAATACTACCACTGTCCAATTATGAACACAATTTATTATTTAATAAAATAAAGCTGTTTTTTCATACGAAATACAGACAATGTCTGGAGAATCAGGTCCAGGAGGTTGTCTGTGTCAGACACGTTCTCACACACTGGAAATACTCTGTTTTAGTCGAGGGGTGCAGGAGGTAAGACGTGATGCAAAAAGCACGCTGCAGAAATCTTTATGTTTCATTTGTTTAATGTAGTCATTAAAAAAAACGAAGTTTCTTGCCGTGAATTTATCTGACGATTTCTGAAATAGCCCTCCAGTTAGACATTGTTGTTGGCGTCTTTGTGTGAATGACCCTTCTTCTTCACTCTTGGTTATTTGTATTTTTTCAGTTTTGTTTAAGTTTCATGATAGAAATGTCCACCGTTATTAAAACTGCCACCACGTATTTATTTCATATTTTTGGAGCTGGACTGTTTATTAGGAGCGCTACTGGAATATATTTACCGTTTGGTCATTCTTTGCACCACACTCTCGGAGCGCAGAGCGCTCTCTGGGCACAGACGGAGCAGCAGAATAGCAGGCGTAATGAAAGTGAAACTAACTACTTACTAGCTTCTGCAGCAGCTGCTTCTCCCATCCATCACTCTGATCTGATCAGCTCTGCGCAAATTGAGAGATCAATTATCTAGTCCGCAAGTCAAACTCCTCAAACTGCTGACCAAAAAAAGGACTCAAAACCTCTGAATTTAGAAAAGCTACACAGAACAATAAAAAAAGGGAAGTTCGCCCCCACCCCCCAAGCATCAGCTACCACCACACATACATTGTAATTCTGTGGGAAACACTGCGCCCACTCCCTCGCTGTGAATTCTGTGGACAATGACCTGCTTTATTCACACATGGGCTCAAGCAGACTTTACACAGACTTTGTACTACAGGGAACTTACGAGTAAAGTCTGTCTAATCTCTGATTCAGAGATCAGCATTCTCACATACAGCTCCTCCAGGTAATGTCTAGATAGGGTTGCAGTGCATGTGTGAAAGGGGCTCATGTCTTTTAGCCCCTGCTACAACTGAATCCATCTACACCCAATTCACAAGGCCACTGTTATTTTTGTCCCTGTGTTCACAGGCAGAAAATAATTATTTTTAGTCTGAGCTTAAAAATTTAAAACTTACGCAAATACGTGATCCTTCTCCTCTGTTTTCTGAATGATACTGTGACTACAATGCTAAAAGCCTGAGCGATGCATACACATGATACTATTATTACCTTCCACCAATCCAAACTCACATGTCACGATTAATATGGCACTCCTCGCTTTTCATTTTGAGCGTCCAGATCTGTCAAGGCACCTTCGTCCTGGCATCCTGTAGCTGTGGTATCTTGCTCAGAATAAACACAGCTGTGTTTGGGGCTTCGGAGATGATATTCGCCAAAGAGTTGTGCCATATCCGCCCCAGCAACAGACCACTAACTAGCTGCCTTTCTGAGAGCTATCTGGCTGGATATTTGTGTGAATGGATGGCTGTTTGGCTGGTTCACTTAAGGACTGCCAGTCAGGCTGAAAGTACTGTATCTCAGGACAATGATGGTGATCTGACAGTGCTACTAGCCTGTGCCATGTTTGGCTAAAATTGTGTTTGTGCCCTCCTGTAGGCATATTTGTAAATTTATGGCAACTATTTTGCTTCCTATTTCAGAATGACTTGTTGGCAGTAATTCCTCTTCATGTAATTACAGACGCAAGATGGCCAACATTGAAGGAATAAGCTGGCACAAGATCACCAGTAACTTGGCAACGCTCGGGGTCGGTGTGCAGCCACTGTTAACTGAAATGGCCGAACTCTGTCTATCAATGGCTCTGCTTACTGCGCTTCCCAACTGCAAATAGGACTGTGAGCTTTCCAAGAGGTTATAATAGAATGAGCAGGCAGCTGGTCCTCTTGGTTAAACATGAACAGGCTGCTCTTTGACAGGGCTGTCACCAACAGTCAGCAGAAGTCCCAGCAAGCCTGGACTCACTCAAATAAAGCGGAGGATCTTATCAGAGATTTTAAAAGGTAAGTACCACTCCATTTAAAACATGCACAAGCATGAGACCCAATAACCAAGTTGTTAATTTGTGTATGGGGTGAAAAAAAGCAACTTGGTAGCACTACATTGACACAGAACAAAAATGAAAATAAATTAATACTGACATTTTTCACAGCTCCTTTGGCAATGGATCCAGGCCTAGAAATGTAAGATACACATTTCTGCAGCCTGATAATGTATCTCGCCTGCAGCACCCAGCCTGCAGTCTTCTCACCAGCACTGTCAGTTAGCACCAATACCGAGCTGTCAGCACTACTGAGCACCACACTGAAAGGTAGGGTGTGTCTTTTTCCAACGTTGAGATGAGCCAGACATAAGGTGTCAGGCAAAGATAGAGAGAAAAAGGAAGAGGAGAAAACTCAAAGCTGAGAGGAAATGCTATTTCCCCGCTAAAAATCAACTTCTTGTGTGAGACAGAGGATATTTAGACATATAATGTCCTACACATTCTCGGTACTCAGCCCATCCCTCAGTGTATACACATCTCAGCCTTTCAAACAGGCAAGAACAATGGTTGACCTTTGACTACTATGCTATGTGGGCTGGTTTATGATGTTTAACCATGAGGCTGTCATCTTTATGCAACTTTTCTACAGGTATTGGCCAAAACCTGTGGAGACACATCCGTAGAAGTGGCATGATGATGAATTGGTGGTGAGTGGACATGAATTTGCTGCACATCCTTGGACTCTTTTACACTGCCTCTTCAAGGCGGGAATATCACTCTGCTTTGCCACTTTGGCATTCTGTATAGAAAGACACAAGACTAAAAACACCTTCATATAGCATGTTGAAAAAATGACCAAAAAAGCAATACTATAGTATGGCGAAAAATGTCAAAATTTGACATGCCCAAAAAACACTTAAAAACAGCTGAGCCACATAAAATAACATGTCAAGGCACATTATAGCATAGGATTTTGCAAATACAGGCAAGAAATCCTTACTATAGCATGCTTAAAATGACTGAAAAAAACATACAATAGTATGTTGAAAAATGTGAAAATTTGACATGTCCAAAAAACAGCTGAAAACCACATAAAATAGCAGGCCGGGACACGTCATTGCACAGAATGTAGTAAAAACAGCCTAAAACACCATAATATAGCACTGAACTGAGGTCTGTATAAACAGGACAGCCAGCAGGATGGGATCATGGGCAGCACTTGCCCCTGTTGTCAAGCTACAGGCAATGTTGACCAACAGATTCTCAAACTGTAGTGTTTATAGTACAAGACTGCAGGCTACACCCTAAGACTGAGAATAATTTCAGACAAAGTAACAGAAATAATTAGTAAATGTCTGCATTTGACTGAAATGGTTAAAAATAGCTTCCAACAAATTGTTGGAAATAAAGGTACAATACAGTTTCTTCCCACATCATGTCCACAGTTGACTTTAAGTCAGCTGCTTTGGGATCTGATGATACCACCTAACTCCCAATTTGCTCCCATGAGACCTACCTGCCCTTTGCAAGCAGGTGCACATTATCCCCATTACTCCGGCCACACCTGTGCCTCCTTGGTCTTCCACAATTCACATCCTCTCCTCACTTCTTCCCCTCACTTTTTGCTCTCTCTATTTCACACAGGCACTTCTGCTGTATGCCATGGGGATGGCAGGTTCAGGTGCGCTGCTCAAGTAAACCAGGGCCATTGCCAAAGGCAATTTAATCCTCACCAGCTGAGTCCATCCATTTCTAAAGCTCAAGACTTCTTGGTTTGGGCAGAGCAAAAGCAAAGAAATGTGCAGTTCAATCAAGCATTCTCTTTAGCTCACTATTTATTAGGGCTGCAACTAGCAGTTATTCTCATTATCAATTAATCTGATGATTATTTCCTTGATTAGTTGTTTCATCTATAAAATGTTAGAATATGTTGAAAAAATGTCCATGTACTGTATCACTACATGGGTGCTAAGTTTTTTTGTTGTTTTGTCTTTCTTTGGCTTTATTTCTTAGCCCAGCATTAACATAAAAGGGGGAGAGACTGGGGATGACATGGAGAAAAGGGCCCCAGGACCTGCAGCCTTTGAATAGGGGGCACCCTGCTCTCCACCCTGCTTTACCAGGTTAGACCAGTAGCCCAGTAACTCACCTGGCCTATAAAAAGCCAAACATATAGAAATTATTAGTATTGCAACTAAAAAATAAACTATTGGTAGCCCAATTGAATAATGAATCCAATTGTTTTACTGTACATTTTTGCTGTAATAAAAAAAATTGCTGTGAGATGAATCGACTGAAAACTTAATCTTATAACATAGATGCTGACTGAAGTTTTCCCTTTGGAGACACAATTTGCAGTTAAATAAAGGTAATAAATCGCACTGTATGCTATCACACTCCGTTTAAATTTGCAATAATATTGTATCGTGACTCATATGGTGGGACTTTGGGTGATTCCAACCTTAAAAATGATGCACAGTGTGTGATATAGGTTGGGATGGTGTAGGTTTCTGGTGCCCCCCTTCACCAACCCTTAGCAATGCTTTTGGGGCTGCTGATTTTGCACAAACCTTGGAAAAACTGAACCCAGTTACTGGATTTCATTCACAACTCCTTCCTCTGCTGCCCCTGACTGAGCTCCCATTCAGAACCAATTGTGACTCTGAAGTCATTTTGCTGTTCAGCTGGAGAAAAAGGACAAGAAAGAGCCAAGGAGGGAAAGATAGAGGCTAGACAAACAGGACAGAGCAGGGTCCATATGATCTCAGCAGCGGCAGCAGACTGGCAAGCAGCAGGCAGCAGAGGAACCGACTGCGACCCAAAAGATGTGGCACGGATGGTGGAGGATTACGTCATCGAAAAAAAGGAGGACGCCTCATCACAGCAAACCCCTTGCATCTATTACCAAACATCACATAGTTAACAGCTTTTCGGTCAGCAGACATGGGTCGTTTTCAATCAATTACTCAAAAAAGAATAATAATTGACGCACGAGCGACTGAGAGCAGGGTCGCAATAAGCAGCTTATCCATATATAGGCCCTCTCGTGTGACATTTCTAGGATGTGACACGTACATGAGATCAGTTGTAACAAAACGGTGCTCCAGCAATCATTTACCAATGAATGACAAACCCCTACACCCGTTTTATTTGATTTGCAAGAGGCTCTCTATTTACTATTGATGCAATATGGTCAAAGAAACACATTGGCTCATTCAAGCAACACGCTGCAAAGCGAATCACTCATTAATCACTAATTAATGGCTATCACATATGATAAAGGAATGTCATCTTTCAAGCCACATAACATAAGTGATGCCGCACTGGCTCCATTGAACGCCAACTAGACGCTGTCATTAAAGGGCTCATTGTATATATTGAATACGCTATTAACGGCCTTACTTATAAATGTCGACTTGAAGGAGGCCGAGCAAAGTTTTAATAATTCAATAAACCTTTTAAATGCAAACCAATACTGCGCACACTGGATTAGCGACTGTTTCGCAGCTACGTAAAGTAAGATGCAAAATATTGAATGGAGCTAGCTAACAAGCGAGCTACACAACCACCGGCTATTATGGATTTAAATGAGTTTTCTTTTTCATAAGTATTCCACTTATATAGACACGCGCATAACAGCAAAATAAGCTATTTTTGTAAGCGTTATCAGTTTTATATCGCAATATTAGCCGTTTTAGCTGCGCGAGGCAGCAACTTGGTTAAAAGTGACAGCGCTAAGCTAGCTAGCTAACGTCAGCTGGCTGTGAAAACTGGTGGCCTGTGAATGAGTGCCTTTCTTACCGTCATAAACTGCTCCAGGGGCGTCCAGTTTTTAAGGAATAATATTTTTTGCCGTGTGAGGAAATGTTTTGTGGAGGGGCGATAAAGCCCGAACATCCAAGATCAGTTCGCCCGCTGCCGATGAAACCCGAGCATCATCATTATCACCTTCTTCATCAGTACTGGGAGTCCGGCGCTGCTTCACACACATCCATCCAGCAGAGCGGGGCCTCCTCCGGGCTCGACCATGCGACTGGCTCGGCGACGACGGATAATCCACAAGACAGGAGCCCCCGCAGTAACCATTGGCTAGACGCGGCGACTAGCAGTCATTTCAGGTCGAGAGAATGAAAAATATATCCCCACGCATGCGTAAAAACTGAGAAGATGTGGTCGGCAAGAAGGTTACGAGTGGTAATCTTTGGACATCAGATCAAAAAATAGGCAAATGTTGCGTTTCTGACTTTCCTAACATGAGCCTCTCCGTTGTTGTCAGCCTTCTCTGGTCTCTCTGCAGCTGCTTTGCCTGCCTGCCTTGCAGCACAGCAGCGATCAGCATAGCGACGTAATGGCGCAAACCGAGCGCACAGGGGCGGGGCCACGGGGCGGGAGGCGGGCTGTTTGTTTTTGAGCGCACCCATGTAGAAATGTTTCAAAATATGAAATTAAATGATTCCACATTTAGGGACTGTTTGTTATTTATGAGGGACGAGGGCATGGCGCAAAGCGGGTTAAACATGTTAAGTATTTTTTAAACACTGTGTGTTTAAAAACACAGAGTTGTTTTTTTTTAATTTTGATGGAGGGGAGAGACATACAACTTTAAATAGTATTTTGTATTTATTTCAAACCTTTGAAACCTGAGCAAATTGGCTTGATTTCTTACAAAAAGAGAGAAAGAAAGAAAAGACAAGAAAATGGGAAGTTCAGAAAAACTTCAGAAAAAACGACCCCCAAAAAATTATCAAAAAAAGTTTTAAAAAGTACAAGAATATTACCTGCAAATTAGAAAAATCTAAACAAAATAAAAACAGTAAAATCAACAACAATGACAACAAACCTAAAAAAAGGTGCTTGAAATGCTACTAATTCTGTAAAATATTTTTAAATATATAATTATGATAATGATAAATATATATTTTTTATTTTTTTCCCTTGCTTTAAAAAAAATATTTTTCTAAATCTACTAATTTCTTGCATATAGTGTGACATTTCTTGCCAAGTTTCTCATTGACTTTTTCCCCCATATTTTCAAAAGAAAGCAAACTTTGCACAGGATTTTAAGGTTTAAATACTCGTGAGAGCGTGCGGATGCATCACAAGAGAAGTGATGTCGATCCAGGTTTTAAAGAATTAAATACCCTCTGATCACGAGTCCCACTGATGGGTTTGAAAGACACGTTTTCTTTAAAAAGCATTAAAGTTACCCAACAGATCGCAGCCAGAAACTGTAAAAACAGAAATGATTGTCAAATTTTTAATTTAAAAGTAGGCAAAGAAGGCTTCTGTCACCAAAATCATTTTTATCTATGTGCCTCATATAATTCTATGGTTAATAATGGTGATGGGCCATGAAAAAATAGTTTGGCACAAGGAAAAATGTATGAAGCTTCAGGAAGGGTCCAAAAAAAAGTAAAGAAAAAAAAGTCAAACCCCAGCCACCCTATCTTCTGATAAATAATATACAGCCCCCTGACACTTGTGTTTGTGTCAATCAAAAGATGCTGTCAAAACATGTGCATCATGTGACACCAATGTCAAGATCCAACAGAGGTATATATTTTACCTTGACATGACATGTCATGCAAAATGTATGTGTATATACTGAATAATGTAACAGCACATGTGGAATATTTACATATGGCAGAATATACGAATAAGTTCTTTTTTTTTGCATTTTACATTTGCTTTAGACACTTATATGTATTGCAAAATCCTTCTGTATACCTCAAATGTTTTGAATGCTGTATTATGTAGGATAAAAGCATAATACACTAATAAAAAAAAATAGATTTTTTTGTGAATGAATTGAATTTATTTTTGGAAAAGAGTTCCAATTAAGAGTTTTAATTTCAGACAGAATACCACATATCACTATTGAAATCTAGTTTCAAAATGAATGTTGTTGTGAAAATATTCTTTTTTTCTTATGTTCCCATTCATACCAAGTGAACCTGTACCCTTGTCATTCATAAGGCACCATGAAAGAAAAGGTAGTAACAAACCGTGAGAGTGGTGAAGTGGGCTGTACTGACCTCAAGTGGCTTGACAAAGAAACAGCCTACAATGCGACTAACAATGGCCCATTGTACAGTAACGCTGTTTGGCATACAATGGAGTAAGCAGATGAAGCGGAGTGGTGAGAACAAGACAATAAGCCCAGTGTTGTTGATATGCATACCCCAAAAGACACTTTGTAGTTGGTGAAACGATGAAGTAGACCTATAAATCCACTCAAAGATCTCTCTCTTCTTTTTCTTTTTCACAGAAACAGTCCTAATTAGCTGTATTTAAACAGGGTTTTCAATATTACCTGATGATAAAGGGATTATTACAGTACAACAGAAATATCTGGTTCATATATCGAAGAGGGCACTTCTTGAGTGCAGCGTGTCAAAGCCTACAATCTGCTGCATAATCATAAATCTGGAACATATTCGGCATCTTGCTCAAGGGTGCTAATGCAGAGAGGGCGCTTGCTGTCAGAGAACACTAAACCCAAGCTGTCCCGATTAAAAACAGTGCCTTTACTCCACCAAATCTGCTGTCTGCATGCTTTTTATGTCCAGATTTTACCAAACCATGTAGTACCTTCTAATTTTGACTTTATTGACCCATTGAAGAAAAACCCAGTAGAATGTAGATTCCAGTTATGGTCTACTTAAGGACAATGATATGAAAAGTCAATGTATGTCTATCTACACCACTATTAATTATATGCATCTATATTTAGTTTGGTCCACGGGGTACAAGATTGGAATAGTAATTAAAACACCATATCTGAACCTTGTTAATATGCAGACAGACGACCTCGGGGAACTTGGTTGCTATATGATGAGTTCTGAGCCACAATAAGCTGCATATTAAGATTATTATCGTTTAACAAATTAGTTAGGGTCATGCAAATGATGTGTGGGAACGTGAGAGTGTTACTCTCTTTTAAAGGTTATTTGAGATGTGACCTCAGAAAAACTAGAATTACCGCCTCGTGGTTGTATGCCTCTACAAACCAATCAAGTTGCACTTAAGAGTTTACATCCATGTCTGTGATAATAATGATGGTCCACACACATCAGTTCCCTGGCAGAACAGAAGAACTATAAAATCAGTACAGTTTCAAGGTGGACACCCAAGATTAGTGTCACCAATTGAGTATATCGCCAAACGTCTCCCCCTCTGTGTCAGAGTTGGATAATGGCCAGAAAAGTGTTTTAGCAGAATATCATGACGTCATGGTAAAGCTGACCTTTGACCTTTTCTTTTGGATATTTTATTTCATCACTTCCTTATTTTACCCAAATAGACATCTGTGTGAAATTCTGTCATATTAAGCAAACAGATTCTTGAGTTATGGCTAAAAACATGTTTTGTGAGGTCACAGTGACCTTTGACCTCTAAATTCTAATCAGTTCATCACTGAGTCCAAGTGAACATTTGTGCCAAATTTCCGGAAACTTCCTGAAGGCCTATTTGATATAACTTGTTCACCGGACTGAGACAGACGCAAGGTCACAGTGACCTTGACCTTCGACCACTAAATTCTCATCAGTTCGTCATCGTACCCAAGTGCACGTTTGCGCCAAATCTAAAGAAATTGACTCTAAATCTCGAGATTTAATGTTCACAATAATGAGTTGCATGTATGGTCACAGTGACTTTGACTTCTGAACAACAAATTCTGATCAATTAATCTTTGACTTAAAGTGGACTTTGGGCTTAAGTGTTAGTATGTATTTTTATGATTATAAATCCTCCATAGTTAGTTAAAGACTCTATGTCTACCTCAAGGAAATACCTATCTATATATGGCAAAGTCTTAGTGCGTGTAAGTTATGTTTGGCCATGGATGCCTGAGCTGGACCAGTGCCAGTAAATTTAGCAATACAAATACATGCCTCATTCCTCAAAAGAAGTCTAGTACCTGACATGTTAGTAATTGATACCTACCATCTATGTCACAGCACTGTATAAATACTACTGCCTTTCTATGTGATTGGCTTTCTTTGTTTTGTGTCAGTTAGTCTGCGTTTAGTTCCGAGCGCTCATCTTTGTTAGGTGTCTCCATCCTTCAGAAGTAATGACAGAAAACTCATGCTATCATTTGTTAAAGAAATTCCCTCACTGTGTTCCTGAGATATTGTGTCCGCGAGATTGAGATAGACAAGGTCACAGTGACCTTAACCTTTGACCACCAAAATCTAATCACTTCATTGTTGAGTCCATGTGGACATTTGCGCAAAATTTGAAGATATTCACTCAAGACCTTGAAACACTGTGTTAACCAGAATGGGACGGACAGATGGAAAACCCAAAAACATAATGCTGCCGGCCACGGCATAAAGCTGTTCATTATAGTGAACACAAATCGTTGTAATTAATAGAAGGACAGCTAGATAGCTAAGGAGCCTTCTGATAGATGCACTGAAGAAATACTGTATTAACTAGTTCCATATCATCTTCTTAAGGATGCATATATGGACAGTACAGACAACTGCTATGTGAAGGGTTCACTGCTCATATATTTACGCTCCAGTGCACATATAGTACAGATATTATAAGTGCCGGTCCATTCCATACCAATCCAACATGTTTCCTCCTACCTGCCTTATACTGAGTGGTAAGACAGAATGCTGTTTGTGGGAGGACATACACCTTAACTGTAATGAGGTTACAGCAGAAATCTTAAGACCTGGGCAAATAAACAAAACCATAATAAATAGATACCAATATTTATGCATGTAAAGAAATATAGTTGTTTTGTTTTTTGTATTGGTTAACAGGCCAGTTAAACCAAGTGTTTTGCAACACTGATCATTCCTAATTGGTTCTGATTGTAACATCTACAGAGTAAGGACGATGACACCTCATTTTGCATGACAAAGACTGTTTAACCAGGCCTATTCAACAATAAACAGGGTTTCCCACACATTCATTTATATGTGGCGGGCTACCACAAATAAAACATCTGCCACCTCAAATAGACTTTCTAGCATTATTTGAATATATATATATATACTGTGTGGTTATTCACTGCACCACATTCTCAGAGCGCCAAGCTTACTATTGCCAAGGATGGGAGCAGAAGAACACCAGGCGCAGTGAAAGTGAAACTAAGCTGTTCAGTATGCTGGGACTAAAAGTTCGCATTCACTCACTCTGCACTGTGCTCCTCCTCTCATCCATTGATGTGACCAGCTCTGAGAAGATCAACTGATCAGTTATCCAACGCCATGACTAAAACTGCCGCTTAAGGATAAAAATAACTCATGATGAGTTTTGCCTACGCCGTGTCCACAAAAATGTTGTGAGTTAGGAGAGGGAGAGAAATAAAAAACGAAGTTAACCGAGATGCCCTTTCCCAGCTCCTTTCATGTCGTCAAATCCTGCCACATGAAGATTCTGATTCTGTAGGAAACACTGTCATATATTTCAACACGTGCTCAGAACAGGCATCAAAATGTTTATTTGTGCATTGGGTAACCACCTAAATCTTACCTTCTGTTGAATAAATAAATCACCAGTCCAACTAGCTGCTAAATAATGGAAACCCCAGGACTTGACCAGACTGTCTTGTGCTACAAAACATTGCACACATTAACATTTATCTTAGATGAAATGATATATTTCTATGAAAAATATTTTTAAAGTTCTTTTGGCTAAGGTTTTATGCTTCAAAAACAAGCGGAGGGACCGTCTTTCATTGCTTTTTTTATCCAACAGTCTATTCCATGATGAGTACAGCTTATAGATCATTACAGGTTCAGCTGACATCGCACCCCCTCACATTAATTTTTAAGCTTTTTTCTCATTCAGCAGAGTAAGGATCCCCTCCCTCCTGGATGTGTACGGTGTGTGTTTCAGCTTAAGGAGGTGAGCAGGAAACAAGTTTCCGCTCGGGGCATACATTTCCTCTCCCTTCTGTCCCATAAGGGAGCGTAGTGTCCTATTTCTGGCGAGAATTTTATTGTAAAATTCTACCCCTCCTTCGGCATAATCACGCGAGAGTCCTGCCGCACACCGGTCCGACTTATAGTCCATCCATTGGCCAATGGCATCCGAGGTAAGGAAGTAGGACACGGCACCGAGCCCAAGGGCCAGAACGTTCACACCCCCGCGAAGTAGTGGAGGGCCCGCGTGGAGCCCAAACACCTGCTTCATGAGCACGCTGTACACCCAAACCCCAGCCAGGCAGAGCGGGGCAACAGCAGCACTAATAACAGGGCCCCCAGACTGTAAGCGGGCCACTTCTCGTGCTATGGCAAACTTCTGCGCCTCAAGGGAAAACACCAGCGCCTCCTGTAGAGCAGCGCCGGCTTCACTGGTCCAGTCCACCGTTTTGCCGTTGATGAAAATGGTGCGGTTGGTGATTCCCATGGGGTCGTTGGACGTGCTGTTAAAGTTTGCTGGGATGCCAATTTGGGCCCCGGCAAAAAGCCAAGGAACACCCGCACCAACCGGATGGAACCCAAAGGAGGCAAAGGCGGAGAAATTCTTAGGTGAGCTGATACCGTAGTCCTTCAGCACCTAAAAATGATAATAACAAAATGGGGATTTTGATTTTATGTCACTTTTCACTGCACATTGTGATACTCTACTTTTATGGCATTGCTCCCCCTTTAACTATGAAGTCATTATTCTTTGATCAGAACAATAATAACACGTTTGTATTACAATTAATGGTCAGGTTATTGTGAGAAGTCCACCAAATTTCTGTGGGTAGATATTGGTGAATTTTTAAGTTTACAGTGCCATATTGATGAGTTGACAAAGAAATTGTTGTTGCTGTATTGTTCATTGTTCTTCTGTCCACTTAAAGCACTTTTAACCTTATACAAGTCTGTATTTGAGCCTCAAATAAATTACTGTAATGTTATTTTGTGCAATGCCCTTTCAAGTTATCTTGGTGAAATACAGATTCTACAAAAGAAAGTAACAAGTGCCACATCCTGGCCCAATGTAAATGCTCCTACTGACCCTCTCTTTCATAGCTGCAATCTTCTGATGCTCATTGAATGTAACATCTTTGCTTGTTGCTTTGCAGAGGTCCATAGGTACGGAATGAGCTGAAAAACCCTGTAAAAAAGTCTATTTGTGTCTGTTTTCAGACTCAAGGCAGCAGGTACTATAAATATGTAAAAGCTTGAACTCCATAAATGGCCGCGGACCTCTGAAGTAGTTACTCTCACAATCCATTTAGATTATACTGTTACTTCCACTTGGCATTTGTCTCTATCTATGCTATCTTACCTATATAACCAGTGTTTAGACTGATGGAATAAATGTGTTGGAACCAGTTAGTTAGCATTAGAGTAGTAAAAAGTAGTGTCTGGGTTCATATTTTCAAGCTCAAGATAGGTTATTAGGGTGTCCCTTTTCTCATCTTTATTATGTCTCATTGTACTCGCGTCTTTTCATTGTTTTTTAAAATTGTTTTTAATTGGGTTTATTCTTTGTTAAAAGTTTGGACCGAACTGAAGAATCACAGTTGGTAACGATGTTATTTTTTTGTTTTTTTGGGTCCTTTGTCTCATCTGCAAGTAATTGTTCAAATCTAATTTTGATTACAACAAGTGTGATTAAATGTAACCTGACTGGACAACACTACCTGCTGGAAAACATCCTCCAGCTTTTCAGACAGCGTGGCTGGTTCTCCTTTGGACCAGGCCTGATAGAGCTGACGGTAGAACACATCAGGAAAAACATGGTAGAACATGTTGGCTGCAAAGACCCCACCACAGCTCGCAACGAGCAGCGGAGTCCTGTACTTCTGAAGAAACACAGAGTACTTCAGGAAGCGGGACGCCATGTCAAGTCCTGATTGATTTTGTGTCAGTTAGCTGCTGCAGACTTCAGTAAGTGACATCTGTAAAAGAGGCAGACAAATGAGTAAATCAACAGGCTTGTGTGTGTTGTTGGAAACTTCCCTCCCTTTCAAAGAGGTCGTGTGGAATTTCTGTAAAAGACACTTCAGGCAGTGATTTGAAGCTTTGTTGTCCCGTTGAGGGAATATTCTCATCTAACATCACGTCTTTTCTTTGTCTTTAAAGCTCTTTAACTCTGCAGGACGAGTGAAATGACCAATGAATCTCCTCGAGTTTGAAATTATATAGACCATATAAACAGTCATACACGAAATATGAGCAACCTTATTAGGAACTGTTTGTTATTCATGAGAGGGAAGAGGGAGGTGCAAAAAGATGAAGGCATGTCAAGTATTTTTTTAAGCACTGGGAAGGGACTTATGTTTTTTTTTCTTTTTCTTTGGCTTAAGAGAGCAGCATAAACTAAATGGCTGCATTTTGTATTTAATGTTACTGCCCATATTTAAAGACAACATGCACTCCAAAAACCTGCAGCATGTTGCCTTAATTTGAAAAAAAAAATCTCACCATTTATCATAGCCAGAAACTGTAGAAATACATTGATAAATAAATAAAATAAAATATAATGAAAAAGTTGGATTTTCACATTTCCAATGATCCTGGAACACATTATACAGGGGGGATGCTTCCATAAAAAAAACCTACAACCAAATCTACAGTTAAATCCTTTTATTCCACATGTCTATATGTTTTGCCAAAAATAAAGTGCTTGCACTCACTAACCAGTATGCACGACAAAAGGTTATTTTTATTTATTTATTTTTTGTCTGTTTAAGGATGTAATCTCCAAGTCTTGACTATCAAACATCAAAGACTACATTTTTTAAAAATCTAACAACTTATGGTGGAGAGAAGGTCATTAATTTTCACCAAGTTACCCAGGGAGACTGGAAGAAAAATATTTGTAGCTTCAGGCTTTTTTTTAAATAAAACAAGTCCCATCCCAGCTACCAGCCTCCTCCGATGAATGAACAACAGTCCCTTAGTATCGGAGCTCTCAGTCAAATAAACTGTATTTGACTTTTTTGACCGCTGTCTAATTGAAGTTAGCCTCATTGCACATAACAATCACTAAATGTAGACTTTAACGTCGCTTAAACACTAGAAAATATCGCTTACATGCTACATTTGTGCCTTTAACCAACTCCACCGCTGCAAAATGACACAATAACAGTGAATTTATTTTGTTTTTTCACATTATTGACCATGTAACGTTACAGCAACCTTAGCTAACTGACCGAATGAGGAAGCGCTCCTGTGGACAAACCGTTTTAGCGTTAGCTCATTCAATTTGAAACATGATGAGGCTGAAAACAACAGCAATTGACTATCTTCATATCAAACACGCAGTTTCTTGTACTCACGTGTTGTCCACATCTTTACAAGGACAGCAGTTACATGATAACTGAGCACCCCGGCCGTAAAGGGATTTAGCTGTCGTTATGGTGTTGCACGACAGTTTTACGACAGCGGTCGTAGTCTGCCCCCCGCTATTGTTATGGTTTATTTAAAACCACGTCAATTAGTGTGATTAATAAACAACTAATAAATTAATGTGCAATGATTTGTAAGGAGCAACTAGCCATTATAATTCCATTATTCAACTGTGTAAGAGGGATTTTAGCTAAGGGCACAATATTTTTTGTAACACTGTATTAACTGTGCAATAATTACAACAATTCTATGTGCAATTTTCTAACTGAGCATCCTATTTTTTCCTCACCAACACGACCCCTGAATGTATGGAACATGATGTACATATTGTATATATTTCCTACTTTTCTTTTTACTTGTATATATTGTGTTGTGCATAAGTCGCACAATGCACTTTTAAAAAATATATATTTCTAACACTAATATACTAGTTTTGCACATTGTTATGTAGCATGAGGCACATGTTTGCATATTTTATAGGCCTTTTTTCTAACACACTGTACATTCTCAGCATATTATTAACATTTTACATCTATTGGTGTGAAACTGAAGCATTTCATTTTTTTCTCATATATTTTCATACTCTTATTTCTCCTTTTTTCCCATTTTTCTATGCTTTACATTAAAGCAACTGTATCAAATTACAATTTTTCAATTACAATCTAGTATTTCGGATTCAGATGTTATCGATTGCAGAATTCACTTGTTAAGTTCACCCTTTACACAACCTAAAAATAAAATTTACAAGAAAAATTTTAAAAAGAGTTTTGTTGCTTTTGCTCATAAAAAGAAACCCCTTTTCCTTTTTTTACGCACATAATTGGCTTCAAAGTTATGCCTATAAAGATTCTTTTAAGGCACAACAACAGTGTGTCACAGAAATGCAAAACAACAAAAAACATCCTACACATTTGTTCAAACCGACAGCATATGATATAAACATGAAGTGTCTCATTGTTTTGGCTCTTAAAATAACCTTTATACACTTGTATAAGTGTATCCATTTAAGAATTCACCATTCTCTTAGGTGGTGGAGTACGAGTTTTAGTTATTCATTTGTGAAGATGATCTTAAAAAAAAGTATCTTTAACAATTCTTCGCCACAGGGTTTATATTCTGCAATAATCCAAAATCCAATAAAAAAATGACTTTTTGACAAGGGAACCAAGGCTAGGCTAACTTCAGCATCAGCAGACAGAAAAACCTCATTCCTGCAGCACTCTGGAGATTTACTCTCGGCTGAATTATTTTCAACTCGTGAAATTAAATTCCATTGCAGTGTAACTGGTTGTGTCTTGTATTGCGTGTGTTCTGTTTTGATTAAGAGGCCCAGACCAGGATATTGTTATAAGAGATCTCTTTTTATTCTGATAAAAAATTAAATATCAAAATCATCTGTAAATTGCCATTTGTACCATTTGTGCCCCTCTCCTATGGAGCAATATGGGTCAAATATGTTACATACCTGATAAAAAAAGGTAAATAACAAACACTTCTTCAAATGACGCAATACTATATTAATGCACTACATGATAAGTTTAAGCTTTAGTTAGTTTAGTTCAACATGAAAGCTAAAATGTCGGGGAAATGTCCCTTTCCTCTCCTGGAGTGCAACATCAAATCTAAGACAAATAAAGATGGGTGGCATTATTTATAGAGGGGTCTATAAAGTGAACATAAGGGTACAGAAACTGAAAACATAAAGGTTCCACATATCAACTCTTCAGACTTAACGTGGCAATTATATCTGTTTAATTATGCAATTATAACACAATTCATTTCTTATGGATATTTTACTGATCTACATACAATATATTACTGCCGTATAATTGACTTTGTTACACACACTACTGAAAGATGTCAGTGCAAGTTGACATGTGATTGGATTGTCATTTTGACAAGTTTGCATGCCTTTTTATCTTATTAAACAAACTTTTGTTTTATACACGTCTATTAATTGTCTTCCAACCTTGCTTGAATCTGAAAGTATACAATACTATGACTAATTAAGGTTGATTGTGTCACGTCTCATCATGAGGCTTCCACGGTCCAAGTGGATTAATGAACCAACACAGTGGCCAGATACGGCGTATCCGGACATCCAGACAACAGTTATTCTAATTTCCTAACTTTACCAGAAATTTGATGACCGTGGGAACCCTGACACATAAACACACTTGCCATTAAGAAAACACAAAAATATCAGAATGAGTCAGCAATATGAGTTTCCTATATAAGAGAATTAGAGAGTTGCTTGGTGCTGTGTAGGGATACGCAGTGTCTTCAGACGAAATGAGAAGTGATATATATCAAATATACTCAGGTTAAACGATTTGCATAAATGACAGAAAAAAGCTGCACGAAATAGCATATTAACAAAATTATAAAAAGAGCGACCTGAGAACACGGCTTCAAATAAACACACAAGGCGGAGCTGTGACGGGCTGCTTCAGCTGTTGATGAACCAGCATCACTGGGAGGCCGTATGGCTCTGGACTTGCGGAGTTCACGAAGGCTGACTCGTTTATCATCTCCAGTCGGTTTATCCATGTCTGGAAACATATCTTCATAAGAAATCATTCCTGTCGGCTTCTGGTCGGACTGGATAAAGGTGGAACTGGCAGCGGGGGCTAATGGGTCAACGACTGACTTATCAACTGTGCAGCTGAGGTCAGTGGAGGACACAGACGCCTCCTCGTCATAACCCAGTGAAGCCGTCTGCTGGCCGCTCCCCACCTCAAAGGTGACATCATGCCCTTCATCAGCCATAGTATGGACACTGAGAGTATCTCCTGCTGCAGACGACAAGAAAAATAATTATTACTTCAACCTTAAGGAACACTTTAAATCAACAGCACTGTGAGGAGCTTAAATGAGGCATCCATTAACCCTTTGAATGCAGCACAAAAAAAGTGATGTCGATCCAGGTTTCAGACGCCTTTCACAAGCATTTACATCTTTTAAACCTAGAATTATATGTTACATTTGTGTGCTATATTGCAGCATGGTGTTGGTCCTGTTGCTGCATTATTGTGACTGTCATGACTTGTTGATGGTTATGTATACTACATAAACGGTTGTTATTAAGGATATGTTGTCATACGGAGTTGTGGTGGACGCTTGTTAATCTGCTCCTGTGTAGCTTGACTGTGCACAGGTTTAAGTCGTCCTGTAAAAAAAAGATAAATGTCAACTGTTGTATGTTTCTTTGTCATATTTTTTGTGCTTTTATGTGTTATTCCTGTTGTATTTTACACTTGCTGCAACACAAAGTGCCATCTAGGACAAATAATAAAATTGAATTAAACCTGAGTACCTCTTCTTTCAACAGCACAGAGAAAAGGCCATTAGCAACATTCCTGCGCATTACAAAAAAGTTAATAAACGGTGACAAGAAAATGACCTGAGGAATTAATTATAAGAAAGTTATCCTTTTTAAAAAAACAAACAAAAAAGCTAGGGTTTGTCCAGAAGATTATAATTATTATAACTTGATATTTAAAATGATGTTACAGATTTTTTTTTTTTTTTTTACAGTTAAACATTTGGCTTTTTTCAAGTCCATGTTTTTTGTCCCTAAAAGTAATTTCTTTATTACTTTTTGTTCGTTTTTGGGGTCATTTCTTGCTAGTTGCTCATTGCCTTCTTTCTATGTTTTAGAAAGACATAAAGTTACTCTGCAGAGGTTTCAACAGGTTAAATGTGCATGAAAGCAATGAAAACACTTTGATAGGAATTACAAGTCTATCAACCTGTCTTTACTTGAATTATGTCTTCTTATACAATACAATTACCTTTTTTAATTCCTCCCTTTAACCCTTTGAAACCTGTATTGACATCACTTTTCTTGCGCTGCTTACAAACACCTTTCTACTACTACTACCAAATTTGTTTGATTTCTTTCAAAAACATGGTAAAAATACACTGCAATAAGTAACTTGTTAAGAAATGTTTCACAAATGGAAAGAAGTTTTAACATTTAAAATATTATTTTATTTCTTTAAAAGCTAGGCAAAATGTCTCTGGAATAAGAAAAAAGCAAGACAAAGCTATATTTTGTGATTACAGTAATTACACATTGAAATTATGTTACAGAATAACTGCAGTTTTTGAGCTTTTTTTGTTTGTTTTTTAACCTTTTTTTCTGGCACTTCAGATACTTTTCTTGAAGTTTATATTAATTTCTTGCAAAATTTGGGGTAATCTGGGCACTTGCTCATCGCCTTCTTCCAACTAATTTACTTAGGTTTCAAAGACCTGAGTGCCTCTTTAGTGCACTAGCAGACAACAACAGATTCACCAGCACAAAGCAAAGGAACAAATAAATGATTAAATAAATAAAATACATACTCCCAAACAGTGCACGAGCGTCTCTTTGCACACCTCGCGAGCGACAGCTCTCAGAAGTCACGTGGGGATATGTGGAGGGGGGCGTGTCTTAGCAGCTGTACCCCGGGGACCAGAGAGCTGAATAACGGCCCGTCACCGACACAGCAACAAGTGTTGAGTGCGCGATGTTTCTGCAAAGCGGCCCAGACCGGATAACTTCAAAACCTTTCTTCGTGTAATCTGATTAAAGAGTTAAACTGATTTTTAGAAAATCTTCCATCAAGTCTCCTCATTTGAGTAACTTAAGCCACCCTCCCAACGAGTTCAGCGAAATTCTGATGCAACGTACCTGATAAACCAGAACAAAACCTCCGTCAGTCTTCAGATGTGTAACTCGAGCCCCTACACAAACTAAATGACACAGAAATATGATTAACGTACTTCCCCATAAGTTGAAATTAACAGGTAAACGTATTAATGTAATTTATTGTTTAAATGGAAATTCTCATAACCAGCATGCAGCTTACCTCGTGCGTGGCGTAAAACACGAAAGTGAGGAAGTACTGACGTGAATCAATGGGACCTGTATTTATAGGGGGGGGATTCACGGAAGTGAAAACGCGATTCTCTTACATTTTTCACAACTCTGGAGCCTTTACATGTCAGTTATTATAATTGACATATATTTTGTAATGTTATGACATGACTATTAGTTTATTTAGATCCCCATTAGCTGCAGCAAAGCTGTAGCTATTCTTCCTGGGGCACAACAAAATTATACATACAATAAAGAACAACAAAATACCGGAAAAACCTTATCCGGCATGGAAAAAAAACCAAACAAACAAAAAAAGAAACACTACAGAGAAAAACATTTAAAAGCCTTTCAAAATAAAGCAAAATGAAACGTTGTGACCTTTATGCTTCAGTTTATCTAAACATACAAGAGTCTGTCCTTAATTTACACGTACCTACAAAACACACACACACACATATATATAAAAGAATATATAAATATATATATACACACACACACACACACACAATATCACAACATTATATAAGTATATAATATCCCACATTATATATATATATATATATATATTATATATATATATATATATATATATATATATATATGTTACATATAATATCTTATATCTTGATTTCTTCTCTCAGTATACCACATAAAACAGTATGTATCCTTCATACACACATACGTACACAAACATATACACAGATATTTTCTCATACGTCCTATATCTTATATCAGAGGACTAATGGATATTTTTTCTATTTAGCACACTTTTCCGCTACATAAGGGACCGTTTGTTATTTATGAAGGGGTGGCATAAAAGGGGGTAAACGTCAAATCATTTTTAGTCACTCAGGAGGGACTTGTGTTTCTTATTTTGCCTTAAGGGAGAGACCCACAACTTTGAATGGTTGTATTTTTTGTATTTATTTTAAATATTTTTTCATTAAAAAATGCCCAAATTACACCATTTATTAAAACCAGAAACAGTAAGAAAATAAATGATCATCAAATTTCCAAATATCCATCAGTCCTTGAAAAAAAAAAAATTATTTTTATGGAGGATTTGCATTTTGCTTAAGAAACTGGCTGTTTGTTTTTGTGATAACTTTTGCTGCTGTGCTGTTTGCTGGAAAGCGAGCAAAAGAAAATGGTGCACACCACTTTGGAGACCAGTGTTTACATCACAATGACCTCATGGCCCATAAAAAACACAAAAAAAAAGTCAAGGTAAGACACAGAAGTGATAAAAGTCATTAAGGCTAAAGAAAAAATATTATATTGTGAACATTACCATCCATGTGGCTATTATCTCTCAACTACCATGACTTTTGACCAGTTGGCCAATGTTTTTTTTTGGGGGGTTTTTTTGTCAGCTGGAATGAGTCCTGAAACCCCAAAATTTGTTGGCATTTTACCATTCCCAGTTCCCTTATCTTAAAGTCAATTAGTTTTCTAAATGGGTTTTTGTTAAGATGCCTGAAATAATGTTAGACTTACTATAGGGTGGATTATTTTCAACTCATCTTTATTTAAATTCAATGCAGGGTAACCGGTTGTGTCTTGCACTATGTGCATTGTGTTTTGAAGAAGAGGCCCAGACAGATATCTTTAGAGGTGATCACGGTTTATTCTGGTAAAATATTAAATGACAAAATCCTCTGTAAATTGCCATTTGTGTAATTTGTACCGCTCTCCTTTGGAGCACAACAGCAAAAAGGGGCAAATACATTGCACTGAACAAAATTAAAACAGATCAAAACCCTGATTAAAAAAATGGTAAATAACAAAAACCCTTTTTCAAATTGCACAGTACTATATTAATGTACTACATAATAAGTTAAGGCTAGCAGATAAACTTATAAATGTAGTTCAACATGAAGGCCAAAACAGAGAAATTTCTATGACCACAATGTCCCTTTCCTATCCTGTGGAGTGTAACATTAAAAAGAAAAAAGGTGGAGCCATTATTTTATAGGGGGGTGTACAGAAACTGGAAACCTAAATGTTCCACATAACTCTGGAGGCTTAATATGTCACTTAAAATGATTCAAACAGGTTGTGTGTTTAATACTTCACATTACTAACAAATATTTTAGTGTGCTCTATATACTGCTGCAGTATCGACTTAGTTACACTCACGTTCCTAGAATTTTACAAAAATTCTGGGTTGCAAAATCACACTTTCAGGGTTCCCACACATTTTCAAAACATTTACACTACATTTTAGCCAATTTCCAAGACTTTAAGCACTACAAAATTGGTGAGCCTATGTCGGGATACGGCCATACTTTAGTTAACACGTATTTTATACTTATGGTCACTTCACAAAATTTCAAGGGTACCCACTTTTTTGGGGGGATAGAGACCGAAGATCCTATGATCCTATGAAGATGTCAGTGCAATTTGACGTGAGATTGGATAGAAATTTTGACAAGTTTCCATGCATTTATTTCCAATTTAAAAAACTTTTGTTTTTTTTACACCTCTTATAATTGTTTTCCAACCTAACCTAAAAGTACAGAATACAATGATTAATTAAGATTGATTGTGTCACGTCCCATCATGAAGCTTACACCATCCAAGAGGATCAATGACTCCGCGCAGTCGCAAGATTTTTCCAGAAATTTCATGTATGTGGGAACCCTGACACTTAAACACACTTGTTATAAAGAAAACACAAAAAGCAGAGTGAGTCAGCAGTAGGAGTTTCCTATATAAGAGAATAAGAGACCTTCTTGGTGCAGTGTATTCGCAGTGTCTTCAGACAAAATTAGGTGTCTTATATATCAGAGTATACAATGCAGGTAAGTGAGGAATAAAATGGTGAACAAAGCAGCATATTACCATAATCATAAAAAGAGCGGCCTGAGCACACGCTTTTAAAAGAACACACAAGGCGGAGCTGTGACGGGCTGCTTCAGCTGTGATGAACCAGCATCACTGGGAGGCCGTATGGCTCTGGACTTGCGGAGTTCACGAAGGCTGACTCGTTTATCATCTCCAGTCGGTTTATCCATGTCTGGAAACATGTCTCCAGAATCTTCATAAGAAATCATTCCTGTCGGCTTCTGGTCGGACTGGATAAAGGTGGAACTGGCAGCGGGGGCTAATGGGTCAACGATTGACTTATCAACTGTGCAGCTGAGGTCAGTGGAGGACACAGACGCCTCCTCGTCATAACCCAGTGAAGCCGTCTGCTGGCCGCTCCCCACCTCAAAGGTGACATCATGCCCTTCATCAGCCATAGTATGGACACTGAGAGTATCTCCTGCTGCAGACGACAAGAAAAATAATTATTACTTCAACCTTAAGGAACACTTTAAATCAACAGCACTGTGAGGAGCTTAAATGAGGCATCCATTAACCCTTTGAAACCTGGATCGACATCAGATTTCTTTTGCTGCGTTCACAAGCATTTCAGTCTTTTAAAACAGAATATAGTGGTTTGATTTCTTTTGAAAACAGGGAGAAGAAGGCAATAAGCGACAAAAAAAATCCTGCATATGGCAAAAATTTGACAAAATTGACCTAAAATAAAGCTAAAAAAAAAAAAACAATCTTAAGAACATTATCAAAAAAACGAGGGATAAATGTCCAGAAAATTATTATTATTAATACTTAATGTTTATGTAATGTTTATGTTTTTTTTTTTTTTTTAACTTTTACCATTTTTTTACAGGTCATTTTCTTGTTTGTTTTTTTTATGTTTTTCTTTTTTCACTTCAGGTAATGTTCTTGTAAATTTTTTGCCATTTTTTTTACTCAGGTCATTTTCTTATAACTTTTTGCTGATTATGTGGGTGTCAATTTCGAATTTGCTCATGTGTCAAAGAATTAAATGTGCATAAAAAACTAAAGGAAAGACACAGGCCCAACAAACACTTGACAGATTGAAACTACAAGACCATCAACTTGTTCTCACTTGATTTAGGTTCTTATTTAACTCTTTTAACAGTCACACAAAGAAATGCCTTTGCAAAAAAAACCCCACACCATTATAGACCTTAGAATGTGTTAATAAAATGCATCATTGTATTAAGAAAAACACATTTCTCTGGCGTGTAATGCATTGTAAAAATGGCAAAACTTAATGTGACATAATAGAAATCTGAAAATAAAAGTAACTTCATACAATAAACAAAAATAATACAAACAAAAATGAATCTAGTAAAAAAAAAAAAAAAATATATATATATATATATATATGGTAAAAAATAAAATACTGTATCTAGTAACAAATCAGTTTAAAAATGTATGCCAAAAAAAGATCAATACAAAATAATAAAAAAAAAAGAATTGAAGTGCAGCACAATCAAAATACTTAAATGCATCGTATAAAAACAACGTATAAAGTGAAACTGGGTTTTTGCTAACTTTTTGGTAAAGTAATTTGATCCCTTTTGCTCCCTTTAATGCCTTGAGTGTCCCTTTAATGCATTGACTGGTAACAACAGATTTACCAGCACAAAGAAAAGGAACAATACAAGCAGTTAAACAAATAAATTACATACTTCAGAACAGTGCACAGTGCAAAAGGTCTCTTTGACCTTTTGGAACCATGAATCTATCATAAATATAAAAATTTGGAATACCTTGTGAGCGCACGCCCTTCCTCAAAGTCACGCGGGCAGAAGCAGAGGGCTCATGTAACGGTTCGCAACAATACGTGTAGAGTGCGCAGTTTATTTAGCAGCGGCCTGTACCATATATCTTCCGTTTACTTTGATAAAAGAGGTAAATAACAAATAGTCTGTCATATAAGTAACTTGAACAACCCTCATATGGAGTTCAATTGCAAAAAGGTTTATATTAAACACATAAAAACAACGACAACGTACCTGATTAAACCAGAGATAACAAACCCTCCGTCAGTCGTCAGTTGTTGTAATTTGAGCCCCTGCACATATTAAATGACACAGAAATGTGTTTAACGTACTTCACTGTGATTTTAAGTTAGCAGGTTAACTTATAAATGCAGTTTATGAAGTTTGACAGAAAGGCTAAAACGCGGAAGTTTCCATAACTGCACATCGCTTACCCCTCTGTGGCATGCTGTGTGGCGCAGATACAGAAGAGAGGCCCAGCAGCTGAATGTGGGAGCAATGGTGGGTGGGATTATTTAAAGGAGGACTCACGGAAGTGAACATACGAGCAGGGAAACTGCGTAACTTACTGGCAGCTTGAAAAAAACATCATTTTTATGATACATTTTAAATTTATGTTACAGATTTTTTTTTTTTTTTTTTTTTTTTTTTTTTTTACCACTTTTCCAAGTCTTGTTTGCCTTGTTTACATATTTATTTTTTACTCCTTTTTTTGTTATTTACTAAACTATTTTTTTAAGGTAATTTTCTTTTTCTATTTTTTCTTGTACTCTTTACTAAATGAGGCCATTTCCTCTTTCATTACACATTGCCTTCCTCCTATGTTTTTGTTTTTCAAACCAGTTTGCTCAGGTTTCAAGGGGGTCATGTGCATGTAATGTATTTTTTCCAGCAATAGGATTAGGAGGGATAACCACTATGTTGTTAAAATGTAAATAAGCATTAAGTTTCCATACATAATAAATTCATAATAAAAAGTTCAAATGTTACAAATCCATGGTTTGCCGAAATCTGCAATGCAAACATTTATTCTGGTTGACTGGGTTGTAAATACCCAAGGAGCTGGAAAAAAACTGGAAGATATTTATGTGTATTGGAGAGGAGAACGGAGTGACTCCTTCTCTGCACTGTACCAACAATGCATGCAGCAGCAGAGCACCAGTTTTACACTAAAATCTGATCACCCACGAGTTCCCATTCCAGATGCAAATGCTTTACACTGGCATTGTGGAAACCATTTCAAATCAATATTTGTTTCACTTTAAGAAAGACAGGAAGAAGAACTATGTATTTGAAGCTTTGCTCATTCATGCATTTATGTGCTGCTGGGGATTTGCATACAGTGTGAATTTGGAGTCTGTCTGAAACTTGCCTTAAAGATGTTACTCTCTATGCGGTCACGCATTCCAATGAAAAGAATGAAAATAATAAAATATTTAGCGGAGCAATCATAACCTATAAACTATAATGAAAGCTATAATGCAATCTGCTAGTATAATATTTTACAAATCAGTGACTTTGTTTAAATTACTTCTTAAAACCCATTTTTACACACTTGCTTATATGTGATGTGGCTTATTTTAACTCAACTATTTTAATTTGTCTTCTAATTGATTATTTTATTCTATCTTGATCGCATTTAATTTAAATAATTTTTCTTCTTTCTAATATGTTTTTGCCCCAGATCTCTTGTTTAAGTCTATTTTATCTGGCCTTAGTTCTGCAATATTCTCTGGGTCTTGTAGTTATATTGCCTCTGCAAGAAATCTGTCCTGCTTGTGTTTTGCCTTGTTTGTCAAAGCACTTTGTAAAGTTATTTTTATTATTATGGGGATGGCAAATTGCAAGATTTGCTTCTTAATGATCAACTATGAGATGCATCAACCACTTTTTTTTTTCAGGGAACAATTGAACAAAGGTGATCTTTGACCTGCGGGGCAGCCTGAGCCAGCCAGAGCCAATATTAAACAGGAAATGCATTCTCTTGCTAAAATGATTCACTTGAAATAAATGAGAGAAAAGAAAATATTTGGGGAGACGTGCAGGTCCAAATGTGCTTTTATGTGGAGATCGAGAGTTGGGATTAGTATTCCCCTGTTGTTCCTTGACAAAGAGACTGAGCTTAGATGAGTGTAACACCTTACTGATAATCATACTGCATTGCCATTTTTTATGTAGGACATTTGAAATTGTATTTCTTGGCTTGAGGAAAGTTTATGAGTTTTATAAATATAAAACCTCCATGGACCAAAACCTCAAAATAGAAAGAAAGTCATAACTGATGTTGTTTGCATTGTGAGGTGTCCCGTCACCATTTTACAGACTTTGGAGGCTGCAGGCATTTTTTTATTTTTTTTTGCTGCAATACAGCAAATTGCCACTGGGGGAAAAAAGAAGCAAAGCTGAGCTAATTTCCTGGGGGCCTGCACACACCACCATGCAGCTGATTGAGTGAAACATGCACACAGTCCCATGCAGATTAAAAAAAAAGAGGAAGGGATGAACGTGTGTATTTGCTGCTGATCTGTAATGATGGCTGATTTCCTTTGAGGAGCTTTATGTGGTTACATGCCTTTGAGCTGTTGTTAAATTTTAATGGTGCTGCTGAGCTCTGTGCTTGTGCACAGGATGCAAATGAAATCTGGAAGCAGGTACACAACAGCTGATTTCCATGCACTCACTGGCTGCACATGGCGGTGCTGTGGTGGAGGAGGAAGTGAAAGTTGTGCAGTTGCTTAAGACAGAATAAGACTTTTGTGTTTTAGACGACTGCATGATTCTGTGGTGACCTCTAATTACAATATTTAAGATCAAAATTTGCGACTGTTGAAACAATAAAAGTGTTATGTACTCAGAGTGTGTTCATCGACATTGGACCTGGGATGAACTCTGGTATTCTGAAGCTTAATACATTTGGTGCTAGTGTTATAGTGGAAATCTACCAGGGTGGGGCAACATAACATCCTTTTAGATCGATGTGCAAAGATCTACTGTGTTGGGAGCTTGTTTTTTTTTTTATTTCGGTTCAAATTTAATCCAAAAGACTAAAGCAGGCTGGAGTGGGTATACTTTTTATGCAAAGACCATATGGGACCCAAATAGTATTTTTGCACAGTTTAGTCAATGTGCTCCACATCCTTATTAAATAAGTTAAGTTAAGTTGTTAGCTGTGCCAAAAGTGTTTTGGTGTTTAAACACACTTTTATCAACAGATTCTCAATAAAAGGTCTTCAGTTGTCTCTTTCACTGTGGAGAATTTGGTGGTTGCAACAGCACAAGAACAGCAATACAGATGGATAGAGAAAGTAAATAAATAAAAGGGGCATGTTGCAAAATTTGGTGAGAAACGATATAACGTAGAATGACAGTGGTGAGGTTACTAGGAATAATGATGCAAAATCAGTGCAATATATTAACATAACAGTATAAAATGGTTAATTATGATAATTATGGGATATGACAAAATGAGGTGAGAGGTAGTAACATAGTAGAAGATTTTAAGCATGAAACACTTAATTTCCTGCATTCTGGTGAATTTTTCTGCACCAATGTCTTTAATTTTGTTTAAAAAATAAAAATAAAGTTAAAAATAAAAAACCTCCACTATTTTCATTCTTTTTAGGGGAAGAATATCTGCAGGGAGGACAACAGGGGATTACCACTCCCTCAGGGGAATGAGACTTTCTGAAAATTTACAGGAAAACAATCCTGGCTGGCACTGGATGTTAAAATGATGTTAGATAGACGTTCAGCTTTTCTGTTGGACACATGATAAATTTTGATTGGAATGATAATCTGGTATTATAAAATGTCTAACAGCGTTAGAATTTCATGTTGTGTGGGCAATGTTGGGTTTGTTCTCCATACCTGATGACTAAATGTCATTATTCTATGTCAAAATGATGTCATTATATATCACTTGGAGGTTGTTGGACTTTGGTTACCCAACACCCACATTTCCAACCTAAATTTGAACAAATATCAACATCTAAAGACGTTGATGGCCAGCTGGGATAGGGGCCACTATGTTATTTAAGTTATCCATTCTAACAAAGAGCACATTTTACTCCCTCAAACCCTCATCACTCTCTGTTCATTGAGATCAGTTTACTTCTGTCCTTACAGTATATCTCATGATACGCTTCATTTCACTTGTACTTAAAAAAAAAAAAAAAAATACTTTCATCACATTAAAAAAATCTAATCTGGACACTATACAAACTAAAGTCTTACAAAAAGGGGAATAGATTATTATATTAATTTCCATATCACCTGTAGAGTGATGATGCTGATGTAGGGCACACAGTCACTGAGAGGCACAATAATCTGGCCAAACTGAAAAAAATCATCACTCTGCAGTGTATGTGTGTGCACCCATGTGTGTGTGCATATGTATTGTGATCAAGTCAGACGGTCTGATTCTAGTGAAGAAACAGCTCACTACTGTCTCCATGGAAACAGTTGAGAGGCGATGGAAGCGTGTGTCTCTGTGTAATGTGTGTAATGTGTGTGTGTGAAGGGAAAGAGACTGAGAGAATCCCCCATTCTATTCTATTCTATTCTATTCTATTCTATTCTATTCTATATAAAATAGAATAAGTAAGTGTACAAATACAAGGAAGTATTGTGTGCTCATTTATTGTTATCAGTGACCTCTTGCAGTGTCGCTCTTTGGTCTTTTGCATTTGAAACCAGGCTGAAGGGACCCTGTTGAACTCAGGTTGGAGTTATCAGTCTGAGCACCACCAGCACCTTTCATTATATTTAGTAAACCAAACCTGATTTCAGGCAAGCATTCTGTCTGATCTTTGGAGGATCCAAAATGTGTTCATGTGTTCAGTCAAGTGGCGAACAAGTTTTTTTTCGAGGGCAGCGTTCTGTGCGTGGAGGTCAAGGAGGCTATTTACAGGACATTGACGTGCTTTGGATTTGCTGTGTGTTTTTCTACATATACACACATACTGTGTGTCTCTGCATCAATACTCTCACACACACACACACAAACACACACATAGACGTCACTGGTGCTTAATGATCCATGACACTGAATGCCGATTCGCAGACGAGATGAACACTGCAGCCTTTTGATGTCCTTTAAGAGAAAATCAGCACTTGTGCAAATTCTATAAATATTCCTGTGAGAATAAAAACTTTGAACTTTGGAATGATTATGTCCTCATGTGACTGCAGAAAGACTCTCTACCTGACCCTGTCTTCCAAACGCCAGCAGCGTCGGAAGAAAAATGAGGATTACACAGGAGACACAAAGCAATCAATTCTCAAATTAAGATACCATCAACTTGTCGTCCAATCCAGTGGAGTGACCTCTCAGTGAATGAATAAATCAGTAACCCGGTCAATCAATTCACCACCTCTTGATTGCTTCCTATAAGTCCTCCAAAGCCTAAATCAATATGTCCTTACGTCAAACAAAGCAAGCTTTGACTCCCCGATGGATGTACTGGAAGAAGAAATTCATGCATCATTGCTGAATTGTTAAAAACACACTGTACACATACAGTTTACTTGTGATTTACTATAAAATTTCAGAAAAAAAAGTCTGATAATGCAGTGTCATATGAATTAAATGTATAAGATTAATTTTCCAATTATAGACAAAAAAACTTCTTGATGTGTGGATATATGGTGAACATTCTGTTTCTATGACTTGTCCCCACTATTTAGTTTTAAAAGTATCATTAGCTGCCCTTTACATTAGCTGTTCTACAGTTTACCAACAGGGCTGTTATAGTTTTTACTCTTTGAGTCTGTTTGTTATGGCAAAATTTGGTCGAGGAAACACATATTGTGATGGGAACTACCCATATACTGTCAAACTAATGGATGAATACTTTGATGCCACCTGTTTGTTCGTGGACTTCAGTTCTGAAGCCTAGTGTTTGGCATTTCTGCTGTCACCATCTTGAAGTGGACATATTTTGGTAAAGGCTGGCGTCGCTGAGAAGCGGGGAAAGACAAGAACGTTATCAGAAGGCAGCGTGTCACTCAGAGCTGCCCACCTTTAATATTGTGTAACTTTAAGAATGAATGAATAAATAAAATGAAAATGGTGAGTTATATAAACATTCACTGTACAGTTGTCGTAAGTGTTGAAATTAGCCATGGAAAGCAAAGCATTTTTCTTTTGTACCAGGCTGTAAACATGTTTACTTGGGCAGTTGAGATCACAATGGAAGCTGATATGCCACTGGCCCACGTACCTTTTAAGTATTGTGGCTTGAGTGATGCCATTTCAAGATGGTCTCTTGAGTGTTTAGGCATTCATGACACCTGGACAAAGTATCCTGGTTTTTGTGATCCCCTGACTTTTCCTCTAGTATCACCTGTAGATGGGCATTTATGGTTCTGAGTTAAATGTCTCAATATCAGTTGGATGCATTGCCATGAAATTCAGTTCAGACAGTGACAGCTCGCCGCAGAGACAATTGTGAAAACTTTGGTGATCTCTTTGCTTTTCTTCTAGTGCCATCATTAGCTCATGTTTTAACTTTCTGCAGACATGTTGAGAAAATGATGTGTTTGATTGTTTTGACTATTTTAGTATGTTTTTGCTTTTTGTTTTGTCCTTGCATTTTTGAAATAAAGCCTTCATTCATTCAACTTGCCAATTAGCAAATGTAAGCATGCTAATATGCTCACTTAAGATGGTGAACATGGTAAACAATTGGTCTACCATCTAATCAGTCGTGCACCTTTAACTATATGCAGCTCTTTCTTTCTTTCTTTCTTTCTTTCTTTCTTCTTTATGGAAAGAATCATAGAGTATGGATACATGTGTATCTGCAACTGATTTTTAATACATTGGAATCTATCTGGGAAATGTTGGGGAGAGACAGAGAGAGAGAGAATAAGAGACGGAGGCCATTTCACTTTCTATCACTTAGTTTCTGTAACATGAGTTCTAAAACGCCTCATGTCAGGATTATTTACAGAGGTAAATCTCATAGCGAGCTCCCACTTCCTCATTTCAATTGAATTATTCACATCTTTCTCTCCCTCTCTCTCACATGCACTCACACTGGTAATGGACTGATGCATCTTGCCAGTAATGTGGAAAATGAGTGTGTGTTTTGTTTCTCTGAGCATGTGTGCACTTATTAACCACAATATGTCACATAAATAATATATCAGTAAAAATATATCTCACGAGATATCAGCATTCCTTAGCTTTTGCACCCTGCCCTTTTTGGCTTTGAGGTGATATCCAGAATACGCTCATCATGCTCAAAATCAGCCTCATAATTATCAAGGTTTCTGGGAAGCAGTTTGTCTAAATTGCCTACTAGCCAGTGTGACAAATTAATAAGTCAGTCAGAAGGCAGCTCAGTCTGTGCCTCTAAGAGTTGTACCGCATGACCCCTGATATTTGCATTCAAATTATTTATCGACCTGTTACTGAGTTAGTTATAAAATAAGGAATGTGATTGTTCAGAGGTGATTCATAATCAGCTTTAAATCTTTTAAACAAACGATATGGCTCTTTATTCCTTCTGCTGTGTTAGTATGCAGTCTGGTACATGCAGATTTACTGCTCACCAAAATTAAATTGTAGCTTACAGCATCTGCTCTAATCTATTCTCTATATCCCCAAGCCCTTGGCACTCAATCATTGTGTATCACACACACACACCCACACCCACACACACACACACACACACACACACAGAGTTTTTTTTCTTTCTTTACTGATCAGATCCTTATCCTGACCTCTAGCTAAAATGAACCAAAGGTGCAGTGTCATATCCTCTCTTTCTTGAGCAAAAAATGGCTGATAAATACACTTTAAGTGTGTGCTTTTTTTTAAAACACAAAAACAATCAGAATCATCTTGGTAATGTTTTTGTTTTTTTTCCATTTTTAACCTAAGGGCACAGTGCATTCATTAGCAACATGCAATATCTTACACTTCACATATGAAAATAAAATATCTGTGCTTTTATGAATATTCAAAAATGTCTGCTGAGAACAAGACCTACTGTTCTTTTACAACATATTTTTTTTCACTGCATCCTTTAGGGTTACTTTACCTAATAAGTCTAATATAATAAGCCCACAGGTGACAGGGATGGCTGCATAGTGTGAACAAATCGCTGCACTTTTTTTTGACATTCAAAAACAATTAAACATAATTGGACAATGAGCCAAAGATCAAAGAAAGAAAAGAAGATGACATTTGCTAATTTTATTGTTTGTCATTTGTTGATTGTTAGTGATTTTTTTTTAAATTTGCGCTGATCTCTCATTATCTCTTATTTGTGATAAATAACCTACAATAAAAAGTATAGAAATTTGCTTTTTTTTTTTTTTGAAGGGTGGTGGGGTGGTCAGGGGAACATTGCATAGGGCCCCAAATACACAAGTTCCGGCACTGGCTAGAACAATAAACGAATGAAACGAAGCGAATGAAAAGTCGATCAGCTGAAACCTCACTTATTCACGTTTTATTACCTCTACCTGTTGCTGAGTTTGCCAGTTTGCCATTAAAAAGAAATAAAAGGTTTGTTGGTCTCTGTGTCACAAGCCTTACTAATTGAACACAATTATTTAAGAAGAGGTTTAATCGCGTTTGTTCATAATGTTACACAAAAACATCTGAAAAGCATGGAAAATCATAACTTGAATTAGGCTATAACTTATTTAGACATGTTTTTGTCAATCAATTAGACCGATTAGTTGTCGTGATTCAGTTAAATAAAAATCCAAACACTCTTATTTCTTTAATTAATTCATTTAACTCTTCTTAAATTAGGTACAGCTAATTTGACAGGACTATCCCTTTAAAGAAGTCCGATATAGGCTATAAAGGAACAGTCCATTTCACCAAAAAGGGGAACCCTGTCACTACTTCGTGAAATTTCAACATTTTAACACAAAAACTACACCATGAAAGAAAACGAACGCGTTATTTTCCTATTACTCTTCGTAATAAACATCGAATTACACTGAAAAACAGCATTTAACTGTTTAATGTCTTCGCAAAAACGGCGCTCACCCCTTTGGGGCTTGTCTATTTTTAGCATCAGCTGTTGCAATACAAAGATTAGCTATTCAACGTATTGTTTCGCAGATGTGGGGAGCACACTCCCGTCTGTGGCGAAAGGGCGGCGGTGGTTTGAAGCCGAGAAAGAGAGAGATGAGGAGGAATATGTCGGTGTGAGGACGTGTTTTTTTGGTGTTCACGACAGCGAAACTCACATCGGTAAGTAGCTTTCCTGCTGACTGAGAAGAGGTCGTGAATGCGGGCGAATGTATTTACGGACAGTGCAGGCAACACCTAAGTTAATGTAAAATCAACTACTCGTTGTGTATCAGCGATTTACTGTAGCCTAGCTAACTGTCACCTGGTGATTTCGACTAATGACAGCACCGTAAACAGTCCAGGGAAGTTAGCTCGTGTTAATGAAGCCTGTGAACGACTGTGTTCAGTTTGCGGAAATTCCTTTTTGCTGCAAACTTCAAGAGAAAGATGAAGCAACCGAAATCCGTTATTCAGGGGCGGCTACTGTCGGTTTTCCATACGGCCGCTCTCTCTCTCTCTCTTTTACACACACACACACACACACACACACAGAGACAGAAACAGGCCTTGCCTGTGTGTGTTAAAAATGCTCCCGAGGGGACGAAACAAAAACACAGTGCTTGTCCTTTATCATATGTCAAAAATGATCACGAAATGTACTGTGTGTTCAGTGTTTTAGCACGGTGTTTTTTTCAACAGCTGTACTGTAGCACACACACACACACACACACACACACACACACACACACAAACACACAGTGGTGTCCAGCTCTGAGGCAGAAATGGTGTGCAGATTTAACCGCTGGACAGAGAGAACAGAGAGATTCTTCATGTATCAAATCATAGGATGAGATCATTCAGGAGCACCTCAGTCTGCAGAAAACAGACACACACACACACACACACACACACGCACCACTATTAATAGCAAAGTGAAATCACCAGATAATTTGGCTGTCTGGGGACAGAGCCCCCTTTATCCTTCCATCATAACTTCATGGAAATGTCAAACCCCGCTGTTGCTGCTTCTGTTGCTGAGAATGATGATGATGATGATGATGATGATGATGAATACCTTGTGTGAGAGAAATTGTTAGTTGGCTTTTGCATGCTGTTTCCCAATTTTGCTAAAGCATAATTGTGACCTTTGACCAGGGGAAATTACATTCTGGATGATTTGTAGTTGCTGGGTTTTCCACCCAGGCAAGTCTGTGTGTGGTTTCTTTCATGCGCATGAGGCCTGGTATTGTTGATGTTGTTGATATGAAATAATGATTTCTGTGAGTAGGGAATGGCAATATATCGATATTGTGTCAATAGTAAGCTATCAGACTACACATTGTCTTTGATTTTGTATATCATTGTCTTCTCCTGGTCATAAAGGCTGCATTACAGTAAAGTAATGTAATTTTCAGAATTGACCATACTGTTCTTGGAGTTTTATTCTTGGCTTTTACACTATGTCCATATTACTGATGATTATTTCATCCAAAATCTTATTACAGTTTGTGAAAGCACTAATAGTCAATCCTAAAGTGTGGTTGTAATATTGACATTGAGGTATTTGGTCAAAAATATTGTGATATTTGATTTTCTCCATATCACAAGCCCCACAGTCATTGTTAGTTGTAGGGATATAAATCACCAGTATCATCACGATATGACATTGTATTGATTCTTTGGGAAATAATTCTATATCTGCTGATATCACAAAGTCTGCCCCAATACGGTTTAGACTCAGTTAGATCCAGGGCCCTGTGATTGAGACAATGTCATATGCCCATTTAACACAGTCTGTTTCAGAAGAAACTGCCACTCCTTTCTGTTTTGCTTTTGGCCATAAAAGATAAAAATAACAGATAAATAATTGTAATGACTAAATGCAGTAAAGTTTACTTTAAATAGACTCTAATATCACACATAAAACAGCACATGGGAGAAATTAGCCATCAGGGCTTTCTGTCAGAAAGCCTCTCATGAAAGAAATGTTTTCATGTTAACTCGAACTGTAATGTTCAGTGCTATCTGCCCCGTTAGTTACTGCACAGAACAGCACAGTTGGATTTCAGACTGCATGCAGTTTTTTTGGTCTAACATTAATGAAACAGAGCAGTTAATGTTGCTGTGTTGCTGCAAGAAGTTGTTGGAGTTTATCTCAAAACAACATTGTTTACATATGACGTGCTCTGTCTGTTGACCCGTATTTTTGCCCAGAATTGAAAATATTTTTACACTGCTGACGTTGTCCTCATCATCTTTCTCTTGACATAGATTTTCAAAATAAAGGTGTATCCTAAAGATAATGTTATGGATCGATGTTTTCACTTTGCATCGATCAAATGGGATTGTTGATCATTGATTCAATATATTGATCCAGATCAATGGATCGTTACACTTCTTGTCACTTGCAGGTATAAGGTGTCTTACATAAATAAGACCCCTTTTGTATTTATAAGTGTAGCAAAATATTGGCCCATAGTGTAGCAATCAATGCTTGCGAGTGAGGGATTTACTATATGACTGGGAAATAAGCGTCCCTATTGTCTTTTGCTTTTGCACTCATTCAGACATTGAGGTTACAGCCCAGAGTTTCTGTTGCTTGTATTAAAGGCTTTCACTGAAATAAGGGTTAAAATAATTCTGATGTTTTATGGTATTTTCCAATATCAGTGTACAAAGATCAATATATGGCACATACAAAATGCAGACACAGACAACGGCACACACTGCTAGTGAGTCATGAGTTTTGTTTGAGAGGGATTACTTTGGTATGAGTCGATATGATATTGTTGATAATATTTTTTTAAAGGAAAAGCCTGCACAATATAACTTTAAGCAATTAACAACGTATTATAGCTCAGCCCTCTCTCCCAGAAATTAGGTTTATATACAATTAATTTGAAAGAGCAAATGCCCTTTTGAGACAAACATAACACCTAGCCAATTACATTTAACATTAACGTAATAAGGACATTTTTGCAGGCCATTAAAAAGTGAATGTATTAGCAAAATGTTCAGACAACATATTTCATTTGTTTTGCACCAAAATAGGCAATCTTGCAATACATAATCCACATGTTTTGACTACCGCATGATTTTATATTTTACGTTTTTAATTAACATTTGTCTTGCTTAACAACAGTCTTGCACTTTATATGTCAACCAGCCACACCGACCACCTGCTTTTGAACCTTAAGTGGAACATGAATGTCTTATTTCATTAACTTAAATGGCTGTATGTTAATGATCTTAAGAGCGTGGTCCAGAGTGCATTTAGGGTGTGTCCAACTCTGCTTTTGCTAGTTCAACGGTGCATAATCTGGGCGCAAGGGGCAAAGGGGCTGTATTTAGTCCCTTAATTAATCATAGGTGTGTTTTTAGAATGATATGAAATCAACCAATCAGAGTGTCTCCTATTCCCTTTAAAAGTCAATTGCGCCTGCACCGGGAGCACTGCTATTTAAATTCACAGATTCTGCAAAACTGGAGAAACAGGCATTTTTCTGCTGAGAGTGATGCACTAAGAGCAGTAATGTCACTGCAGCAAATATTGTGGGACATTTAAGCAGCAAAACTAAAAACTGTAGTTAAAAACCTGACAGAGGAAACAGAACTTCAGCTTCTGAAAATAATGAATGAAGTTACTCTGTTCCTCATGTGTAAATGCATATAGCTTCTCTATTACTGGAGAGAGTGCTGCAGACAGCAGCTCTACACTCTGCTCGGCTCTCTGCTATGTTCACTATATAAAGAATGTTATTAAAATCTCCTCTTTAAAATGTTGTATTTCACCGACTTGCAACCTAGCTGCCTGAAAATTGCCAACAATGTGTCTATGGTATGTGTCATATCATAACCATAACATATCTTTTGAACCAGCCCTGAGCAATAGTATTAACTTATTGCTTGGCCATAGTATTGGGACCATAATGATGTTTTTTTGCTGTGAAGATTTGCACTACCACTCTAATTTGTATGACGATGTTAAAGTTTTCTTATTTCCCAGCCATGATTGTCTGCTGTTAGTGGTGTCTGGTGTGTATGACTAATACCATGGACTACTGGTAGGTTATGTAATATTTGCACTATAATCAGTGTGTGCTCCAATACAGAATGATAAATATAAAGTAACATGCAGGCCACTTATTTATTCATTCAGTGTCATTTTTGTCTGGTAGTAGTTCACTCATGACATCCTGTCTCGAGTTTGAAAAAATCCCAAATAGTCAAGACAAAAATGTAAATTATTAGAATGAATAAATGGGAAGGTCAGAGAAGGACAGGCACCCATGAAGTCACAGTAAATTAGTGAGATATTTTGGTGGTGTGTGAATGGCAGCCTTATCCACGGAAAATTTCTTGAATTGGCGTAGTGTTATGAAAAAAGACATCAATGTGATTTATGGCTGAAAGGGTTCTCAAACAATACTGTGAGACTGGAGACTTTGGCAAGTAAGTCATTAGTGATGGCCCACAGTCATGTGATCAGCTATACAGCCCTCTGTTTGCTATTTGCACTTTGTTCTTTAAGCCAAATTTTGCACAGGGTCTGAAAGATTTTAGTATGTTTGTTTTTGCTGGAGAAAAAAGTGATGAGGAGGCAGCTGACTTTGCTTACCTCATTTTCTGAAATAGATGGACAGAAATGACTGCAACACAACCTCAGATTTGTTAACAAACTCAGTGCATCATGGGATACATCTGGCCCTCAGCAGACTTCAGCTAATAGCTAACAATACAGCAATTTTGTATCAGAGATCTCTATGAATAATGTTATGCTGGCAAGCATGATGAAAGAATTGTGGCAGTATAAGTAATTACATACTAACGTGCATCTTTTAAACCAGATTAATAACTGGATAATATTGCCAATATTGACACTGGTTAAGAAATATTAGGGCCGCTTTTTGTCGTCGCTGCAGGCAGCTCACAGACAAAGATAGTCCTTAAGCAAATCATTGCTTCCATTTCAGCTGTCTTGGTGACAAGAACCAGCAACCTGCTTCTCTTAGGAAGAAAACCCATTTCCTCCATAAAGTCAGGGTTTCAGTATTTAGGAAAAATATATATTCTGGTCAAACATGGCACAATTTATAAAATGCTATCACTTTCTGAAAGGAGTTTTCATAAGTCAAGGTAAAATAGAATAATAGATCAGTTCTCAAGCCAAGAAATAAAAAGAAATAAGGGTGGAGTTTGACCATAGTTTGTCACTTGAACGCAGCTTAAAGCTTTCATACATTTTGAACCTGGTGAACCTTTGTCTGAACGCCTCCTCTAAATGATCGATGGGTGTTGATATCAACGCTACAGTACAGGCCGGGGCGTGCTCCACTGTGTTCCTCCTTATTCGTGCTCTGTGAGATGTGTTGCTGCTGTGTTCCCGTGTGAAGAGGGAAGTCTCTTTATCCTTTCCCAAGGCAGAAATTAACCACTTCTCCAAGAGCCCAGAGATCCTTTCTTGAGTCATGGTGAAGACAAAATGTAAAATCCAAATCTGTTGTTGTATATGTAAAACCACCAACCTGTAGAGTAACGACTGAACAGGGGTGGCATTTCAGATTAACAGAATATGTCAGTGGTCCTCTAAGCTATCAGATCAGATGAGTAGAAACTTCCGTTTCAGCCACAGCTGAAAGTGAAGCGAAAGAACAATACAAAAAAAAGTTTTTAATATTGATTTACTTGCTCTGTGATCATGCCAATATGTCACACTGATGCACATCCAGTGTGTGCAACAAGGCATCCAATAACTTAATATATCTGCTGTGCTGTATTGGTGTGATCTCAAATAATTTTTGCAGAAACAAAATAAAGGTTCCGCTGATTAATGAGCATAGGATTTTGCAATATGTCCTAATGTAGATAATGTCAAATTATGCTCTGAAGTTGGTCCTGTCCAGCATTACATGGTAAGGCTAAAACATTAGGACAAAAGCTGAGTTGCTTTAGAGCCAACATGATTTGTTTATGAGTGAAATTGTTTTCCAATTTATGTTGCGGTGCAAAATGCAATCAGCAAGATCACGAAAATAAAATACAGGACAATGACTCCAGAGCGCAGGGTTTACAACCTGACTCTTGTCTGTGGTCAGTTTTAGAAAGCACTTTGATATAGGTAAGGAAAAAACAGGGTGTCAGTTAAATGCTAATTAACACACTGTAGTCTCTGCAGTCTATTTCTCAATTAAACAAAGATAACCAAGTGCTGTTATGCAGCAGCAAATATGTTTCTTTTAAAACTCTATTTGCTGTCGCACATTAGTAGTGCATAGATGTAAATTCTCAGAGACAGGGTTACTTATTCTGTTTTTTTTTTCAGTACACACAAATACACAAATCGTGTTTCTTGTTTCGTTCACATCTTGTCAGATGAGTACACTAATGAAATAAATGGGACACATTTTTAAGTAGTGTAATTTCCGTGCTTCCACACTCACGCCCTTAATCAAAGCACTGCTTTATGCTCGAAGCAGAGTGACATAAATAAACATAAATATGTTAATGACGACACTTCTGTTACATAAGAAAATGACATGATAAGTAATTGACACATGCAATTACTCCTTATTAAAGTTGCCACTTTGATAGAGGTACTTGATCATAGAGGGAATGATTCAGATTCATTGATATTAGTGTGAACAGCTTTAAATATGTCCTCATGCAGCCTTGTTTGGCCCTCTGAAACATCAGGGTTTGCAAAGTTATATATCCAGCCACATTGGTCAGATGACTAACTTTGGTTGAGCTCATAATAAAATTTCCTCTACCATGTTTCCACTCCCAATGGAATTTGGTTCAAACGTTTCAGAGGATTGTGCACTCCACAAAGTAGACTCACAGAGGGAAATGCTGACATGCCAAACAAGGTTGTGACTTGACTTGGCACCAGTTCGGCCACACAGGGCATGGTGTAAAAACCACAGCTGGTGGCAGGTACGATCATGGTGCTTCTCAAGCTGTTGTGTTTTTGTTTTTCTGCACAGCGCTGCAAATCCGTGCAAGGCGGTGTTTTGTGAAAGTGGCATTTGTGGCGCAATGACAGCCAGCCAACTAACTAACTGAAGGGACATTTTAACATCAGGAATTTGACTTGGAAATTCTTTGCCCAACCTGGCTGGTTGACTGCTGCAGACCGACAGATTGGCTGGCTTTGGAAAGGAAGGAAACATCTTCCTTCCCTCCATTGTGCTGGGCAGGAAAGGATGGACTGAAGCCAGCTGACAGCTGTTTCCTGGTGGATGAAGGAGGAATGGGTGCGTGGGTGGGTGGGTTGTGGGTGGTGGTGTTGTGCTAGTAGTAACCGAATGTACTTTTTTGTCTGCTTTTAGCTGTTGCTACAGCTTTGTGAGTACTACAAATCTCAAGGTTTCAGAGTAAGATGAAGGACATTAGTTTCCCTTTCAGATGTGTTTGATTTTAAATTTTGTATTTTGTATTGTGGCTTGATACAAACGGTCTCATGTTTTAACCCCAGATACTTGATATTAATACTCTCAAAATGTTTTTTTTTTTTTTTTTTTTTTTTTAAAGCAAACCATATATTTATACTGCCCTTCAATGTCAAAAGACCTTAACTCAGAGTGCAGACCTGAGTTGTTTTGTTGACTAGCTAAATTAATTGTAAGCATCATATTGGAAATTCTTCTTTTTTCTAAAATTTAGTTATCTACATAAAAATCTTGGGCTCAAACTTTACTTTTGACTCTTATTCCAAAGTAAAGATACTCTGCCTTTGCATTGTCTGCTAAATAATAAAGGGCCATACCAAGGCAAAAGCAGTGTTTCCGTCAGTTATTTATTTGTGACAGCCCAACATGATGTCAGCATTTGCAGCCACATATTGATTTTCTATTTTTGGAGGAGCTTGAACATACCTTCTCAGAGCTGTTGGAGTAAAAAATGTGTTTGTTCATTCAGAGCACTGCACCTCTCGCAGGGCAGAGCGTACTCTGGGCACAGACAGAACAGCAAAATGCCAGGCCCAGTGAAAGCGAGAATTAACTGTTAATTAATTCATATTAAAAACCATGCTCTGTGTCTTACAACAGCGCTCTTATTTTAGTGTTCATTATTTTTTAAAACCTACTTTAGATGAAAAATAATAGCACTTTTTTTCATGTGAATGGAAAAAGCTGTACAGCGCTGGGTCAAAAAGTTTGCTTTCATGCGTCTCTGAAGCAGCTATTCTGTAGATACTAACTGTGTGATGACTGAAAAGGTTGTTTTTGAGTGCAGTTAGCTGAACACCATATGATAATAATTATGACCTTGATGATTCTAGTGATATATCAGGAAACTACCCACTTAACATAGCATGAATAAGACAGTAAGAGTAACTTCATGGTGGGTGCACAAAAGCATTCTCAGTGCAACAAAACAAAGGCAGAGAATCCTGAGTGCAGTTGCAGGATTTTGACTCGGTTTATGCAGGGTTTTTTGTAGTGAAGGCAAACACAACCCCCTCTTTTCAACAAAAAAATAGATTTTAGATTTAGATTTAGATTTTTAGATAGATTGTCTTTGTATTTGGATATTTAAATGTGCCTGTCTTTTAAAGCAGCAGAACGCACTGTGCTTCCTTGAGGCCTTACAAGAATGTTGTATGCATTTCCTTCTTAAAAAAAAACACAAATAAATCCTTTTGATATCATGACTAGTTTACATCAATGTTTGCCTGCTTGTTCTTCCTCTTTAGCTTTGTTGCTACTTTGCAACATTTCTCTTGGTGTTACCAACTGTGGATCGGCAGAATGATGTGAAACCTCCAGCAGAAAGGTGTATTTCGCTGCCTGCGCTCTTGCTCAAGTGTATACATGTCCTCTTATGCCAAATGGTGGTACTCACGGTCAAAAACTCCTATACCTTTAAATTAGCTTGATCTGACTGACAATTTGATGATGATAAAATCACAAATTGCTTGGTGTTTAATGATTCTGATCATTTGCCCTCTCTTGATAAAAAAACAAGCCAAATATTTGAATTTTAGCTCTGGAAACAAAACTGCTAATGTGAAGTATAAAAAGAAGTATTTGTTAAGAAAATAAATAAAAAAAAAAATTGAGCTATTGTACAGACTCAGCAGTGAATTATAACGTTTCTATCAACTTTGTCCTCGTGTACTCTCGCTTTCTCTCCCTCACTCTACTATTTACAACTCATCACCATCCTCTTCACTCTGTTCTCTTGCCTCCCTCCCATGTCTCCTTCTTTCTGTAGCTCTCCCTCTTTGTGGTGAGCTATGCTGTCAGCTTTTTCCCATAAGAGCAATAGATTGCACATACACACACACACACACACACACACACACACACACAAACACATATTAAAGCTCCTATATCATTGTCCATAGTGATTGGACCGTATAGTATTACTGTACTAATGTAAGACTCTCACAAAGAGAAGTCATAAAAAAAAAAACAAACACGTTTGTTGAGTAGTGTACAAGCTGTTCCTCTGAGGTGTAAGAGCAGAACGCATGTGAATCATTTAAATAGATTTTCTTATATTGAGCCTCCACTGTACTTGTGTGGTGAAATACTCTACTATTCTGTTAAACCGCTCATATTCTAGCAAGATGGATGTTTATTTTTGTTTTAAAAAAGCCATAATTACAAACTACCATATTTCTCTGCTGCTTCTGTGGTTATACTGGCCTACAGAGAGTAGACGTCATGAGCCCAGTTTAGCCTGTAAGGCTAAGCCAGGCTCACCAAGGCTTGCTTTACCCGCTTGTCTGCAGAGTTGTGATTCCACGCTGTGAATGGATTTGATCGGACCCAGTGGTTTTATGTAGACCAAGTTGCCTGTTTTATTATCGCTACTGCTTTGTTTATCACTCTTCCTTATATTCTAAACATGTCAGATAATGCTTTCCACATTAGCAATAAGGCGCTAATTTTAATGACAAATGTGGCTGCATTTCCTGTAGCTGCTTCACAATAAAAGCCATTTGTGGTTTTCCAGCTCTTAATATGAAGCAGCGGCAGCAGGAAATGTTTGCTTTACGTCAGCAGTTTCTTAAAGGTGCCCTGTGGAGTTTTCTTGTAAAGTTATGTTAACATTCGGTGTTACGCACCAAAACACACTGTGTATATCTTTGAGCTCTTGCAAACATGTTGAATTTATTTTCTTCCTCACAAAGCATTTGATTTAAAATCCAGCATGGTTCACACACACATGTGAACTTAGCACTCCTCTTCTTCCCTGTCTTTCTTTTGTGATGCATTGCAGCATGTCTTGACGAGTTACTGCCACCTGTACATCAGAGGAATAGTGATAAACCATTGGCATCACCCACGTGCAAGTAGGATGACAGTATCATAGGTCAGTGTGGTGATCAGTGCTTTGAGGCCACAGCAGAAATACATATGTCCACAGCTCGGCTCACTGTGGCTGGGGTAAGGCTTAGCTTTCGAGGCTGATGCGATAGATTCCTCTTTAAACAAAAAAAAACCCCAATATTACCAGAAATGACCAGAAATATCGACTCTGTCTCATTTCTCAGATTGTAAGCAGTCAGGTTGTTGATGTAAGTAAAACAGCTTAATTCTTCTTTTTTTGATAAAATTATTCATAACAGGTTACTGTCCTTATACTTCTGATATTGTGTTTGCTGGCGTCCATGACAACAGGCGAACATTTATGATCAAATAAGTTAAACAAGTAATTTATGGGCGCTCGGTGGCTCAGTGGATAGAGCAAGCATCCCATGTATGAAGGCAATTTCCTTGCTGCACCGTGGGTTCGACTCCGGCTCATGGCTCTTTGCTGCATGTTGTCCCCTCTCTCTCTCCTCCTTTCACACTGTCACACTGTCCTATTCAATAAAGGAAAAAATGCCAACTAATAATAATAATAATAATAATAATAATAATAAAAAACAAAAACAACAAAACCCCAAGTAATTTAAAGCTGAAATAGGCATTTTTATTTTTTATTTTTATCCAGGCCAAGTTATTTCAGAGAGAGGCGTTCCTATTGTGAAAGCCTGATTCAGTTGTGGAGAACCATGCAGGGTTTTTTTTCCCCGCCCTTTTAAGAAAACTTAAGACTTAAATGATAAAGTCAGGTACCCCGATAGAACTGGGCTTCACTTTGCTCCTTCTGTGTCACAAAACTCTACAGAGTTCTCTGGTTTCATTCTGCACATTTTGCATAAACGCTCAAGTTTCTATATTTTTGTACTATTTTTTCTGCTTTGATCCACAACTCCCCCCTGTGGTCTGTGGTCTCCATGGTGATTAGAAAGCAGCTACAACAAAAAAAAAACACACAACCAAAACCCTAAACACCTCTCCCCCTTGTTCTCTCTCCCACCCCTCTCTATTGTCAATCCTTTTTTCCTTCTATCTCTCTCTTCTGGTCCGTTTCAGCCAGGTGTGTCTCCTCAGCTTACTTCTCACCTTTCCCACCACTGTCGAGGTAGCCATGGCGACCAGCGCCCTGCCAAGTGACAACCTGCCAACGTACAAGCTGGTGGTGGTGGGGGATGGTGGTGTTGGGAAGAGTGCCCTCACCATTCAATTCTTCCAGAAGATCTTTGTGCCAGACTACGATCCTACGATAGAGGACTCATATCTCAAGCACACAGAGATCGATGGACAGTGGGCAATACTGGATGGTGAGTAAAGATGTGTGTGCACGTGACATTTGCCAGACAGCAGTTGAGAATCGGCCTGTCTCTCTATGCTCATCTCTGGTCTTTTTTTTATTTTCTTTTGGTTTCATTCTGTTTGTTCAATGAGAGAGGATTTGCTCTTTTTTAGCTTTGAACTACATAACAGGGGTAGCTGATTCCTGAGCAAACTATGGACTGGCAATTCCCTCAAAGAATTATTGACATTTAAAAAAGTCTCTGCTGTGGTTGCTGCATGTGAAAGAAATTATGCATCATTCCGTGATTTTATCCCTCCCTCAATAAGGTATTCAATTTATGTCGGAAACATACAAAGCTCTGGAAATAATACTTAGAAAACCACTTCCTTAACACTAAAGGGTTACAGTTCATGGCATTGCATCTTTCTTTTTGAACAAAATGTTTATTCAAATGTGAATTACACAAAGCTACTTTTTCAGGAAATATGGGAAAACAAGATTTTTTCACAGTTTGGCAGACAAACATACAAATGATAAATTATGGCAATACGTGCATCCACATAAAGAGGAGGAAAAAAAATGGATATGGAGCAAGTAAACCGATTCGTTTATCCATAGCTCCATCAACGATTGCTCCTAAAATGTGTTACAATGGGTTTAATGGCAATATCAATGTTCAAAATTGGGAATGCATCTTTGTGTAAACCTTTGAAGTCCTGACAACTAATGACCTTTGCAAGGTCTGAAAATCATTCTTGCACAATTGTTCCGTAAGGGTAGCCAAGACCTGAAGGTGAAGGAAATGTGATTGGGTCACAGGATCAACAAAATCTACAAGTGCATGGGTTTAGGAGATCACGCGTCATGCAGGAAACAAACTCTTATTCCAACAATGTACATGCAATTTTGTTATTGTGACCTGTTCCTATTTTCTGTATCTTGTTGTGCAATGATTACAGCAAACTGGGTCAGTTTATATCCGTTTATAAATGAACGCAACAATGCTTTTTGTTAGAAGGAGTTCACCCTGAGCTTCCAAAAGGTCTTAGCGTGCTCGATAAGTACCCAGTTAATTGAGGTGGTGCAATCAGAAATCATCTGGGTGTGTTTTGAATAGAGAAGTCGGTGAAAGAGAGACCCATCAGTGTAAAGTCATACATTTGTGTCCCTCCATCTTTTTCAGTGCTGGACACAGCCGGCCAGGAGGAGTTCAGTGCAATGAGGGAGCAGTACATGAGGACGGGAGACGGCTTCCTCATTGTCTTCTCTGTGACGGACAAGGCCAGCTTTGAACACGTTGACCGTTTCCATCAACTCATACTACGGGTCAAAGACAGGTAGGTTACAAAAGCTCAGCTGAGCAGTCCACAGCAGACACACCTTTTTTTATGCACAAAAACGACAAAGGAAATATGAGATTATATTTTGGGAATGATAAAGTCATTCCTATCATATATGCAAAACTCATGTTTATTGACTCTTCACCAGAGAAGTACATCTTAAACTAATGATGTTTGTTTTCTTTTTTTTAATTCCCAAATAAGCTTTTTTTCTGTCGTGGTGTTCTCACCTCTAAAACAGAAAACGTTCCCAAATACTCTGAACATTCCCGGGATGCTTCCTTATTCATTGTCTGTAGAGTAGCTCCTCTACTTGATGACATCACAAATTTGAGTTTTAGCCTCTCTAGTTGTTGGATTTGTGAGAGGATTGTTAATGTTTACTAGTATTTCTTGACTGTCTTAGACTAAAGGAATAACATGTGCGTAGTTCCTCTTTAAATGATGTTATGATTTAATGTAAACCATCAATTTACACTGTTGCTGAAAATCAAATTACAGAAGGTTGTGCGTGGGATGGCATGCACAATAAACCCACAGCTATTTTGTTTTTTTATATGTGAGAAATGCAACAGTCTGGTATTTTACATCTTTATGTACTAAACAGACCAGGTCCATGTTTAAGTACTACATTGCTATTGACAATTTCAGAATGACCTTTGTCTAAATGTGTAGCTAAATAAAACCCAAAGTTTTTTTTTCCAGTTATCTTTATCAGATTATTTGGTTGTGAACACAAAACAGGATGCATCCAAAAATGTCCAATACAATCAACCATTACTTGTAGATATGTGTGTGTATGAATACCCAGAAGCCAAAGTTACCAAAAGAGAAAGTAACTGTCAGATGTAATAGACATTTGTAATATAATCAAACCGTGTTTTCTTCTGACCAATAATGCTGAATTCCAATTTTGTGATTGACCTGTGCAAATTAAGTATTTTGGCCAAAAACAGTGTTTTTAAGTCCCAGTAAGCTGCATCATATCATCCTCTGATGTGGCCTGATTAACTGTGCACATGACACACAAATATTAAATCTATTCGTGATTTTGACAATATACTTGTCCCCGTATGAGGCCACATTTTGCCCGCTTTAATGTGGTCACTCAGTTTTGCTGAATCAGCAGTCATGGTTCAGTTGGCGCTAATTGTGTTGTCACATTCAAAATTACAGCAGTTAAGGGTCAGGATCTCGTCCCTGCTTCACTTTCCTCATGCTGCAGACCAGTTAGGCACATCAGATTCGCTTCCAAATTTCTCATCAGTATCGTTGTGATTGTCTGTAGTTACAGAAGAGACGCATCTGTTCTCTGACGCTGACTGACAGTAGCCAATAAAACTGAGCTTGAGAAGGAACAAAAATAGAAGCTGGAACTGAGCAACTTGCTCTGTGTCCATATTTAGTGGTGTGCTCTAGTGTAGCTCATTTTTCTACAAGAAGAAAAAAAAGTGTTGCAGAAATCTGACACCTTGCAGACAATTTGTGAAGCATGTGATCTTTCTAATCTAAATGTAAACCTATCCAGCGTTTAAAACAGTCTTCGGATCATGAGCCACTTTTAAACACTCTTTGAAACCACTGACAGTGGTTTGGAAATGATTTAAAGAGAGATAGCTGAGATCGTGTGCGTGTGTGCGTGCGTGCGTGTGTGTGTGTGTGTGGGTGTGTGTATGTGTCTCCTTCTCCTCTCAGGGAGGCCTTCCCCATGGTGTTGGTGGCAAATAAAGTGGACTTGGTCCATCTGAGAAAGGTCACCTCTGACCAGGGCCAAGAGATGGCTGCAAAACACAACGTAAGTATTCAGCCTCAGTGAAGGCTTTTTGCACTGAACTGATTTAATATCTAAAAGTGAGTTTCTTGCAGAGTTTTTACGTGTGCCCGTATGCACCAGAGATGATAAAAGGATTTTTGAAGCAACAGTGAGAGAAAACACCATTGCTCATGTGTGTGTTCTTGTATGATGACTAATCAAAACAAAATAGTAAAATTTAAACTAAAATGAACATCAAAACATTCATTTGGTCTTCATAGCTAAACAGTAGACTCTTGTGACCCCTATAGCAAATGAAAAGATGATGCAGACATTTAGAGCACGGTCGTCATGTGAAAACGGTTAGCCTTTGGATGTTGTTTTGTGGAGACCACAGTGAAACATCTAAACAACACAAAAAATGGCTCCTAATTTGCCCTCTTTTGAGTTAGCAAATAACAAAATTGCGCATCTCACTCAACATCTGGAAAGCAGTGGGACAGACAGCCAAGCTGACCACGTCATGATATGACAACTGCTCTTTGATCACATTAATGAGCATGTGAAAAATGCAAGCAGGCTACACACACACACACACACACACACACACGGCTGTGACTTTGCCAAATGACAGCCTGCTAGACTTCACGTCAGTGTCCGCCTGCTCTCTTTGATCACTGACTGTGTTTTAAAACAGCCATGGCTCTGATTTAAAATGTTATGCATGGATTTATGTAGTGGCCATGGGATGAGCTGTGCCTTAAAAACTGTTCCATGTTTGTCGAAAAGCGAAAGTCACAAACATGGCACAATGTATCAAAAGAAGAACAAAACAAAGATTCAGACTGAAGTCTGGATTTCAACCATCTCTATTTTACATGTTGCAGGGCTGTTAAAACAGTGGGAAAAAATGTGCAAAAAGTGCAAACAATTCAGTCCATGCAGAACTTTCTGTGGTGCAGAATGAGGCATGCATGCTGGTTCACCATCTATATATAGGTCACTCTTACAGGTGCACCTGATCAGTCATCAGCAGCTTGATTAAGCACACATGAAGTCAATTACCAGCAGGCCACATCATTACAACTCCAAGTGCTGCAAAGCATTGTCTCAAAACAATTGCTGGTATACAAACATACAATGATAGAAAAATCACTCAAAAGTGGGGCAAGTCTTCTTTTTCTACATTGTGACATTTTTCCATTTTTCCAACTATGAAATGGTCATTTGATTGCAGCTTATAAACACTACAGGCCCCATCTTACAGCAGCACAAAGAAGGTGAAGGGCAGCACAACTGTTATTGCTAGTTTCACACAGACACAGTCGTCATTTTCACAGCCAGTGCCCACATTGTATGAGTAGCAAGCGTAACTTTGCTGCCACACACCATCCAAACCTAGGGCTTGAATAACATTTTTTCAAAAGATTTATGTATCCCATACACACTTTCCTGTACACACATCGGTTTAGGATTTACACACTCTGAGTGCCGTTTGGAAAAAACTGCAAAGCTGAACAGGCTGAAACTGAGAGAAAAAGATGCATTAACAAATTAATCTTCTTTAATGTGGACATACTCTCACTAAACATGACCAGTAAAACGTGCAGTAGCAGACAAAACGCTGTGCTTGCTGTAATCTGCAAAACCTCCACACAAAATGCACCAATTATACCGATCTGAGAGAACTGTTATTTCATGATGTTGAATGACTTTGGCCAAAAGGGTTCAGAAAAAGTAACATACAGCATCCTTTAACTCCAGGTATGTGATTTTTAAAAAAAAAATTCTGTTTTGGATTCAAGGGCCCATTGTTTTAATTTTGTAGTTTTTTAAATGATGAAATGCGGCCTGGAGAATAAGAACAACCACTGTCTGAAAGTAGCATCCGGCACAGCTGAGTCATCACTGTTTGCACGACTAGTAGGCATGTGTGAGAGAACATCTGTCCTTGTTTTTGTCTCTGGTGAGACTGAATTAATGACGGTGGGCAACCAAGGTTTTAATTGATAACAGATTCTGTCTTCGGGTCACTTGACAGCACTTCTGAGTCACCTGGCAGCTTCATTTTGACTGTTATTGATTCTTAACCACGGAACATTTGGTTGTTTATTCTAAGGGCCAACCCTAACCCTACATACTAATTTACATGCTTTACTCTATGCAGTAAATTTCTAGTAATACAACTTTTGCTAAGATTTGTTATATTTCTGCTTGTTTCTTCAGATAACTTATATTGAAACCAGTGCCAAGGATCCTCCAATGAATGTGGACAAAGCCTTCCATGAGCTGGTTCGTGTCATAAGGTAATTCTAGATGATTGTCTTTTTTTTCATTGAATGACAACTGAGACATCTGTGCATAATTTGACAGATTTACTCGCAGTTACAGCTATAAACTTTGACCTGTAAGACTCTGAGGTCTACAAACTAAAATAGTCTTTGAATAAAATGTTGTAAACTTAAATCATGCTCACCTTTTTTCTAGTGTATATTTCACTTCTTTCGAGGTTAGTGGCACACAGACAGTGTTATGCTGGTATGTGAGGGCAGGGAAAGTGGTTTTAGGAAGAGTGGAGAAAATCCCAAAGGTATTTCCTGTCTCGACACACGTGTAATTTCAGAAGAATTTGGTTTGCGTCCACGTTTTGAATGTGCTCATGTCCTGTTTTAAGGCTTTCTCTTGCTGCGTGGACCAATAAGCAACAAGTAGACACCACAAAACACAGCTGTATTCACCTTTTTATTTTGATTTTAAATTAAGGAGAGTTCTCATCGTCCACATGTCAGATATGTAACTGACTCATGAGACAACTTCTCTGTTTTGGTACATTATGAAAAAAAGTTGATTCATGAATCAACATTGCCCTCTTGTGCTCAGACTGTATAAAGTCAGTCATACATAGAAGGTGGATAAAGACATGATGGCTGTGGTGTTTTTCTTACTCATGTATCAGTATTTCAGGCAGGAATTATTAAGCATACCTTGAAATCTCACCCATGAAATGTCTGAAATCTCAAAGTCATGACACATGCTACTAAATTGAAAAATGAAGGAGAATTATATTTAAAAAGTTTGGTGAAAGAAATCAACACTTTAACATTTGTACGGTAAATAAGGCAAAGCAAGCAGCTTCTTAGCCTGGCTTGATGACAAGACTCCAGGAAATCACTGCGCCTGGCCAAGAAATGAGCCAGCATGGAAACCCCTGTGATGCCACAACACGTAAATTATACACGTTGGTTTTTGTACAGCTTAAACAGATCACATCGGGGTGTCTGCAGGTCAAAAAAAAAAGTTAAATAAATTAAATTGTTCTAAACACGAGGCCTTAACAGTCATCAAATTGTTTTATATTTGAATTTGCAAGGCCTTGATTGCCACAAACATTTTAATTAATTTGATTTTTCATTTTTTACTTTTTTTTTGTCAGAATGAGTAAAGCTCTTCTGTGTGAAAGTCCAAATTCTGGCGAGATGTAGATTAGCCTAACCTACTCTAATAACTATATTCCTACATAAAACTAAATAGAAAAAAATGCCCAAAATCAGTCTTACATTTGGTTAAATATTATCTTGAAAAGCATTTAAAGTAACCATTCAATACCTGAAGTCATTCTATATCTAAAACATATTAATTAGCTTAATAGGTGCTATTAGTTATATTGCGTATTGGACAGGGCCAGACTAGATGTTAGTCTTTAGTCTAAGGAAAACAGCTGTAGTTTCATTCTCTCTACAATTACGAGAGTCGCTTCAACCTTCTTGACTTCTTGAACACAAATAAGCACATCCTAGAATGTTAAATTATTTCACTATCCCACTTTAAAAATAACCACTTAGTAGAGCACATGCCTCTCAGGCCCTTTCTTCACATGCACAAACATTTTAAAAATTTGATATTTTCCAGCTCTGATCTAGAAAAATGTCCACATGACTCTTGTTTTACAAAATATCTATGTGCTCACTAGAATACAATACACTCCAAGCATTAATGTTTGCTGCCTTCTGCAGTCTCCTCTCGGTGCAAACAAAGGTAGTAAAGTAAAGAAAACTGCACCGGCTAATGTTACCTTTTAAAAATGACAACCAGATATCTCATTACTGATGATTCCTCTTTGATATTTAGGACAGACAAGCTCACTCAAAGAGACAAGTAATGCTCTGGACATGCAAAAGTCTTTCTTCCACTCTCCAACATCAATCCACCACTCAAAATTATCCTACTCTCTGGGACAAATGACACTGGGTGCAACAAATAGCTTCGTTCATGTGTGAAGCAGAGCAGCAACACTAATTTAACAGTAAAGAAGTCATTAGACCAAGCACTAATGACAAAATGTAAACAAACACTGCTGCTGTTATTATTTGTGGCGCATGCTCATTGCACAAAGCAACAATGGGCATGAAAGAATTGAGAGGATGACGTCGTTATTTCTCAAACTGGAGTTTTACATGTCCACATGAATACACAGGAACTGAAGTTTTGAAACATTTGCACCAAGGTATTTTTAAAAGTCTCTTCTTGTGGCCTAAAACTCAGTTTGCTCATGGAGAAGAGATTAAAACGTAGAGAAATATATGCATTTTTAAAAATATCTGCGTAGACAGGGCCATGTATGATAGATGAGTCAAAATGAACTATGGCAGCAAAAGCTGCTGTTATAAAACTGTTTCTCACAATGGTTTCCTTTCTCCACAGACAACAGGTGCCAGAGCGAAACCAGAAGAAGAAAAAGAAGATGAAATGGAGGGCAGAACGTTCAGCGGGTTCCCACAGGTTCCACTGCACCATATTGTGACCTCCCCTTGTCCTGTTAATCATTCATAACATACACACACCCACACGCACACCCACATACCTTTGGATGTCAGGGAACTCCCCAGCAGTGGTTAACTACTGGAGCACAAAAGGGAAGGGGAGGGGGGTCGATGAACGGCTGGATGGATCCAGGAAATGTCGGACCGATGTCCCCTCACCCTTCGCAACGCATGGGAACGAGTTCTGTGCCCTCTCTCCTCAATTTATGGTCCCTTTCAAAGGTCTATAGATCCCTCCCATCTCTATTTAACACATGGTTTCTCAATCAAGTGTAATTTTTGAATTTCAAACGTGGCACTCGATGACTTTGAGGGGGGAAAACTAGAATCACCTTGATATTGGAACTTTTGAGAAAGGGAGGAAAAGGGAGGCTCCGAATGGCGCCTTGTTTTTTTTCACGGAGGAACTCCCAACAACCTGCTGGTCATTGTGTCCTCACACTCCTACAACTTTCTGGAACGAAAGCACCCGTGTGACCTTTAGATGTGTATCTGCGTTCTCTCTTTGTAGAGCGAACACCATAAGGGCATGATGGATGAATATGAGAGTGATGACGGTCATTTAGGTCGTGAAAATAGAAGAGTTACGTGTTGAAGAGCGGAGTTCTGCGAGCAGAGCGTGAAATGTCAGTTTCAGAGAGGACGGAAGGACGTGTCGGAGCGAGCGAGAAACGTGATGCTGAGAAAATGTGTCATATCAGTTGACAGGTGAGTGCGAGGGTCATATCGGCTTTGAATAAGTGTTTATATATTGTGATTGTGAAAGAGAGGTCAGATGTATGTGGTTACACTTTAATGTAAACATAACAGGGTTCTACCAACACTGATGTGTCAGCGGCCATGTTTACAGACTTACAAATGGATTATTTTCCCAATCATAAAGACACAGTATATCAGAGCCACTTTACTTTCATCAAGTGTTAAAACAAGTTTGGTTTGTTTGGTTGCAGTCATTGTCAATATGATGAGTGCAGTCCTCATCAGTACTGTATGAACAATAGCCCTTTTTTTTTGTCTTTGTAGTCTTAACAGATTGTCAAAACAAGTTAATTTCCATGTTTTGGTATCAAAAAATATTGAAAATTACAATTATATTTGTGATATAAAAAAATCTAATTATAGGTGGCAATGTAAAGAAATACAATGCTGTTTAACAAGTAAGAAATACTTAATGAAATAGAATAGATAAAGGGATAATGAGCGCTTCGTGTTTCAGATTTGAAGCAAGGCTGGAGAAGCTGATTTGCACTGGCCACTAACCAAAATAATGTGATGTCACTTTATTTCAATCTAGGGGCTTTTTTCAGACCGCGCCGCTGAATTCAGGACAATGAATCAGTAAAGGAGAACACTCCTTTAGTTTGGGGGGATACATACCCTGGGAATACATCAGTTTGTCTGAACCGGGGCAGTGTGACGCTCCTGGGGCTCAAAGCCATGTTAACCTAGCTACAGGTTAGATGTAGGAAAACCCACACACTCGGAGCAACAAGACATTCAGTATATTCATGTCTGTCGTGAGGTGGATAGGAATGTACAGTTTAATAACCTATGAAATGGCTTGTACTGTTAACGCACTAAAGTTTCGGTGGACAACTTTTTTTTGTCTCGATGAAAACCGTCTCTTGAAGGAATACATTTTTGCACTTTTAATACAGTTTCTGACTTTCCTATTGGCATGTTGTTTTCTGTTCAAACCTGGAAGTGAAATGAAAGGCACAGTCAAAAAAGGTATTTGAATGTAAAATCGAATAACAAAAATGAGCAAATAGGAGATTAGTGTTGCAGCCCTGTGTGCCTGTGTGTGCCTGTTGCCTTGGCGATGATTGCGACGGAGATTAAATAGATTAGAATTTAATCATCGGAAAGGCGTTGAAAGAAAAGTTTTGAATTACGAAGGTTGAGTATGAAGAAAAAAAAAACGTATCGAATGGCATACAAATTCACCTCAGCATGAAAGTGGAAAATATAACCTCAGTAAAAGAAGAAAAACGGTTTTAATCTACATCTACTGTTATAAAGGGACTTCACAAAGAGTTTCCAGAGACGGACAAAAAACGTTGAAGTACCAATCATTGAGCAATGAAGCAACAGACTCTGGATTGTTGGGGCGGAAAAAGAGGAAAAAAAACAAGAAAAAAAAACCTGAATGTGTTTGATGAAAATGTTGCATCATGTATGTTTGATACCATTTTGTATTATTGATATGAATTATTGATATGATTCTTGCAAAGTGTTTTTTAAACAACTGAATAATTTATTACTGTCTATGTTACCTCAGCGTGTCCCAGACCTGGACAAAAAGCTAAACTCCCCCCTTTTTTCTTTTTCTTTTTCTTTTCTTTGGGATTCTCAGCGGGTCATTGGCCTTTTGCCTTTGAGCCCCACGTATGAAAAGACTTGTAATGTGTTGTGGACCAAGATGAAGAAAACCAAGCTTGGTCCTGAGCTGAAAAAGCAGAAGGACCTCTTCTTTACTGGAGCTCGTGTGGATGGCCTCACAAGTTAAAATGTAAGAAAAGTTTGCTGTCAAATTTGTAACTTTAGATATGTTTTTTCTGTTCAATGTGAAATTTATTAAAGGGATAGTTTGACAGTTTGGAAAACTGACATTTTTGCCAAGAGTTATATTTGGTACATTAAATATAAAGCTACAAACGGCAATTTTTTGTCTTAGCTTAGCGTAAAGACTGGAAACAGTCAATCGACACCTGTAAAGCTCACGGGGAATGTTTGTTTTTCCTGTACAATTTGTGGTTTTATGAGCGTTCACGTGCCAGATTTTTTCTTACCTTTGGACAGACTAGTACCCCTTTTTCCACACTCATGGACTGGCTTGACTTGGTTTGATTTGTAACGTCAGCTCAGTGCAGCAAATATCTGCGTGTCTGTAACAACAGGACTACCTGCTTGTCTTTAGCGGGCTGATTCACGGCTAAAGATTCCCCGTTATTTCTGGTGCAAGTGTTTTTCCATCACTCACTCATCTGAGCCAGCATTTCAGTGTATCGTCAGCTTTTCGACAAGCTTCAAAATATCCCATGTCATTAATGCATTATTGGTTTCATTCAACATTTAATGCGAGCATTGCAGTGTAGCGTCAGCTATTCAACACTGAGCATTCACACCTTTAATCCCTTCAGAAATTGCATTCTCTAGCTGCTTTTACTCCCCTTCCTCAAAGTCAAAAAACCAAGAAAGGTCTGCTTATTCGGTAATAAATTACATGAATTAATTAATATTATTAATAAATTAATTTCCTATAGATTCTTCACAATAAAATCCCCCTGTTATTTTCTCATGTAAAAGCTTTTGTTGTGAAGCAGCGAAATGAGGAAATGTTGAGTATATAACTCAACTTAACAGACATGGAGAAGAGCAGGCACTCTTTCGGCTTCTTACTCTAGAAATGGTCCGTCTCTCGCATGGCGCGGCTCGGCATGTTGAAACAGTGGGAAACAGCTATGGGCCTATGGCACTTTTGGCTGCACTGATTTGTGTTTCTTTTGTCAGTTTAAGTCTTTATGGTAAGCTAAGCTAACATGCTGACTAGTGTCATATGTAGTGTAAAGATACAAAAGTGGTATCTCTTCTAACTCTTGGCAAGAAAGTGAATAAGGGTTTTCCAAATGAAAAAATGTCAAACAGTTCCTTCGAGCAGACTGAGCTCATGTACCCTGCAGATGTCTGCTAGTTGACTATTTTACATTTTGGTTTGAGGTCCAAAGTTCAGTTTAAAATTTAGACGATTACCTCTCTTGAATGATTCATTACGGCTGGTACAAAGAAACCTGCTGATCTGTTATTGCACCATCTTCACGTCTCAGGCAGACCAAATACAAATGCCGAAAGTGAAAAAACATTATTTGACCCTGGATTATATGTGAGCTAAACCGAGCACTTTTGTCTCATGAATTGGAGAGGTAACTCCCTTTGTTTAAAGAAAAAAAAAGACACCACGTATTGTTGAAGTTATGCAAATGATTTGAGTTATGTAATGTCCTGAAACTGTCAGTATGTAAGGGGCCGTGTAAACTTTAGGGTTGGGTAACAAAAAAAAAAACAAAAAAAAAACATTTGGAGTTGTCACACCAGTTGTGTAATGTGTGTTTTTGGACAGGTCTGTTGTGTTCTAACTGGCTGTGTCAGACTGAGGAGCTAGACGAGGCACAAACAAACTGTGGCCTTTTTAATCTAGCCTCAGGGGTCGATTATATTTCAATAAAGAAATACAAGTATTGTGACTTTCCACGTTCGACTGCTTTTTTTTTCTTCTGTTGGACGATAAGCGGGTATTATTGAAATGCAGAGCCACACACTAACTCACTGCTGAACAGGCCGTAATCAGAGCCGTGTACAGCAGCCACGGTGAACACGGCTACACGTGTTGCGAGACACGTCTTGCTTGTTCAGCAGAAGCTCCCCTCATTAATCTTCAGGGCCGTCAAGGTCCATTGATTTCCACACTGTGAGAATGCTGAAAGCTCCATTTTGCCTCATTGATTTCGACCCCTCGGGGGATGTGAGGCAGGCCGACCTCACAGGTACTGCATCACTGCTCGACATTTACATTCATGCTCTTTTCAGAGTGAAATAGGTGAGGAGAGATGCCTGATGCGAGACGTGGTGCAAGATGGTGCTCAGCGTTTTCAAAAAGATGGATTTAGTGGTGAATCAACTGGTACATTTTATTTATCGAATGAAATCATATAAGGTCCCTTATTAAAAAAAAGTCAGATTTCCTTTTTTAACTCTTTGAAACCTGAGCAAATTGACTTGATTTTTTTCTTTTTTTTTTTTCAAAAAAGGATAACAATCAACTCAACAAGAAACGGCCTAAAAAACTGCCAAAAATTACACAAGTTACAAGAAAATTATCTGAAAATAGACATTAAAATGAAAAGTGAAAAAAAAGTGCTAAACAAAAAAAATGTTTATTTTTTTCTGTAACATAATTTTAAATATATTATTAAGAGAATAATAAATATAGCTTTCAAGACATTTTTCACGCTATTTTTTTTGATAATATCTAATAACCCCAGCCCCAGCTAAGTTTAAGATCACTTCCTTGTCACGTTTGACCATTTTTAAGAATTTTTTTTTGCAGTTTCTTGTCAAATGGCTCATTTTGTTTTTCCTGTGTTTTTGAAAGAAATCAAACCAATTTACCAATTTTTTAATAAAAGTCATAGGTTGTAGGATTTCATGATTTTTTTAATGATTTTTTCTTTGACACTGCATTGTTAAATCATCCTGATGCATTAACCAACAACAGTTATATTTTGTCATTGTATCCCAACCCTTAATAGTTGATGTCAGCTATTTTTTTCCTTCAAATTTTGTTTTTTGTAAAAATGAACTTAAATTTGATTTCAGGTGGCATTTGAAAAGTCTTAAATCTAACCTGCCTTAAGCTGTAGGAGCCCAGAGCACGTATAGGTCATATTTAAATACTATGAAATGACACAACGCTCTATCCACAGAAAAATGCACGCAGTCTGTGTTCATAAGCTTTGCCGTCAAATGAGTCATCAGGACTTCTTTAAAGCTGTGAAAGAAAGTGTTGTTAGTGTAATTTCTAGACAGCAATGATTGGAAATGGAGCACAGATGTGAAAAACCAAGAATCGCTGTCCAATCAGAGCAGACAGAGACAGATAAACCTGAAAACAAGCCTAATATGGGACCTTTAATACTTCATGTAAATCATCAGCAATTATGCTGGGAAAATAGTTTCACTGAGGCAGGTAAGGGCTAGCAGACTGAAACCAGAGCCTGCTAAAAAAGAAAAAACTGCAGATTTATTTTCAAAAGCTGTATCAGGATGAAGACAAAAATGTAGCACATTTGACCTGTACCTTTCTGTGCCATCTGAGTGCTGTTCCTAAATATTACCACTGGGAGTCAGCACTTAGCTGTGACTTCTCCTCTCCGTTATCACAAATGTTTACACTGTAAGAGAAGAAACGTTAAGAAATATAGAAGATATGCCAGTGATCACTTCAATGAACCAAACCTAATTAATACAATCAATTTTCTGAAAATCATTTTCAATGATTACAAGCCTTTTACATGTCAAACAAAAAAAAATGCAATCTGTTCTGTGGATCGTCTACAATAGCTTTTTTTTTTTTTTTTTTAGAAATAATATATAAACAGTTCATTTAAATGGAAATAAGCAGTAGGAGAAAAAATAATAAGAGGAATACTGAATACATTTTCACAAACTAGTGAGTTTTGGCTGCCATGTCACCTGAGATCATATCACTGCTCTCGCAATCTTTTAAATCGCTTTTAATGATATGGTCAGAGTTTTTATGGCACACATGGCACACCACACGTGTTATGTCCGGTCTCTCCTGCCACATCGCAAACACCTTCGTTCTCACTTCTTATTATGTAGCAACATAGGTCAGGGTTTTTAATTATCTTGCTTACAATGTGTGCTGTGAATACCACAGTACCACACTGCAACAGTTTATTTAGGTTACTGTTTTCTTACATGCTCACAATCTCAAACAGGATGCCTGGATTCATTCTTGCAGCATTTTCAAGAGCAGAACCTCGCGACTGAGTGCAGCTATATGCATATTTATTGCGACAGCCAGTCTGCCTCTCTTTTTAAGAGCATCTCTACAGAACTGTGTCTCAGTCCTATAGATTTTTAGGGTCATACAGTTGATGCATCTCAGCAGCGGATTCATCAGTCTCTAGGCCAAAGTGTGTGTGCATGTGGGACTATAAGGATTAAAGATGTATTGATAAAAACTGTGGTAAGCGAAAGAGAAGTTGTATTGAAGTTGATCATACAGTAAGTAAATAAATAAATAAATAAAACAAAAAATTCTCTACCTGTGTGAACCTGGACTGACTTGATTTAATGTGCATGTGTATGGTGGCAGATAAAAAACAGCATGCCGTCAAATATTTCTGTCTTATGAACCAGCTTTTTGAATTTGTGAAAGATAAGAAAAATATGATTGCAGCTGCTGAAGCATGGAAATGTAGATTTTTTCCCAAGCAGCTTTGTTCCACTGCCTCACATTTAATTAGAGCTTCACAAGCATTATTACAAATAACTGTGAAATTACAAATGGCAGATGTAATGTTTGACTTTAAAGGGACTATTAGCCCCCAAATCAAAATGCATATTTTCCCTCTTATCTGTAGCGCCATTTATCAATTTAGATTGTTTTGGTGTGAATAGTCGAGTGTTTGAGATATCAGCCGTAGAAACGGCTACCTTCTCTCCAATATAATAGAACTAGATAGCACTCAGTTTGTGTTGCTCAAAGCTTTAACAAATTTAACAGCAATTTCTCTCTCCAGATATCATGACCTGGTTACTTAATATAATCCACAGTCCTTGCTGTAAGTAGTTTCATTTAGGAACTATTTTCTTTTTACTGAACTACCCCTGCCAACTGTTATCTATCACTATCATTGCGCAGAAGGAAGAGTGCATCTACTGCTAGCTCACCTAGTACCGCTGAGCTAGCGAACGTCGCTGCTCAGCTGAGAATGCCATTAATGTTTACATCTTGTGCTGAGAGGCATGAGCCTCTCTTCAATGAGTAGATGGAAACTATTTTCTATTTGCTGAGCTACACCCCCAAACCATATCACAGTGCAGAAGTATGCATCCATCTATTCATGGATGAGAGGCTTGTTCTCAGTGGTGCAGTGTAACAAGTAATAACATTTTTTTTAATGCTTAAGTATCTGTACTTTACTTGAGTTTTTAGATTTCTATCAACTTTCACTTTTACTACAATACAATTCCCCTAGGTGTTTAAGTTACTTACTACAAAATAGGGAAGAAGGGAACAAGTAAAGGAGGAAGGGATGGATGGACAGATGAAGAAATGGGAGGGAGGGAAAAACTGGATTTTACTTACTAAAGCCTTTAAATTGTAAACAAAAAAAAACAAAAACAAAAACAAAAAACCTTTTTAAACCTAAAATAATGTAAGCTCCATTTTTAAAGCAGCCTGGTGTTACAACAAAAATAAACTTCATAATCCTCAGAACTGTGACCGCTTGCTTTTAATTTACAGCATTTACTTTTACTTTCTATACTTAAGTTCATTTAATGTCATAAAATTACCATTGATGCTTAAGTACAGTAAATATCAGATACTTTACTGATACTACTCAGATACTAAGTTTTGTATTCTAGTAATATTCTAATCCGGGACTTTAAGTCATTTTCTGGTATGATATCTATACTTTTACTCAAGAATGGCTTTCAATAACGTCATCCACCACTGCTCCTGCTTGTGACAGCACAAGATGTAAACTAACGTTCTTGGTTGAGCTGTAACGTTAGCTTGCTCAGCTGTGCTAGCTAGCTGTAGATGCACTCTTCCTGCATGGTAATATGGTTTGCAGGTTTAGTTAAGTTAAAAGAACATACTTCCTACATTAAACTCCTCACAACAAGGTCTGTGGATTATCTTTAGTAAACAGGTTATGATTTCTGGAAAGAGACATTGCTGTTGAGTTTTTCCAAATCTATTTTTGGCACTTTGAGCACCACAAGCTGAGTGCCATTTAGTTTTATTATACTGGAGGAAAGGCAGACACCTACGCCTGATATCTCTAACACTCTGCAACTCACATCAAAACAATCTAGACTGATTATTAGCACTACAGGTGTGAGGAATAGTATGGGTTTTGATTTGGGGTGAACTGTGAACAACCATGATTACCAGCTTGCAGCGATTTTCTGAAAAGAAAGGGGGGAGAAGAGTGAATCATAATAAAGGAGGAGTGGCCAAATAAATCAAAGGATAGAAAGTTGAAAACGTGGAGCAAAGCCACGAGGAGACAATGGTTCTGTCGGCAATGTAGGCAGATGGACAAAGGAAAAGACTTATATAAAGGTCAGACTGAGATAAAGAGGAGGAGGTAGGACATATCATAGAAATCAGTAATGAGACAGAGCAAGCTGGATATAGATGAGGGTTTAAAAAAATCCTTGAAAGAAGTGTGGTTTTATCTCATTTTCTCTTGAGATTAGAGGACAGCAGTGAGGTGACAGTTATTAAAAGAAAAGGGACAAGAGAAAAGTGAGGGCATGTAGGTGGAAGTTCATTTGCCACTGAAGAGCTGATCTGAAATCAAACATCTGCGCTTAACAAAGCATAGCTATATTTCTAAACATGCAGCTCGTACACATTGAAAATCACACACACACACACACACACACACACACACACACACACACACACACAGATTGATTGGTCAGGGTTAGGGTTAGGGTTGGGAGTTACAGCAGAGTGAGAACAAAAAGCCTTGACTTATGAGAGATTTTCTCTGAGAAAAAACCTTTACAGTTGGAGCCAGGAGATGCATCTGCAAACATCTTTATGTTTAATTATGCCATGGTTTTCACTCTTCATACTCGACAGATATCAAAATCTCTGCACTCAGCTGGCCTGGACACACCAAAATCCCTGCCAAAGCCCCTTTGGCAAAGAGAACAAGGATGAGTCTGTTTGTCTGATGGAGATGTCGCCTTCATCTGGACTCACTGGTTCATCTAACTTCAAAATCCAACAGGAAGGATCCCCATAAAGCAGACAAGTATTCTAACAGATCCTCCTCCATCTCATTACATTGGCCCTGGTTTTCAAGGCAAGTCCTAACTGCAGTCAGCAATCAATTGTTTTGTGTTGTGCCTGTGACTTGACTCACTGCCATTTCGGTTCTCTCACCTGTCTGCCAACATGTCATAGTAATCCCTTTCCTTGACAATTCATTTATTAGTATTTAAAATATTTCAGCTCTCCTATGTGTGTGTTTTTTATGCCTCCTTGCTGGCGATAGCTGAGGCCAGAGGCATTGTGTTTTCTGGTTGTCAGTCCTTCTGTCCGGCGCATTCTCGTGAATGTGATTTCTCAAGAAAAACCTTGAGGGAATTTTAAAAAATTTGGTACAAAGTACACTTGGACTAAAGGACAATCAGATTTTGGTAGTTAAATGCCAAAGGTGAAGGTCACTGTAACCTTGTCAGTCTCATTCTTGTGAAAGTGATATCTCAGGGACACCTTGAGGGAATTTTTTTCAAATTTGACACAAACATTCACTTGGACTCAATAATGAGCATTTTAGAATTTGTGGGTCAAAGGTCAAGGTCACTGTGACCTTGCATCAGTCTCATTTTTTTGAACACAATATCTCAAGAAGGCCTTAGTTAGTTTCCTCAAATTAAATTAGGCACAAACGTCCACTTGGACTGAAGGAATGAATTAGAATCTGGTGGTCGAGGATCAAAAGTCAAGGTCAAGGTCACAATGACCTCATAAAACATGTTTGTGACCATAACTCAAGAAACGTAGGTTCCACTTTGAAACCGTGCTGATTGTATCGATCTTCTGGGCTGCCGGTGCCAAAGATGTGTGTGAAGCTTCCATGTCTTCACAGACATAGACGTAAACTGTAAGTGCAACTTGACTGGTGCATGGAGCTATACAACCAAGTGGCCGTATATCTAGTTTGTTTTGTATTGATGTGTTTAGTAGTAATACCGACCCGGCTGGAGGTTGGGTAACAGTGGTGAGAAAGGACACTACAGAACTCAAAGAGAGGCCAATAAGTCACACTGTTTATCGTAGATCCCTCAGTGATCTTGGCCAAAAAAAAATCTAAGACAACCAAGGAGAGGCAAGGGAGTTTGCAGAAGTGGGAGGAGTGACATTTGCCTTAATATGATCAATCTTTTCAATAAAGAAGGTAAGAATTTTTTCACAGTTGGCTGGAGAAAAAATTAGGCCTTTTATCTGATTTCTGAGAACTGACGAGGAGGTCTGAACAAACCAAGACATCTGTATGTGCCAGGTGTTGTTAGAAGACATCCAAAATAATGATGAAAACCAGATGCACTCTATATGAGAACTGCTTATTACATTAAAGAGAAAACTCAAAAAAGTACCCCCTTTCTGGAAATATTCTAGGATACTACAGTTCGACAAAAAATGGAAAGACAAGTTGAAAGTGAGGTGTATTATGGTCCATTTCTTATGGACTTTATTTGGTCAGGCACAAAGAGACCTTGAGGTCAGAGGTCTAGGGATGGTCAAGCCTGGGAGTCAAGTGTGTAGAATACTGGCGCCAGGTTAAAAATAACATCGAATGAGGCTCCCTCCACAAAGGACATATTTATGGGGTCTTGTGATTGATTACAGCAGATGAAGAGTTGTTTTACTGAAGAATGTATTGATGCCTGAACCTATATAAGAGACTTGCATGAGCTGTAAGACAGAGAGATTCATATTGGTCCTGAATCCTCTCACAGGCAGACCATAGTGCCTGGTGGATGCTGAACTTTGTTGTAATAAACTTATTCTTATGCAACCAAGTCGGTGTCAGCGGAGGTTTCTTCATCATCTACACATCATTGCTATTTAATAAACAACAAAAGAAAATGTCCTGTCTGTATCTCAATAGTCTCCTCCTCTCACATGTCTGGTGTGTAGATTATATCATTACATCCTGCAAAGTGATGAGTTAAATTCTCACTGAATTTTTGTTGTGTTTCTACAATATAAATTCATTTATTAACTTTGGGTCTGATATGTGACTTAACCTCAATTTTCTCATATTGAAAGTCTTTTTGGAAAAAAAAAATCATGATTACAGGGACATTAATTTAGGATTAAAAAAGTATTTTGACAGCCTGGTTGTGATAACTTGGTATTCAGATAATAATTTTACAATTTGTATTTACAACTGTGGCATGTCCTTAGTTCTGTCACAGTTTTTTCTTCTTAATAGCAGAGTACATGTAGTCTGTAATATCAGTTTGACCACACATGCCTGGTGCAGAATATTAAGTTGCAGTTTCTGTCAAGATTATTTGAGTCCAAAAGCTGAAGACCTATAAAAACAAACACTAAAAACGCAAAACGACATTGAAATTGACCCTTATCTGACTAATCAGCTTTTCTGCCATATAATCAGTTATCCTCCTACACAATAATGTAGTCCTGCTGATGTAACTTTCATGTATTATTCTGAAATAGCTGTCACACAGAAGGAAACTCACTCTACATTTTAAAACTCATTTAGTTGTGGTCATGTTAGTGAAGTTTTTACACAGATGTGTGTGTGGTTTAGCCCCTTGACACCTCTGCAAATTGGCCTGATTTCTTTCAAAAACATGGGAAGAAGGCAAAGGGGCAACAAAAGAAGAAATTACCCCAAAAATGAGCATGTTTGTAAAAAATTACCTAAAAATGAATAAAAACAAAAACAGAATAAAGAAATGAAAAAGGACAGGGAAATGACTTGGAAAACATATAATTTAAAAAATATAATTTTTGTAAAATAATTTTAAATATGTAGTTATGATAATTATAGTTACAGTTTTTTCCTAACTTTTTTTGTTTTTTCCCTAAACATTTGACGTACCTTTGAATACATAAATATATACATTTTTAAATATAATTATTTCTTGCAATTTGTGGAACATTTCTGATCAAGTTGCTCATTGCTTTTTCCCCCCATGTTTTTGAAATAAATTCAACTAATATGTCCAGAGCTCAAATCGGGAAATACTTGAGAAAGGCTTCTGAAAGCAGCACAAGACTCTACTGCCACAATAAATAACCACATTTCACAGTCTGTGGCTATGATAAATTGTGTGATTTTGGAGATTTTTAAAGAAAACATGCTTTTCAAAACCACTTGTGGCTTCTGTGATTCTGAGGGTATTCATTAAAACTAATAAAGAATACAACCTTTTAAAGTCAAATATCTCCCAAAAAACAGAACAGTAGTGCTTAAAAAATGATTTGAACTGCCTCCCCCTCTTAGCACCAAACCCTCCTCAAACAGTCCTATATTAGAGAATATCCTGTTGCAGCCACACATTTACAAGATAAAATAATGTCTATGTGTTAAATAAGTTGAAAGGGACAGTACGCAAAACTTTTATGATAACATAAATTAATAACATAAATTAAAAGAATATACACTTTTTCCACCTGTCAGTTAAAAGGTGTTTCATTATCTGAAAGCACACAGGCAGACACACAGAGCGGGCCAGTAAACTGTAGAACAACAGTCGGTGTTGCATTATAGTTCAAATGAGGACTTATGCAGAGCAGCAGACATGTAAGCAAAAAGCAAGCTTTAAAGGTAAAATTTCCAAAACAGGCAGGTAAAAGTACAAAAGAAAGAGGAATCAAAACTTAACTGACAACAAAGCAGGATGACACTTATAACGCTTATTCTTTAAGAGAAGGACATTATAATTTAAGAGGATAATTTATTTTTGAAACACAGATGTGTTTCAGTTTTAGGAGTCAAATTAAGGAATAAACTCACTGCTGAGCTGAAATTGTATTGTGCTCTGTTGAGTTCTAAAAAAGCTTGATCACAGATAATAATATAAAACGATTATAATGTAAAATACTTAAGGATTATAATTTAAGCAGTGGTTCCAATCATGGGGTCCAGATTCCTCCTCAGTCTTTATGTTCAAGGCCCACACATTAGATAAATGACCACATATCCAATTTTATTTCAAATATGTTGCAGTTTTGTTGTTATGTTACACCACTTGACCGGACAAAGATCCAAGCAGGAATGAAACGTTGTCTTAAATAAACTTGTGTGGCATGGAGTAAGTGTGCAGACGTTAGCTTTTTCCACACATGCAAGAGTTAACAGAAACAGCACTTCAAAATAAAAGCACTGTGCTGGAAATGCTCCCTACAAAATAAAGTGTGTTCCTCACAAAGTTGACACTTGAGTCATGAGCTGGGAATCACTGATTTAAAGTATGTTTTCTTTTTAATTAAATATTTTATTTTCTTTCTTCGGTAATGCTGTTATTCTAGGTTATCCTTTGGCTAATACTGGATAGAGAAAAATAAGTCTCTAAGTCTCCTTTTTTTCATGGTATATTGAAATTTGTGTGAAATTAGCTTTTATTTTTCGAGATGTATGTAATCGAAATAATTTATTCATTAAACATGGGGAAGAAATTCAAAATGGAACATGAGAGACTGAGCTGGAAACAACACCATAAACATGGAGATGGACAAAGTCATAGACACAGCAATAAACACAGATGAAGTGACAAAGGGAAAGGCACAGGTATATATACACAAGGAACTCATCAAAGACTAACACAGAACAGGTGTGCAGGGAAGACTCTGAAAACAGGGAAGGTCCAACAAGACTGTTAAAGGACAGGTGTGACAGAAAACAGGAGGGAAACAAAGGGAGAAAGTAAGGGCAACAAGTCTTTATACTGCATTATTTTGGCATTTAATATTTAACAAACTCTAATAGGATGTTCACCTGACAGTAACAGGATGTCAGATGTGTTCTTTGAACTGAAGTGTGACCTCAGAAATGTGTTGCTAACTTTCAAAACCCGATGACTCGCTTTTGTTTTCTAAGTGCCACCAAGTCTCACCATTATCTGCTCTTTTTACTTTATGTTCAGCCGCTCGAGTTATTTCAGACACATCCTGTTCACAGTTCAGTTCATGATGTACAACTTAAAACTTTAGCAGTGCTGATGAGCATGCAGACCCGGCCATTGCAATAGTTAGAGGTTCAGTACTTGCATTAAAGCATAAAGAGCATTTTGAGAGTTCATTAAAAGCCTCTGCTGATCATTTTGATGCTGAGAGCTGGCAAGTTAAAATAAGCACCGCGAGTTGATGCTGTCTAACACAATCACATAGCAGGGCCCTTGCATAGACTGGACGCTTTTTGTAGTCATGGAAACCATGAGGCGCACTGGCCTGTCTTCATTTCTGTAATTTGAACAGCATTATTGGATTTAGTTAAATGTTCAGTGGTGAGCGACTCTATTGTGCTCTCATTGAATCCCATGTTGGAGAGACACAATTTTTCTTGTCTGCAGGTCAGACTTAAGAGGGAGTGAAGCAAACTTTATTTACTGTTGGGTCATTTCATCCATAGAAATTGCAGCAATGAGATACTTAAATATATGACATTACAATAGGATGTGATTGCCAAAAGACTCTTTATATTTCTCAAACCTTCTGTAGATAAAAATAAATATTTTTTTAACTCAGAGTACTTCTTACCTGATTGAAATGTAGTTGCTCAGAGTTTATACAAGAAGCAGTCATTATGGAGCATTTTGGGACAGTGGATTCATGGGAGAACTGACACAACTGTAATAACACTGTTTTCTCAAATTAAGGTTTGGTTATGGAAACAAGCATATCATGTAACTAATTATACTCCTTACTTACATCCAAATGTGAACTGAATGAAGTACACTCCACCAGATTACAGTGAAATTTTACACCTCAGGAGAACAAGCATTAGTATTGACTGTGAAGTTTGTATGTATGAACTACAACCATGTATACCACACCATATCCACAGAGACTGCAAATAGTATTTGCTCTTGTGGATTTGCATATCATAGAAGATTGGACTATTGGCCACCCCCAGTATACAATGCATTCTGCTAGGAAACTCACAGAGACGTCTGATTTCTCATGCATACAATCATTCGTCCTTTGTAATCAGAAGTAAACGATGTCCTGCCTTCACACCATCACATCCTATGAATGATTGGTTTCAACTCAAGGAGGATGACTGGCAGGTGAATTCCTTTAATATTTTTTTCATGAAACAGCGTAATGAAAAATGCATTTGTGCTAACGATGTTGGTGCAATCAACAACTCAATTTATCATTATAGGCTCCAGAGTGAGATTTGAGACTGCAAATTGAAAATGTTTGAGATGCTACTTTTGAAAAAGGCGACAGCATCAAAAAAACATTATCATATTCTCATTGGCATTTATGACACAATCCTACTCAGTGCAGAGTGATTATGCCTTTCAAATTAGGGTTTATTGTCTGGCCTGATAACAGTATGGCGTCACTCATGCTAAACATTTTGGGATTATGCAATTGAAAGTCAATGAGGAAAGCTGAATTTTAATTTAACTAAACATGAGATGACATTTTGTAACAGTCATCCCAATATCCAGCATTGTCCAAGTGTTGAGTCCTATTTGATTCTCTCTTTATCTGCCTGCGTGAAACAAACCCCCTGCACAATATTCTACAAAAATAAAGGAAATTTTCAATTTCTGTCACATTTTAGGCAACTAAAACCATGTGGTTTACAATAAGATAGGAGCTGTAGTCATATTGATTAAATGTCAGCAAGGTTAAGGGCAACAAATGGTCATATGTATAGTTTTTTGCAAATGACTATACATAGTTATGGATAAGTTATAACTCGTTGCTACTCTCTTTTTTTGTAACCTTGTTTTACAATAGTTTTTACACTGTCATTTGTCCTTGTCCCTTGTCATCGTCACTCAATAACTTCACGATTCAGCCGCCAGTTTTTATATTGGCTCCTACACAGAGTGTGGGGACATAAGGGCTCAGATGAAAAAACTTTTTTAAAATCATCTTCAGCATATGTGACTTTAGCAATGTAATGGGAAAATCAGTATGAGGTCAGAGTCAATTATTGCGAAGGGCTCGAAAAAAGAAATTGCATAACAGTGCATCCAAAGAGCAGAGCCTCTGCTATGAACTGAGCAGGTTCCATTTGTGCCCAAGGTGCGACCTCCGGAGCTAAAAATGAAGCCAACCATACTAGAAGTGCCAAGAACTGCAGATCGAATTGCCACTTGAGGCTGGCTCCAACTCAGAGTAAATCCTCATATGTTCAAATGCCCAAATTTACAGCAGATATTAACATGTTTTCAGCCTGGTAATGAATAAATTTTGATCTCTAGAGCTAATCTCAACATTGATGACAACTGTATGGGGGTTATATTTTTATTTAACTCACCTGTTTACATTTTTAAGGCCCAAATTTCTGCATAGTTAGTCATATCCACCCATCACTCCATCACAGAGGTTACGGCTTGTTCACATGTAGCCATGATTAACTCTAACCTCCTCTTTTGTTGGGGGAAGTAACTTCATTAACTGTGCATGTATATTCATTTAAATCAATATGTAAACCCCTGGACTTTGATAAGTCATATGTATTGTCACGTTCACAGAGAAAGAATGGAACACTGGAACAACAAGAAACTGTACCAAGAATTTGTTGCAGTTACTGATTGGTGCATGCACATTTCTGGGTCACGGTAGCGGGTTGCCAATTTATTTAATTTTTTTAAAATTTGTAAGCTTGAGCTGGCAATTGCCAAAATTGGAGGCACTGTGTTTTTCAACTTGTCTTTCTGTCCATTTCGTTCTAGGATGCATTTGTAAATGTGACGCTCGACACTAAAATGAGAGTACTGTTGTTTAAAGAAATGGAGCGTTCTTTATTTACATGAATTGATGAACAGTGTAGTTAATCACACATTCACTCCTTTTCCACACTCTACTGCTCCGTCTACCCCAATCAAGTGCTTGAAGTACACTCTGCCACTCAGAGAATGCTCTGGATAACGGAATGGAATGGATCCACCTGCACTCCCAATTTACGAATGGTCCAGTTTGAGCCACATTGTGCTCCTGCACTAAAAACAAATATTTCTGAATACAACCCTTGTCAAAACACTATGCCATGCCATGAGGGAATTTCTTCAAATCTGGCACAAATATCCACTTGAACTTAACAATAAACTGATGGTTTGTCTCTTTATTGTGAATGTGATACCTGAAGAACACCTCGAGGGAATTTTTTAAAAATCTGGCAAAAATGTGCTCTTAGACTGAAGAATGAACTGAAATGATTTTGGTGGTCAAAGGTCGGGGTCACATGGGCCTCGCATTACATTTTTTTGGCTACAGTTAAAGAATTCACGTTACTATGACATTTTTCCCATAAATGTATAATAGAAAAAAAAGACATTTTATATTTAAAAGTTCAAAAATCATCTTCCCTGTGACATCATAATGTTCTTCAGTGTGTTCCTTCTCGACATTATTCAGCATCATATCTCAGGAACAGAGGGGGAGACATCTGGTAAGACTCTAAATTGATGACACTAATCTTGGGTGTTCACTTTGAAACTGTGCTGATTATATAGATCCTCTGTGCTGCTGAGGGGGGAGGATGTGTGTGAAGCATCCATGTTTGCACAGACATGGTTTTAAACTGTAACTGCAACTTGACTGGTGTGCAGAGACATACAACCCCTAGTCAGTAAATCTAGTTTAAGCCTACATTAGGCTACTTTTTTTGCATTTGCATTATTTTTTTCAAATTAATCTTTGTCAAAACATTTGGAATTTGGTAGTTATTATTATTATGTTATTTTTCCTCGAATCTTACGTGTGTGTGATTACTGGCTTGTTGCAGCAAGCCAGTTGACGAGGGTAGAAAAAAAGTGAAAAAAATCACAGGTGTTGTGTAAACAATAATAAAGTGGGCAGTTGGAAAGACCATGAGAAAGGACAAAATGGTGTTCACCAACCTGGCAGGTGGACAAGTGGCTAATTTACATCATCACAACACAAACTCCATGCTGGGAAGCAAGCTGGCAGGACTGACTGTGCTCTGCTTCAATCAGCTTCTCTCTCATCTCAGGCACTCAGAAGTGAAGCAGCACAGCAGCCACTCTCTCTGGGTGTCTGTCAGGCTGAGTATCAATTTGTCAGAAGCAAAATATACTTTACTCATACTGCTGAAGAGTCTCTCTATGTGAGGGACACCTTTCTTGTCAGTTATAATTTAAAAAACACAAGCCATTTAACGAACACTGCCAGCTTTCACACTTCTACTGTACATGCACCCATTTGATTTTCATCTACAGTAGTCTGTCGTACGTCACTTTTTATTGAAGTAAGGCATATACTTACAGTATATTTCATCACTACGCACATGCTGTATAAACACTTTTAAATATAGCTTTCTAAAAAGAGGCTGTCTCTCGGCACTGCCTTTCCCTGCTGTGATGTAAATTGAGCTGAAGTGGTGAAATACAAACAATACAGTGACATGACTGAAAATAGAATTTAAGTGATTCCTTTAAGACACAATATCTGATCTAAATGGAGATTTATTTATTTTTTTAATTCAGAAATGTTGGCATACAAAGAAAATACAGATGACTAACATTTCCTTTTAAATATATAAATCAATTCATATATATATATATATATAAAAGCATGAAATGAACAACATATCTGTACAGCATCATTGGGTTCCTTCTAAAAGTGCTTTATAAATAAAATGTATTATTATTATTATTATTACTATGACAAACAAACCACCCTGCCCACCTAGAATATGGAGGACACTTGCCCAGAAAAGCAGACTGAGGTGAGACTGGTGGTGAGAGGCTGGAGTTGAAGTAGTTGAAGTGTGCCTGTGGCTTGGAAACAGTGTGGCTTATGGCTCTGGTGTTTGTAGGCTGAAGCAAGGAAGCAGTGTGGCTTAGGCTCTGAAGGAGCTGTATCTCATGGCACAACCACAAGCTAGGCAGCGTGTGGCTTAGGCACTGGAGTTCAGAGGAGAGAGGCACTTAAAATGGAGAATGACAGCCAATTGTCATGAAACAAAAACACTGCAGATGAGCCAACAGTACCACTGTGAAGAGCAGAAACAATCTGGCAGCATGGAAGAGGGAGAGCAGGGTTTTAAGCTGCAGTTGATGAGCATGCAATGAGCAACAGGTGTGCATGCTGAGCTCCAGAACCAGGAAGCCACATCCAGCCTCTGAAGGCACACTGAAACAAAGCAGCAGTAAACAGCAAAAAATCCAGGAAAAGTATGAAAAAGCACACAAAATCCATACCACCACACCAGTAGCTTTTCTTACCGGTGATACTAGCAGAGCTGGATCTAACACATTTCCCCTAATGCCACCCAACCCCCTACCCCCATATCATATTATATATTTTTTTAGGTATAAGCGAGTACACGATATTTTTAATCTGTGTTTGTATCTGCTCAAACAATAAAATGATAGAGTCGGACGAGAATTAAACTGGGGGTTAGTGGGTCTTAGTGGAAATGGGTAAGATATACCCAAAGTTGTTATTTTTAAACCTCCCAAAAATATAGGTTGATCAGAAGTTGTAAAAATAATCTCAGCATTTAGCTTTAGACAATTTTTGATCACAAGATTAAGACACGATGAAACCAAGTGGCAACCTCTGAGGCTGAAAAATGAAGTCAATGCCGAAGTGCCAAAAACTGTAGTTCCTCAAAGGCCACTGGAGGCTGGCTCCAAAACAGAGTAAATCCCCATAAACCACCATGCTGACAGCAGATATAACAATATCTATACTCTGGTTCAAAAAGATTTTTTGGTTTCTATGGGTAATTTCAACATTTATGACAACCTTACATGGAGTGAATTTGCCCATGCCACCTTGAATAATGTTAGAAGAGCTAGGCTGCCTGTTACTTATTTTTCCTGCTGAACTCCTGTTGACCAGACTGAGACACTGTTGATGGCCTCTACAGGAGTTACATTAGTAAGAATTAGTGTGGGAGCAAAATGACACCTATTACTGAAATAAAAGAAAAAAGCTCACAGCCCCTTTGTACGACCAAACATTACTGCACAATTAGTTTACACAACCATGTGAGCTTTACATGCACTGAACATGATTGATGAAATACTCAGCATTAAAAATCACATTACATCTTATATAATTGGGTCACACACTGGGTCACTGCTTGAATCTTTTATGCCTCCAGTATTACAATATGCCACTGACAGCTTTAGATGTCCAAAGAGCCATTTTTCATGTAGCACATGCTTCAAGAGATATGCGTAATTCTCTGGTGAGAGCAAGCAGTTGCAGGAGATGTACAGTTAAGTCTGAGCTCAATGAGCTTTGGAGAGGCTGTAAGTTTCCTCAACAGGGGGTTACATCTGGTTTCTCAACACTTCTCGTGTCATCAGGGTGGATGGATGGAGCCCACTCTGAAAACCACTCCCGCGCTGTGAGTTGGCCTTTGCAAGATGCTAAAAAGTACCTGTGGATGACCTTTTCCCACTAATTGAGCAGAGGAAAAATAAATGATTGGGTGTGAAATCACACAATAATAAGAGCCTATTCAAACCATTTTTTTTTTTTTTTTTTATTTTTTTATGAAAGAGAATGCATACTCTCTGGATCTCTTTCTACTCCTACAAAAAATGAATTCAAAAAGGTTTTGACTCGTAAAAGGCATGTTTTTTTTCTCTTTTGCCCGCCTTTCTCCTCTCTATTGTTACACTGCTAAAATAAGGTTGTAAAGTGTTTTTATTATACCCATTACGTGCTAGTTAAATGGCGGCCCAAAAATTGTCAGTTTGACAGCTGCATTCCATCAACAGTTAGCACTTTAACAGGATGCTGCACAGTGTGAGTCCATGGTGTATGGGCTCAGTGCATTAGCTCATTGCTGAATCATTAGACAGGTTCAGCCCACATGTGCACTGTGCTAGAGTTTAGGCAAAAATAATTAGACATACATGCTCAATCTGATCTATCAACAGTTACAGGCCTTTTAAATAGAAATGACTTTTTGCTGCTGTGCTACTTCACTTCTGAGTGCCTGAGATGAGAGAGAAGCTGATTTAAGCAGAGCACAGTAAGTCCTGCCAGCTTGCTTCCCAGCATGGAGTTTGACTTTTTTTTTCCCACAAAGAATTATTCTTGATAAAAATACACATAACGAATGGGAGTTTGTGAGGGACTATCCACTCTCATGCCTTTTTAAATCACAACCTGATTAAAGCTCGAATGTAATGCAAACCAACTGCCTTGTCAGCACCATGGACAGCTCCTTCAACAGCATGGGCTCCAAAAACACTGAATCAAGATATACTGAACAAAAACTTGAGGCGCTTTCACACCAAAAAAATGTAATATCCTTCATTTTGGTTTGGTTCACTTTCACACTGCACCTTTGAAAATGGACCAAACCGCCTGGACAACATCACGCAGTTACAACAGCTGGGGCGGTATTGCCTGAAACGAGCACTGACCAGGAAGAACGGAAGCGTGAGGAAGAAGAAAACCTGGCTCACTGATTGGCCAGGACTGAAAATGGAAATCCATCCCCATCAGCTGACTTGTTCAACACAAGCCGGACTTGCTTTTCCAACTTTTTCTTTGTTTACCTCTGCTTTTTTGGATTAGCACTGTTGGTTTTATTTATTCTTTTTCTACCCAAAATGCACTGTGCTCTATGACACTTCCTCTCTTTGGTTCTCTTCCTCTCTTTGGTTCACTGGATAGTCCGTTTGCATTTCCCACTGTAAGCGAACTGCACCAGCATTCACTTGCAGGCGAACCGAGACCCATGTTTTCGGGTGGACCAGTTTGCTTGTTTGGACCGCACCAGAGTTTGGATGAGCTTTCACACCTGCACAAGCAAAGCGGACTATCCGAGGAAACGAACTCTGGTCCGTTTAAAGCGGACCAAACAGCTCTGTTGTGAAAACTCCCTGAAATGCACCATATTTGTTTTTGCTCTCATTTTCCACAGGTTTAAATTGAAGATCCTTTTCTTTTCTATGATAATCCATCCACCTGACCAGTGTGGCATACCAAGGTCCTTATTTCACAGCATGATTATTACACTGGTGGCCCTTGGGAGGGTCACAATAAAAGGCCACTCTAAAATGTGCAGATTGATCACACGACACAATGCCACAGATGTCATAAGTCTTGAGGTGGTGTACCTTTGTCATGCTGATGCAGGAATGTCCATTAGAGCTGTTGCCCTTGCACTGGATGTTCATTCATTCCAATGTTGTTTCCCTGAATTTGGTAGTACATACAACCAACCTTACAATAGCACAAGTTGGTGACAATGACAAACTGATGTCAGGTCAAGACCCTAGTGAGGAAAATAAGCACACAGGATCATCCCTGAGACCGATTCTGATGGTTCGTGCAGAAATTCTTAAGTTGTGCAAACCAACTGTTGCATGATCTTGTAGGTGAAAATGCTGGATGTAGAGGTCCAGAGTTGGTATGGCTACATGTCGTTTGTGGTTGTGAGACTGGTTGGATGTACTGCCTAATTCACAGAAACAACACTAGAGTCAACTTATTTTGGCAAAATTAACATTCAGTTCACAGGCAACAGCTCTGGTAGATATTCCTGCAGTCAGCATGTCATTGGCAAGCTCCCTAATAACATGCGACATCTGAAACATTTTGTTGTTTGAGAAAACTGCTCATTTTAGAGTGACCTTTTTTTGTGATCATCCCAAGGCGCACATGTGAAGTAATGATGCTGTTTTAAGCTTTCAACTATGGCTCTTGGCAGCGGGGGCTTTAGAGAAGCAGGAAAGGCATTTAAAATAGGGGTCGATATTTGTTTTTCAGGGTCAATACAGATGCGGATTATTAGTAGTTAATGGGACAGATAACCGATATATGGAATCGATATGCATATGCAAAAAAATTAAAATATTTCTGTAAATATTTAGAATTTGGAATGTAACAAACTCCAACATAAAACATTGTTTAAATGACTTTAGCAAATGTTTTATTTGTGTTTAAATATGAATATTTAAATAAAAAATGAATAAATAAAATGCCAGCCAGACCAGTCATCTTTGGGTTTAAATGGATTTAAATGGCTATTTCAATTTCAAGATCTTGCCTCAGAATTTCTTTACTCAGCATTGTCCCATTATGTCCTGCTTCATTTTATAAGCATCTATATCTGCACAAGTGACAGTCAGATGTTGTTATACGGTTTCCTAGAGCTTTTGGGCATATGCTTCATTATTTTAAAGGCATTTTCTCTCTAAAACTGTGATGTTTTTTAAGCGAGGACAAAAACTTCTATTTATTATTTCTTTTTCCTTGATTTAATCAGGTCCAGTTACATCTATATTGATGCAGCTCTCAAGCTCATCTCCCATTTGTTATGTGTATTTTAAGAGTTTGATTATTCACATAAGCCTTACAGTTGCTGAGATATACTCTATATTTAAATATTTTCAAGCAGAGACTTGAAAAAGGGGAGCAGGTAATAACAGGTTCAGAATCTTGATGTGCCACACCTCTCAGGTAGAGGGATTATCTTGAAAAAATGCTCCCTAACACAGAGTTTAACAAATCTGAGACCAAAATGTGTGATAAATATATCTAACGAGTGCATTAAAAAATCCTAGGTCTTACAGTTAAACCTGTGAAAAATGGGAGCAAAAACAAAAGTGTTGCATTCACATTTTTCTCCAGTATAGCTGCTCAGTTAATTAAAAAGGAGAGAGATGAATAAAAACGTAATAAAAAACACTGTGCAGTAAATGATTTCTGTGCGTCAAAGACACTGCTGCCATCCCCGTCCCCTATACAAGTAACGCGTGCCATGAATTAATGCTAGGGGGATAGCTTCAACACAAGTCACGTGGTGCTGACTAGTACAAGGCAGAGGCGGCATTTACGCACCGTCCAACTATTTGTTGGAGAGTGCGCACACTGAGGGCTCTGATGACAGATAGGGGTTTTCATCATGACACTTATGACACGAGGCTCACTTTTTCTCTTCTCGCGCCAAGGGCAAACTCGCGCCACATCCCACACTGATATCTCCGTTGCCAGCGTGCGCCCGGGTCTCTTCCTCCGCGGGAGCTGCGATGCCACGGTGCTCATCTTTGGGAAGCTCCCTGAGTGTACGAGAGGAGGACCCGAGTGGGAAAACATCGTGAACTCCGTGATGTGATGAGGTCTACTGTATCATCCTCCTCACTGAGCTGGGCAGCTCAGCTTTGGACCACAACTTGGAATGAAACTTTCTTATCATGTGAAGCTCTTTTTCTCAATGATGCGCCGACAGCAGAGTGGATGTTTGTCTCGCGCGTAAAGCCTGCTTGATTTCACATGAAAGTATAGTTGATATATTGTTGCGCTGCTGGAGATCAATGCAGACTGACGAACTATGAACTTGTTCGTGTGGATATTAGTCTCAAACTTTTTCTTTCGCTGGACTTCGGTTGACGCACAGGTATTTATGTATCCACTTTTTTGCACAGCAACACGACACTACTGCTATTGAAATCATGTTTGCCTAACGGCAGTCTCCTCTTCAGCATTGCGCGATAAAACATATTAGGGAACGTTCGTTATTTATTGGACGATGGGGGTGGAAGGGGTACAAAACTGGGGAGGACTTCAAATAATTTTGTGAGCTATGGGGTGGAGTTATGTTTTTCAATTTGGCGTAAGGGAGGGAAATTCAACTCTAAATGCTCATATTTTCTATTTATTTTAATCCTTTGAAACCTGAGTAAATTGACTTGATTTCTTTCAAAAACATGGTAAGAAGGTCATGAGCAGTGGAAGAAGAGATCACCTGAAAATTAGGAAAAACAAAAAATAAAACAAAATAAAAAATATCAAATAAAATGACGTTTGAAATAGTACTTAAAACTGTAATAATTTCATAATTTTGTAACATAATTTCAAACACGAAATTTAAAATAATTAATGATATAGTTTTCCCTCGCTTTCTTCTTTTTTTCCTTAGACATTTTTCTCTAGATTTAAAAAAAAATAAATTTCTAAATCTACTAATTTCTTGCAGTTGGTGGAAGTTGCTCATAACCTTTTCCCCAATTTTTCAGAGAGAATTCACACCCTTTGGCTCAGGGTCCAAAGGTTTAAATATCCGTAAAAGGGGTCTGAAAGCAGCACAAGAAAAGTGATGTTGCTTTAGGTTTTAAAGGGTAAAATACTGAGAACCACAAAACCTGCAATTTGGTTTGAAAAACATTTTTTTAAATGGTCAAATATGGTTATTTATGGTGGAGGGAGGGTAATGAATTCCCCCCCAGTCACTCATGGAGGCTCAAGAAAAAACACTTCCTGTGAGGATCATGATATTTAAAAAAACCCTGAAGTCACACCCCAGCCACCCCTCTTCTCTGATAAATAAAGTACAGTCCCTAAGCCCAATGTAATTCTTGAGGAATTGTCAGCAGAAAAGCTGCATGTGAACATAATGGGACTCAGTTTTCCTCCATGTATACAGACACAACAGCCAAGCTATACAGAGCACCTATTTTTGTATGAATTAAATTGTGTTCTCCACCCAATTAGTATCTTTCTTAATGTTTGTGTTGCTGAGGTATTTACTCTCCATATACAAAAGCTACAGAGCTGTATTTTATGCTTCAGTCAGTATGTTCTGCCAGCCTTTACACTGTTGAGATGAGTTTATCTGCAGCTCTGTAACCGTCTGACCTGTTGATATCTGCTCAACATTTCTCTTTCTCTTTTCTCTATGATCTATTTTGCCACAAAATCAATGCAACACCGGCACTGCACACAGTCTTATAATAAGCTTTTCAGGAGCTGTTAATTCCTGATTTGAGGAGTTGTGTAACTAACTGTCATCTACTAGTTGTGCACACTCTGCCCCTATTACATGCTTCACAGCATTTGATGGTGTCTATATGTGAAGTTCTCAACCTTATTTCTGTCAACGATCCCTCCATTGATTAATCTATTGATTATTTTTTCAATTAATCTATTGATTATTGTTTTTATTGATCTAACTATTATTTTTTTATTACTCGATTAATATAACAACGAATTAATGAAAATAACATTTTAAAACTTGTCATACACTGCAGGGCATTATTCTCCAACAAAAAATAGTCCAGTCCTAACTGGTAATCTGTGTTTTACAGTCTGATATAAAGTCTCTCTAAAATAAAATGAATGCAAGAGCTTGGTCCACTCAAATAAAAGGAATGTAGTGCAATCTACATTTAGCAATCCAACAGCAAAATAAATCAAACAATGTAAAATTCAAATCACTTTTAGGGGGAGTAACAAAACAGTTACTCCTTTTTAAAGTAACGAGCCTCAAATCTAGCAGTCCAACAAAACATCTTACAGTAAAATTGATGCAATTTGAATAAAAGTATACCTTTTCTCTAACAGAAATATTTATAACTAGTCCATTCTTTCTGCATCAAAATAGACCAGCCTTAACTGGGCCTAAAGGCATATCGTTGCCTGCTGATATGAGTGCTGTATTTTCATATTCATAAGAACATATTGCACTCATTTATGAAGTCCTGCAATCTCCTGCACAGCTGAATACCCCGTCCTGTAAATGTTTCAAAATAAAATGCATTGTATCAGCAACTGATGGAATTCTGTCCACAGCCACAGTCAGAGGGCTTTTTTTTGAAAGGGAAGCAAGGAAGTTGAGGTAAAACAAACATCTTTGTATTTGCTCATCTCTGTGACAGAGAAAGACTTTAAACTACAGTATAAAGTGGTACAGAGTCAACAAATGCGAGCATCACATGTAAAAAACAGTGAGCCACCGTTTCTCTAGATGTGCTGCAGCTGAAATGCAGCTCAGACGCTTAATATCAATCATACATTGAATATATAGTATCTATATATGTTGATTATATATGTTGGATTGACATTTTAAATAAACACTAACTAAATAAATCAAGCACAGAGTGCTCACTTTTTAATATTTTTTATTAATTTATGTTTTAAAGAAAATATGTTTTTTTCCCCACAGCCCAAGCCCTACCCAACCTGATCAATTAGTAAGCATTCATGGCCCTAATCTGGCCCAACACTTCAAACTTTTTGGGACCTCTTGGGACCCATCGGGACCTGTCGGGCTCGGGTTGAGATTGAGACCTCTATTGTGCCTGGCTGTCTGCTGCTTTGGCTATGCCTCTGTGCGCTGAGATTGTGATGCTCTCAATAACAACAACGTTCCTAATGAAAGGTCCAGCTGCAAAAATTTAAAATCGATATGTGGTGGAAGATGTTTTGAGCATGGCAGGCTGCCACAAATAAATGAATGTGTGGGAAACCCTGCATAGGGCCACCAAGCTGCTGCATTTGATGAGTTTGGAGTGAGAACGTGTTGTTGCATTGTGTGCGCTCATTGGGACAACCTGTTCATCCTCAGGCTTACTCTTATAGTCACTGACAGCCCCGATGCCTTTTTCACATGCTTATTGTGTCAGAGCTGTTTAAGCGGCCTACTACATGTTGCCTGTGGATGTTTTTGCCTTTTTTTTTTTTTAACCTTTTTCAGATTTGCACTGGTGACACTATATTCTGTAGTGTCACTGAAATGAAAACTTAATTATTTCATGCGCTTACGTAACTGCTCCTCTTCGTGTTCAAACTCCTTTTTATTTTTACGTAGTTAGATTTCTGTTTGATTCATTTTGAATGTTGGTAGTGACGAGCTGCTGCAAAAAGGTGAAGGCCTCTGAAGACTGTACCATAAGCTATGGTTGAGGAAATATCTGAAGTTAGTCACCAAACTTGCTTGGTTATTAGTCACTGACCTGTGTAAGATGCTGTTGGTTGTTCAGAAGGGAGTGTAACATGAAAAAAGGGTGTTGTTTTGTCACCACTTTGAACTGAGAGCAGGAGTTTTTTCTGCGTAATTAGCACCATGGACAGCACCCTCAGCACCAGGGCTACCAAGGAATGAAAAAGATGCAGTGTGGAGAAACAAGGCAGAGAAGTGACTGATTATGTAGCTTTAGATTACACACCAGAGCTGAAAGCTTCTCTCTACACCAGAAGCCTTGTGCTGAGACAGAAATGCCAAGGTTTTGTAGGGTTTTTTAAATAAATTGATTCAGCAGCCTCTGAACTATAACAGCTGTTCATTGTTGGACCACAGTAGCAACAGCTGCTTTGTGCCTGTGTGTCTTTTTGCATTCAAGTAATTCCTTTAGAGCAGAAGTGCTACTACTGAATGTCATTGCTTTTGGCTGGCCATTGAATTTGGACAGATAGGAACTGTCTCCTTTCTGACTGACAGACACTATACATGCATCTTTGATTTCGTTTTCTTGATGATATGATGAAAAAGAGTTTGCCGCTAAACATTGACAAACTCTTGGCTCATATCTGAATGTACAGACATAAACGCGCACCAATGCTACTTCAGTGGAATGATACCGGTGGTTTTGCCTACAGGTATCTCAATATCTGCATATGAGCAGATCCTTGAAATCTCAATAGGGAAAAGAAATGTGCGTATGGCATAACAATATCATTTTAATGCAGAATTCAATGCTTCAAATGGGGTCTTCAGGGTGTCTTAAATAGTAATAAAGGCCAATTAGTGTGAACATATAGAGTTTGACTCTTAACTTACTCTCCATGAATCATAATTGTCCCTGGTTTTACATATGCATTTCCAGAAGATTCATCCTTAAAGTTAACTAATCTTTGGGAAACATTTTCCAGAATGGAGCAACACATCAAACGCTACCTGAAAAGTATGTGTGAGTTCACTCATTAACACATACTGTGGGCATTATGCAGTCAGTTGTGAACATGGCTGCCATTTTTACAGAAATGTATAAATGTCTTGCACACAACACCGTTCTATATAATATTAGTGTTTCACAAAGAATTAGAATCTATGTGTGGTGGTAGCTGAGTTCTATCAAACGAATGCAGAGTGTGATATAATGCAATATGGTGTGATAGTTTGAAACTCGCATCAAATTAGGACATGATGTTATGTGAACAGTTAAGTCAGTGGGCCCCCTTGTTATCTCTGATAAACTGAGGCAGCTTGTCAGCATCAACATTGTCTTTTAGGGTTATTTAGAAAGCCAGATCAACTAATTTATGTCGATGTTGGGAAGAGGTGGGCAGAGTTGAGCTGGTGTGAAAATTTGGAACTGGTTTTATACTAAGCCAAACACTGGATCAGACCGTTATACCAAATTTTACCAGGTGCCGCATGCTTAACTCAGCAGCTGCTCCTCAGTGTAATGTAATAACACCATGCTCTTCTTCTTCTTTTTTTTTTCTTTAAATATTTGAAGGGCTCTTATTAACAATAAGTAAGTTACAGAGTTAAACAGCAGAGCTAAAGAATCACTAATGATTATTTAATTTTCACAGGAAAATTGACTCAAACACAGTGAGTAAGGATATTATTTTAATAAGAAATTCATTTAAAAGTCATGTAAAAAAAGGTTTAAGGGTACACTGTGATGAAGGGGATATAGCTGAATCATAAAGAGAGGCATCACTTCCTGGATCCATCGGGACATTTTTTCCATGATCGGATCCATGCACATTTCATTTCCACAAAGCAGTGTTTGTGAAAGCAGGTCCTGCAATGACAGCATGTTCTGTCTGATATTGAAGCTCTCAGCTCATGCTGAATCCCTTAAATACGCACTTCAGTTAAGTCATGCAAACCAACAACATCAATATGAGTTTGGAAGTCAGCATTCATTTAACCTACAGAGTACTCTCTGCTGCCCCCCCATGTAAACATGACTATGTTTATGTATATATGCATATATATGTGTGTGTGTGTATATATATACACACACACAGTATATGTATATTTACTATTTAAAATGGATAAAATATTGTGTTTAAAGTATTGTTTCCACGTCTTCCTTGCCTAGCTCTTTATCTCTCTCTCTTTGTTTATTATGAGCAGCATGATGCACTGGGGAATATGTGGTTGGAGTCTGCCCACCCACACACACCAACACACACTGACAGCGCCAACTGTTAGCATCACTTGGCTAATCTCACCTGGCAGTTATTAACGTGTTTACAGAGTTGAGCTGTTTCGGTGTTGGTGCAGGACCATTAAAAGGCTCAGTGTCAGGTGTGACAGCTTGTGCTAACTAGGCAGACGTTGAACTGAGTGGAGAGCAGCTCGAAGACATTCCTACAGTGCTGCATCTAACCTATGTAACATTAAATTGATCACATAGTACACTAACTTTTAACAAGGATAATGGTGTCCCTATCCCATTTCCACAGAGCGCCCTGGTTGCCTGCTTTCAGCACTATGTAACCTTGTTTTCTCGCGAGAAGTGTGTATGGCTTTATGGCATTACTTCAAGTTATGTCTCAGTCTTGCATGCAAATAAATAAATAATTCCAGTTTATACCAAAAATAGTCTCTGTCCTTGTCAATCTTCAAATAAGCCTTTTAAGTTTGGACCCAAACCTGTATCAACTAGCATGTAATAAATTACCCTGTCCAATGTAGCCATTAAGCTACGGCCTATTGACATCAACAGTTTACTTGAATGCACACCTAATCTATACATGTAAACAGTTTGCAAACAATCAGATGTACAATGTGTGTACAATAGCAGAGTCTTGCGTCAGAGTCAGAGTTTGCACAAAATCCAGTAATATAACTGTACCTTGTCAGTTGACATCGTTCTTTGGCCTCTAACAATGTCTACACCGGCTCTGCATCCCCTTAGCTTGTCAACACATTGTCTGTGAGGAGGAGGGTGTAAGAGTGGCAGTGTTTGCTACACTCAGACAGTGTTTGCTACACTCAGAGACCTTTGGTTGGTGAAGGATGGAACCAATGTGGCTTTTTTTCCCTTACAATTTTAAATGTATTTTTAATGGGATCATTGAATTCTTGATATTCAATATATGAATTCCAAATTCCACTTGCCTTTTTTTTTGGCAATTTACATTCATATTTTTACATTGGATTATTTTTATTCCCTGAGTACTCTATATGCGAGTTCCAAAAAACGCCCGAGTACCATTGTTATCTGACTACACACCAAATTAAAGAAACAAAAGCTTTCCCTTCATCTCAGTAATTAAATCTTCACTCCTGACTCTGTATCCCTTTATGTTTTGGAGCAAATGTACAGATTCTGCCTGGAATATGTTCACCAGTAACACTTTTCCCAGTTGATTTGCCATGACATGCTGCACAGGAGCTACAGGGAGAGGTTTGGGGTGGATGGTGGGCGTTCAAAGCACACAGCTCTGACTCCAGAGACCGGGGTGTGCATGTGCCTCATGTGTGGTTGTTGACCTTTTTAGTGTTTAACCAGGAGTAACTATATATAAGCACCATCTTCAATATCTTTAAGATATTCAGGGATAAATCTAGTTTTTGCACAAGCTTTGCTGCTACAACAGTTCCAGTTTCCACGAAATAGGGAGACATTATTGACATCATTTATTATAATAAACACTCCAGGGAAACGGCAGTAACATCAGAAAACATCATCTTCCACTGTGACAAATGAAATGCCAATTTTAAGCATACACATCTTAATACTGGGACATAGTCTGTAAAGGACAGTCAGTATGCCTGACTTGTTTACGCTTAACGGTCTGTCAGTAATCTGATTTTACAGTTCAGTAAACTTGACATGGTACTATAAATAAAATGTAATTCTCCTCGACAGAATGACAGGTCATGAGAGAGCATGAATCCATAATGATGTCTTAATTCAGATTTTCAGAGCATGTACAATGTCAATGTCTGAAATAATTACTGTCTCTGCAGACAAATATGAAACTTTGAGGCAATGTCTATTTACATTACATCTGTTAATTGAGCTGACATTACAGGGTGGCTTATGCACTCTCTTCATTTGTGGCCACAAGAGTGACTCATGTGTTTGATATAAGGTAAGTCACACATCAGAATGGGTCTGAGTAAAGTACAACACAGTGTCCAGAATATTAGTGCAAAAATAGGAAACTAACAGGGAGTAAAAGGTCTGGAAACAGCAACAACAAGAAAAGAATAAACGAAATCACTGAAAGAGTGATTGAAAAAAAAACCCAGACAAGATATCCTGCCATGCGGTTGTATGTGTTCGTGCACCAGTCAAGTTGCAGTTACAGTTCACATCAGTGTTTACGAAAACATGGATGCTTCACACACATGTCCCTTCTGACAGCTCAGAAGACTTAAGATTCTTGAGTTATGGCCAAAAACATCTTTTGTGAGGTCACTGTGACCCTGACCTTTGAGCTTTGAGCACCAGATTCTAATCAGTCCATTCTTGAGTCCAAGTGGAAGTTTGTGCCAAATTTAAGGAAACTCCTTCAAGGCCATCTTAACTCACTGAGTGCCAGCCCTATTATATGGCTTGTGCCAGCTTTTCTGGCCATTTTGAGTCATCTTTCAAGACCCACAGAATATTTTGTACAAAGACTCTGAAAACACCGAACAGCTTAAATGAAAGAAGAAACTCTCCTTTTTGTCATGGAAAAAACGTTTGTTTGCACCTTGTTCCATTCTTGATTTATCTGAAGTTGAATAGAGGCTAGTTTCATCCAAAATACCACTTTTTTTCTAGAAAGCTGAGAAAAATGCATTTTTGTGAAAGGGAGTCTGTCAAGCAAAACAGTGATTTGAATGTTATAATTCTGCCTTCAATGATATAAAAGACATCTGAAAATTGTATTACAAATGTGTGTTAATGTGTAAATACACAAAGTACAGCACAATGCAACAAATCACGGCCCCAGTTCAGAGAGAGAAAACCCACAAAAGAGAATCCTATTCCATTATTCCTACCTGCAGTATTCGGGCAATTGGGCCTGCTTTGAACACTCATTCAAAGTAAACGCTTCGGACCCTGCGGGACACTCAGTCAAGAGTGTGGGGGTGGGAGGTATATTATGCCGATATTGAATTGATGTAGTCAATGGCACTGAGTTAAGATACTGTGTTCATGAAAATGAGATGGATTCATGGTCACAGTGACCTTGATCTTTGACCACCAAAATTGAACCGGTTTCATCCAGTTTCAACATTTGTGCCAAATTGAAAGAATTCCCTCAAGGTGTTCTTGAGATATCACTTTCACAAGAATGAGATTGACGAGGTCACTGTGACACTTGGCCTTTGTCATTTATCCAGCAAATATAATCAGCTCATCGTTAAATCCAAGTCATTGGTGAAATAAAAAAAAAAAGTGTCCACGAAGCGTTCGTGGAATATTACAGTCAAAAGAATGTGCCAGACCGAAATGCCTCGAGCCTAGGCTGTTGCCAGTGCGGAGGAATAACTGACTTACTGTCCCATTACTCAGAGTAATTGCTCATTTTAGAAAAGCCAAGGCAATTGATGATACACAAACAGATATAGATACACAGGGTTACTGATCTGATCTTGTTTTTTTGTGCTCTACAGATGGGGTATGATGGTCCTCTGTCTGCACAGGAGCAGATATACATCCTTTATGAAATCAAACTGCAGTGCTACCAGAACCTCTCCAACACTGACCCGGGTAACATATGTGCACAGAAAGTTACATTTTTACAAAATGCTTCATAGTTGTCCATGTTTGGAGTAATCTGAAGTTTCTTCATTAATTTCAACTTTTAAAATGGCAGGGGAATTTTTGTAAAATTAAAAGCTTTTATGTGTTGTGTCTGTTTCGTCACATATATACAGTAAATTTATGGACAGAAGATATAGGCTATGTAAACAATTGACTGTTTACTCAACACTGCCCCCATGTAGCCTAATATTGCTACTATGCCTGCAAGCTTAAGCTAGCATGGCCTCTGTGCAGTTCCGTAGCAAATTTACAAAAGAATTTACAATAAAAATTTCTTTTCAAACAATTGTAAATGGATTTTAAACATTAGTACACTAAGGCAAACTTCCCATTTATAATCTTGGACTCACTATTTACTGTCAGATTTCATTAGTGCTCGCTAGCTATGAACTGATTGAAAACACTCTGCTGCTTTTTTATATTCTCAAACTATGTTTGCAATTTTAATTTTACAAGAGAAAAGGCTTTTATGAGGATCAGCTGATGTGTTGGCAAACGCACATTATCATATTGGCTGGGGTTTCTGGAGTGTAAATTTAGAAAATGTTAGCCTCTGATAGCATCCAGGATGTGCTTGTGGGATTTCTTTTAATTAAGTCTGTAACCCCACAAAATATTGAGTCCTACTTAATTAATTATTTTTCCAATTTGAAACCTCAGTGCTCGATTTTTGTTTTTCTCTGACTTATGTACCTCACAGACTTATGTATCTCACAGGGATGCAAATATGGGGTTCATTTTATAAAATTTATAAAAACTGAAAAAAAGGGATAATGCCAATCAACAAACAAAAGCTATAACCCCCAAGTTACCATTATGCCATGATATGACAAAGAGCTACAGTGTCAAACACAAAGACATTTCATTTGAACCTCACAGCTTCAGTGTGAATTGCCTGCTTTTTGGTTTGCATTTCTTATTTTTGGTTTATGATTCACAGTTCTTTCTTTTGTGAGTTTGGTCATTATGGTAGTTTGACAGATGTTCTGGGCATTCTTTTTTGGTTCTGCTCCTCCATTGGTTGCATAAACTGTCACTCATATCAGCTTGGCAAACAAATAAATGTTGATGGCAGTTAATGTTTGTTAAGCCTCGCAGCAGACAGGAAAACCAGTAACTCTGTTGTGCTAACAGATCCGTAAAATTATGCTCTTTTTTAAAACATTCATTCAAAAACATTTTTGGCCCCAAGCAAATCCAACGTTTAAATATAGTATTTCCGTATTTCCCCAGACTGTGCTCAGCTTTTTGGTAAATGCACTACAAACACTGCCCTGCTGTTCTCTTGTATGAGTTAGTAGTATTTGCACACTGCTTAAATCCAAAGCATGATGGGCTTTCCCTCCCTTGTTGAGACTGCTAAGCTATCACTGGTCAGTCACTCCTGGGGAGAGGAGTTGAGGAGATGGTCAACTAAAAGTGTGATATAGTCCCATGTATGATGAAACTGTTTTCAACTTAACTGTTTAATTTTAAACCTTTACGATGTAGCATGAAAAAGTAGCTGTGGCAGCCAGATGCTGACCAAATAATACTTTCAAATGTAGCAGCTCCAACTGATTCACATTTATTATACTGAAAGAATGCTCAGCAGTAAAGTGTGAATTTTGTGTGTTTACTGAATAGAAAGAGCATTGCTTTTGAAAAGTTTTCCATATATAAGTATGGTCATTTGTGAAAAAGGGAGGAGATGAATCAGCAAGAGGTGCTCATTTATTTTTGGGGTGTCCATTTTTATGTCCTTGAGTGGCTCTTACCCACAAGAACAAGTGTTTTTTGATTTTGTATTCATGCTACAGAGTAAAATCCATTGACATCAACTGGTTTGGTGAATAACTTTTGTTTGCAAAAGACCACATGTGCCTTCATGGGAAAAATAAGCCTAAACCAAGATTTAGTGTATGCAGAGGTGTTTAACTATGAGTGTTTTAATATAGGGGTGAATACTCATTGCCTCTATACACCGTGAGCAGGCTATAGATCAAAAAAATGTCAATATGTGTCTTCAGCAAAAGAAAAAAAAGTGTTAAAAAAGGACTGGATGACAGAATGTGTATGTTGACTTTGTCTGACTTTTTCTTGCTGTAGATGAAGTGTGCCCTCCAGACTGGGATGGTCTTATATGTTGGCCCCATGGATCCCCTGGGCTGGTTACCAAGGTTCCCTGTCCGTCTTACATCTACGACTTCAATCACAAAGGTTAACAGTTTATCTCATTATTTTGCAGATGTACCATTGTCAACACTTAAAACTTTAAGAATAAAAAGTTAGATTTATTTATTTAGACTATAAATAGTATTGTTTTTTGCCTTTCTACTACATATTTGAAAGAAGTTTTCCCCTCAAGGTCTTAAACTCTTTCCTGGCTGTTACCAGTTATTCTGGTTAATGAGACCTCTGCTTGAGGTGAAGATGGATGCAGCTATTATAAGATGTATGTTTGGTCACTGGACTTTGTGCACTAATAGGCGTTTTCACAACAGACCTTGTAATAGAAAAAACACAGTTTTTTCTCGTAACATTAGCAATGGCTTCATTCTATTTTTGTGTCCCAGTAAGTCATGACAATATGACAGTGATCCAGCATACGCAACACTGAAACTAAAGCAGCTAAATGGAATTGGGCCATCTTGAATTTCCTGTGTTTACTGCTTTGTCTTAGTCTGGCATGTCAAAATGTACCCTACTGAACAGATGCCAACAAAGCTATCAGCGCAATCAGGGAGATATTAATCAAGCACTGTCTGTAGATGCCAACAAAACCTCGACAAGTGGTGTAACTAGCCAAAATATTTAAATACACCTGTGTAGATTTACCCTTGTAGTAGAGGAGGTCCTCAGGCTGTTCCCATGCACTGTTTGCATGTACACCTGCTAAAAAGCAATGCACCACAATTTATATATAACCCACGTAATTGATAAGGCTGTGATCATGTGACCAATGTGCTGGTGGGAGTAAAGAAAGAAGTTGTCTGCATAAGGAGGCCGGTCAAAGTGGTGGATGGGTCAGAAAACAAAGGATCTTCTATCAGGCTTTTCACTCTGGGAGTCTCGTTCACCAACCATACTTAAGATGAAATTTCTTTTTAGCAAGATTTTGACATTTACCATGTTTTTTCATTTGGAATTTATTCTAAAAATGGAATTCACACAGAGGAAGCAGCACTCTAACAGTTTGTGCTGACATGTCTGTGCAGAACAATGGATTGTTGTTGTCTTCAGTTCTACAGTTGTATAATATTATAGGATTTATGTTACAATAATATTTTTAAGAATTTGCAATATTTTATTAATTCTTTCAATCATTAAAAAAATGTTTTTGTTCTTTTAAAATATACACAGCACTAACACTGTAATTCACATCAGTTATCTAAACGGTAACGGTAATAATTGCTGACTGATCACACCAGAAAATATCACTGGCAGTTGGGATGGGTGTGGCACTCGGCTCTGCTCTGAGAGCTGTATTACTATGACGCATGAAGTTTGTGGTATTTAGTTTGGGTGGTTGATTAACGCACATTTTTAGCATCCAATGTATCTCTTGTGTTATTTTATATCCACTCCTTATGCTACTGAATATGACAGTTTGTTTGGCAGTTACTGTCTGTAGAAATACCTCCACTTCTGAATATTTAATTTTTTTTTTATCAGAGTCAGAGTCAGAGTCAGGGGCTCCACTCCACAGACTCATTTCTCTCATGTTTTCTGCTTCTTGTGTATATGTTTGTGCACACGGCACTGCAGTCTTGTGCCCTCTGTTGATTTGTGAGGACAGTGGAATATATCATTTAAGAACACAGGTGCAAACTATTCTGGGGTTAAAGAACACGTCATGAAACAGACTTGGAATTTTCTTAAAAACAAGATAAAACTCAGGAAGACATTGGTGAATGAGGCATTGGTGAATGACAGCCATTTGAAACTAAGCCATCCTTGAGTTATTTTAAGGTTATCACCATATTTCTTTTCCTTAACATAACCCATGTAACATCAATTTGCAGGGTGCTAAATTGTTACATAACATGAATCGTTATATGAGGATACATTTAATATATCAAGACTGTTATAAATGTACTTGACTATTCCATGAGCTCCACCTAAATGCTTTAATTACAACCAAACTGTTTTTTGTTTGTGTTGTTAATATCCAAAATAATGTAAAAGTATGCGTTTAAAGGAAATGCATACAGGAAGTGTGATGTCAACGGATCCTGGGTGTATGTGGACCGCTGGAACAAAACATGGACCAACTACTCCGAGTGTCTGCGCTTTCTGCAGCCCACTGACGAGGATGGGAGAGTAAGTATGAATGTCAAATATTGAGGCAGCAGCTGATTTGGTTATTTATGATAACTGGAATTCAATGCGAGTCATCCGTGTCTACTTACTGTCACGTAGGGCCACTGTGCAAAGTTTGGTTGGTGTCACAGAAGTTAATTCATATCTTTTCACATGATTTTCTACCAAATGAACAACTACCATCCTCTGAAACCGTAGCTCCCACCTCCTTTTGCTTATTTCCTCTAAATATGCAGCAATTTCAACTTTTGACTCCTCATCACACGCTGCATATTTATACCTTGTTAGGAGTTCATTTGAAGAGTGACTGTCCCTTTTCAGGCAGTGCATTTTGTTTGTATGAGTTATTATTTGTTTTGAGGCCAAAGGGGAAAATAAAAAAACAACACACACCCAAAATAATCAAAATTATTTAAAAAAAAAAAAACTTCGAAAATAAAAAACATCCCCAAACTCAAAGTTATTTTAAAAAAGGAAAAAAAAAATATGCCAAAACTCACCCATTTAAAATAGAAAAAAACACCTTCAAACTCAAAATTATTTAAAAAATGAAGAAACATCATATTTTATAAACTCATATGTTTTCATACAAGCATCTTAATGTGTAAAGTTATGAAAGTGAATGTAGTGAAATGAAAGCACAGTGAAAATTAAATGTTCTCTGAAATGTTGTGGAAATGTCTGAAAAGTTGGCAAAATTGTTTGGAGGAGGATTATGCTTTTTCTCACAGAACTTCCTGTGTAATTATCTCCCAGTAGCCAAAATGTATCTTGCATGCTCCAGTTGAGAATCACTGGGCTCTTTCTCCTCTAATCTGATACTTAGCAGGTAGCTGACCAATGCACTAAATTAACTGGTGCTCAGATACTGAACACTAATCATAGTTGGAGAGTATTTCTTTTTGAGAAGTCGACTCTGCTCTAACCAACAGGCTGAGGAGTGGAAAATAAGTGTTCACGTAGAGAGTCGGCCTGTCAAGAAGAGTAAACACTCATTAATGCTTTGTTGGCCAGGGAGCCATGATGATCTGTGTGTTGTTGAGACTTTGTGAAAAACTCTCATGCTTTTTCCCTGAACACAGCCGCCTGCTGGGGATTGCTATTTAATTCAACGCTTATCAGAGCTAGACTCAAGAATTTGAGTCCAGCTTGAGTCACAAAAACAAAGTGTTGAGACTTCATTTGAGAGTCCAAGAAGTATGGAGGGATGTCTGAGGTGGATACCTCAAGCTGATATGAAATCTTTTAATTTGGATCTGAGAGGAGACAGTGTGACTCCTCTGATACTCATGGATAAACAGCCAAATAACAAGCCATTGTTTTACTTTCTTCACTTAAAAAACAAAACACCATGAGACAACGTGCAGCTTGAAACAAAATACACCTCAATCAGGCGAGACAAGTGAATAAAAAGAGTTGTTTAATACAGATTGCAGGGGTACAGATCAACAAATGATGTGATAATTAAGATTTGACAGAAAGGTGCTTGGACTTCTGAGGGAGATTTGTCATCATGCAGCACCTAAGCTGCAGCAGATAAATCCCCCATAGAGTCCAGACACTGATGTTGGTGGCTGATGACTCTGAGACTGATGGCTGATGGGGCTGATGAATGTGCGAAGACTAGGCAGTGATGGGAAGGTGGAGCGTGTACACAATTGCAGCATAAAAGAACTACAGGTAGAGAGAGAACCGTGGAACCATAGAACCAATTGAATAATATGCAGTAAGATGATAGGATGGTGTGACAAAAAAAGTTACAGTCCTAAGCATTAGGCTTGGGCAGTATGTATTTTTTCATGCCTTTATATTTTCCTGGAAATTCGCCAGGTTATACAGTATATGACGTATCAGTGTGTGGCATAACCCCCCACAATCTTCATCTGAAACACATCCATACACCTTCTGAATTCATCATAAGACTGCTGCATGGCAGGAACTGATGTTATTTTTTTTACGGCTGCTGCTCAGCTGCAGCACATCTAGAGAAATTAAATCTTGCCAATCTTTTTCTGTTTGACACACGCTGTCTTCAGCAACAGGCAGTGATAACAGTCTTTTGATAATGATATTAATTCTACACCACCTTTTACTACAGTTTCAAAGAATATTTGTCACAGACATGAAGAAATACAAATACATAAAATAATTGTTTGTTTTACTCAACCTTTCCTTTTTCTATTTCAAAATAAAAGCCCTCTGACAAGGCTTCTGTTGACAAAATCGACAGTTGTTGACACAAGGCATTTTTATTTTTTTTCAGGGTTGTGTTGTTGAAGATGATTTTTTGCTTGTGCAGCTTCATAAATGAGTATGTCAGGGCATAACCTCCAGGCCACATTTCCATAAAAAAAAGAGTGTGTTTGGTGGGATATTAGCCATTGTGCATTGACATGAAAATGTTAAATGTTTCGATTTGAATAAGACTTTAAAAATATTCAGTACTGACTTTAAATACTTTAAATCTTCCTTCAAGTTGGCTGTATTTTGTTTGCTCGCAAATCAAAAGCTCATGAATCCCTTATCTGCTTTTGAAAAAGTATATATGCTGTCACATAAGTTGATTGAGCTTCACTGTTTTGTACAACTCACTTATGTAAGAAACCCTATTGCAGGATCTGCCATCTGCTCTGTGAAAATGAAAAGATATTACCAGGAAGGGGGCTCGAGCCATCTTTTGTTCATGGTATCAACTAAATCCAGAGGGTCCTTTGAGCCCCAGCAGTGCTTGAGAAGATTATATCTTAGATTTCTGAAAAACAGGTGCTTTGTTAAAACTGCTGATCTTGTCTCCAGTTTGTAAGCATTTGGAGATTAAAAATTTAAGACTGCTACATACATACATACAAAGACTGTATAAATTTAAATAAACCCACATTGTTTCTTTTAATTAACTTCAGACTGACATAGTTAGAGCTCTGAAAATAAGTTACTGATCCTTACTGTAAACGCAGGGGGGTTCATAATAATAATGATGATGATGATGATGATGATGATGATGATGATGATGATTAGAATGCTTATAAAAATAATAGCACTCTTCTTTTAAAAAACAAGTTATAATGTGTTACAAAGACACACAAAAAAGAGAAATGATCAGATATACAATAAAATAAGAATTGCTACATCAATAGTGACAATTTAATTAATTAATTCTATTTTATTTAAAAAGCCCAAAATCAAGAATCCTAATTTGGCTCATAGGGCATTACTACACATGTACATAGGGTGCCCATCAACAACTAGAACAATAATAGTAAAAATATGAATAATAAAACTAGTGTATATATGTTGTATATATATATTTATATATGATAGTGTATGTGTGTGACAATAATAATCATGTATGTATGACAACAGTAGAAGTATGAATAATAATAGTAGAAGTAGTAGGCAATAGGCAAAACCATGGCATTAGCACATGATCCAGTGGCAACCTCGAGAGAAAGCCAAGTTAGTAATGCATTCATGAAACATGGATGTTTGCAAATGGAGAAAGAACGAAAGAGGAGCTCAGTGTATCATAAAAAGTCCCCTGGCAGACAAAGCCATGATCTGCCTTACTAGGGGCTGGTTCAAGCCAATCCTGAGCCAGTCCTAACTATGAGCATTAAAAAAGAGGAAGGTCTTAAGTCTATTCTTAAAAGGGGGAGATGGTGTCTGCCAGTCGAACCAAAATTGGAAGACGGCTACACAAAAGATGAGCCTGATAGCTGAAGGCTCTGTCTCTCATTTTGCTTTTGGAGGAATCACAAGTAACCCTGAAAACCCTGAGAAGAATTACTGAAACAGTAAAAACAAGGAAAGGTAAAACGGAAGAATAACATTAAAGACAGCAATTCTAAAAAAAAAAAAAAAAAGACCTCTGCCAGAGGATCTCAGGCTGCATTCAGGCTCATAACGGGATTTAGTAAGCCCACACATGCTTTAAAAGTAATCGTTAAAATTTTAAAATCAATTCTGAAACAAGTGTTTTGTTGACTCTTCTATTTGATTTTTAGAGTTTTCTTGCAGCATTTTGAGCTAGTTAACTATTTTTGAACTAGGTTGGAGTTTGAAAAGCTTGTATTCGATGAGATAAGAATACAGTTTTAATATTCAGTGCACCTGCTATTCCTTCATTTTTCCCCTGTCAAAATGTAAATACAAAATAATTAGACCCCTGGTGTTCTAGTTGCCGTTGGATCCATCTTGTTTATCCCAGCAGCTGTGAGTCATGTGTGAAACTTCTGTTTTCGCTATGAAGAAGGAACTGAATATCAATTCTTTCTTTCTTTCTTTTTTTCTTTTCACAGCAAGACTTCTTTGAGCGGCTCTATGTCATGTATACCATTGGCTATGCTGTGTCCTTCAGCTCTCTGCTCGTGGCCATCATCATTATTGGATACTTCAGGTAAGACAGGATTTTCTTATGTTTAAATGATGTGCTGTCACATTCATCAGTGGATTCACTGCAGAAGGTGATTCTCTGCTGTATCTGTGTCCATTTTAACATGTATCTTAGAAAGTCTCGGGTGCAGGAACTATAAAACAGCAAGGTTAAGTGTCTGACACCATTATACTTTTCAGATTGTCCAGAAGGGAATTGGAAAGTCTCTAGCCCCCTGGGGGTGGTAATCACACCATTTTTCTGTTTTCAGCCTGTATTTTGTTGTCTTCACTGTCCTGCTGAGTTACAATTGCATACTACAGTTCCAACCATGTCCTGTGTTTCATATTGTGTTCACAATGACAAAATTGAGGACACTTCAAAATGTCAGCATAAATGTAATTTTGTTGTTTTTGTTATTGCATTTCCAAACAAAGGAAATACAATTACAAGGACAAATACAAAGACAAAAACCAAACCCCCACTCCCCACCCAAAAAACAAAAACACCACCAGCGAACAGTTGGGCAACTGATTAAAAATTAAAGACAAAATGTTTGTTGTATTTATATAAAAGTATATCAAATGCATTTTAGTCACACTATGAACCATACATTATAGAAATATTGTGTGGTAAAATTATACAAGATTATGCTCCATCACCGTTCCAAATAGGATAATAAAACTATGGGTGGGAGTTCTTATGTGATTTAACAACACATTGTCATCCCAAGATGTTCCAGGATGCCGCTACCATGATGTCAACACAGGCACATGGTGGGATTAAGCTGCTTGTGGTTATGTTTTGTCAACAAAAGCACATGGCAACCAGTGCTAGGTCATCAACAAACGCACATGTTGGCAAAAATGAAATGAAATGGGCAATGGCTGCCAGAAACATCTCCACACAGATGATAAAATCCTGTAAGCCAGTCGCTACAGCCTCCACACTTTTACAGCCCCATGTACCCATTTCTGAGATAATGCCCACTTTCACCAGCAAAGCAATGAACACAGCTTTCCAGAGAGAGACAAACACCACCATTTTGACACAAAGGAATTTGCCAACAGGTTTGATTGCACTCAGTTCCTCTCTCAGAGCCCTGTAGAACAACACCAGGCAGTACATGGTTAGGATTAGGGGAGGTATGCACATGGTTAGATGTAGAAAAAAATCACATTCAGACAGGAAGTGAACACCTGACTCCCGTGTGAAAGTCCTGGGTTTGTTGGACTTTCACCATACCCGCCTGCCCTATAGTCATCTTTGCACTAATATATTATGTCATTTCCAGCAGCATTTTTAACCTAAATTCTGAGCCTTTTTGCTGATATGTGGGCATGTGTAAGATTATAAAAAAAGAAAGTATATTTTTTGACTTACAGTTTTTGAATTTAGTTTTGGACCTTCTTATCTTTTAAGTTTGATGTGGTCAAGAACCTGAACAATCCAAACGTTGTGAGAATGGGTTCAGAAGATTTCTATTCCCATGGGATTGAGGGTCTGGCCAGCAAAGCGGCAAAGGCAATCAGATCTGCTTCCAAGGCAGAGTGATTGTAAAGGTGACCCCGCTTCAAATCAGCCTGTGGATTAATCAGCTTCCTAACTGTTCCGACAAAAGGCTCAGACCAGAGGGTTTGTAAAGATAGACAGGACCAAAACATGTGATGCATGTGAAACTGGAGCTACATGGCGTATGTCACAGATTGGGTCCACACTCCCACAAAGTGGTGTGATTCCTTTAAAAAAAAATGGGAAAAAAGGCAATGATTAACTTGGTAAGAAATGTTCCAGAAAGGGCAACATTTTTTGTAAATTTAGAAAATGATCTTTAAAAAGCCAGGGTAAAATGTCTAGGAAAAAAGAAAAAAGCTAGGGAAAAACTATACTTATAATTCTCATTATTTCATATTTAAAATTATGCTATAGAATTTTACATTTTTTAAACACAGTTGCCTTGTTTTTTTTCTTTTTTACTTTTTTTTTTTTTAAATTAATAATTTTAAGTAAATTTTTTTGTTTTTTTACTAATTTCTTGCTGAATTTGGGCAATTTCTTCTTGCTCATTGCCCTCTACCCATGTTTTTGAATGAAATCAAGCCAATATTTTCAGGTTTCAAAGGGTAAATGAGCGTTCCTCAAATCTTTTTTATTAATCTCTTTACTTTTGAAAAAAAAAGCAGAAATGGTGGTAAAAAGCACACTTATCAAGAATTTCAAGTCTTGAATTGAAGAGCTCACTGAAATACCAAGCAACAATAATGCAGTCCAATATCTCAAGGAATTACATCCATATTCCAGCTCTCAGTGCCAATGCAGGAAATTAATACGTAAGGGTTTGCATTCTATCACAAACTAACGTTCACTTTTTTATTATTGTAACCACCATGAAGTCTCATGAAGACCACTGGATACAAAAATGTGTTGTTATTGAACAGAGCTTTGGAAATCCAATATCCCATACTGACATACTTTGCTGGTTATAGGGTTTCAATTATGCTATGCTTTGATGTGTATCTTTTGTATCTGTCCAAAAAGATATGAAAAACATATACACAAATTTTGATTAAAATATTAGATTGATTAATCCAAAACCACAATTATTAATAAATGGCAAATCAATTACTCAGTAATAGATCCAAATCCTGCGCCAAAATTACATTATTTGCAAATGTACTGAACTTGTTTAGTTATTAATTCTTGTTGCTGTAACAAAACTCTGATTCCATGCTGAATATGACAGCCTCACTGGCATGTTGCCTTTCTGTCAAGTCCAAAACCTAATTTATGAATTTCTGATTGACGTGACTCAGCGAGGGCAACATGCAGGGAGGAGCAGTTGTTCTCTGGGACTGCTGACATCTGCCCACAGGGATCACAAAAAGCAACAGAACCCAAATTTTCAGAGTTGTGGGTTGAAGCTGGATTCAGAATAACAGGATTTGACTGGAAGCAGCCTATATTGTGAAAGGCTTAAGCATTTAAAATCAGTTTTAATGTAAATATTTCATGTCAGTGAGCTCATTTAAATGTTTCACATGTGAAGAGTCAGATTTCCATGTCTGTGTTTTAAATGATGAAGCAGGCATATGTAGTAAATAAATACTGTTAAAGGGATTAAAATGATGAATTCATGGGGAAATGCACAAAGTCCGTAGAAACTGTGCCTCTATACGAGCTGTCGGGGGTTTTATGAAGTTGTGATGTCACAACTTTACAGGTATGAATACAGGTGTATTTACACAGACATTAAGAAAATTTAAAAAAATTGTTATTAAACATTCAAGCATTTGAACACAAATATGTAAACCCAAAATACAAGTGTTACATTCCCTGATAATGCTCAGAGAATGAGGGGAGTAACAATAAAAATTGAAACTGAGGAAAAAGGCAAGCAACACTGTCTTGTCTTAAAGTGGGTGTTATAAATTACAATTACAAATAAATACATTCTTTAAGGGCATAGAAAGTGATACTAAATTCAACAACTAAATGTCCAAATGAATAAACACACAAAATCTCTTCCTTCAAAATGGGAGTAAAAATCACAGATTCCAGTGTACTACAACATGTTTTTTCAGTTTTTTGAATCTAACACACTAACCCACAGGCTCCAATTGTTTGCTTCCTCAGTTTTATATGCTGCCTGCTCCTAATCAGCAGATTGAGCGCAGGTGTGCTCAGTCACCCTCTGCATGGTGAGGCGGAGGGGAGGGTGGCATTGGAAAGAGCACACACAGAAAGAAACAGGAAAGGGACACACACAAATCTGAAAATTAGCATTTTAGGGGATCATAAACTTTTTAAATTTGCCATGAGACTGTTTACAGTTAAAAAAAGACTCACAACAATGCCTACGTCATCCTACGAGCCATAGACTCTATACGAAGATGGACAACTTTTCTGTACAAAAATGACGCCAAAATATTCCACATACAGCCACTGTCATCTTGTGATGACATCAGTTGGAGCCAGAGTCACTGCAGGAAAATGTCTGCGTTTTGGAGTCCCCCCCTCCAATACACGTGTCCAAATGCCACCATTGATCGTGAGCATACCAATTGGCAAACAGAGCTGTCAATCATGACGTCAAAGCTCCTCTTTTTATAGCATCAAATAACAAATTAAAATCACATTTATTTTTAAAAAGAGTTTTTAGTTTGTTGTGCTTTTACATGGAGGGGGTAACGTTACATAGAGTACATATAACATTAAGTTATGGAGGTCAGGTTTAGGAAAAGATATATGGTGAGGACATACCTTAAAATGGCTCAATATTAACCGAAACAGCAATGGTTCCCAATGAGTCAAGTCATAGGGTCCAGATTTCTCTTTCGTTATTAGATCAAGGTCCAACTTTATTTCACAAAATGGAAACAACACGTTGGCTTTTAACACAAAGAAATAAAATGTTTTGCAAAAATAAACAAAAATTTCTTTTACAGACTTGACACATTCATGAGTCACTTGCAGTCTGTTCCTAATGAGCTGATACGGAGAGATGGGAAAAGAAAGTTCGTCAACAACATTAAAAGCCCCGAAGGTGATCAGAGCTCCATGTTTAAATAGGAATACTTCAAACAGGACACATTTTTTCAAACAGTTGCCGCAAAAATTTCAAAGAGCCATCAAGTTGCATTTTGACAAACACAGGTCAAAGCACTGCAATGTGTTTGACATCATAAAACAGCTTATAAATATTTGATTTGGGCTCTTCCTCAGCCTCCTTCAGCTTTTTCTGCTGTGATACCGTCGCCTCTCTTAATAGTCAGTGTAAACAATGTGCATCACCTAAAATGATGCTTTTATTCCGGGATATCTGATGCAGCACAGTGAGGTCAGCAAAAGAAGTATTTCCATGGTAAGGGCATCAATGCTTTCAATTAAAGTATAAAGAAAAAGTATCTCCCTTAATGCACATTAGAAAGCTTTAGGCAGACATTTATAGCCTTCGACAGAAATATAGCTGCCACACACTGCTCTCTAAAATAATTAACTGATCCTTGAGAACCAGTTGAGGATGAAACACTGATGATTCTTTTTACAGTAATTACAAGCAGCAACAGCAATAACGCTTGTGCTGATTTAAATGAAAATAATCAATTGTATATGTGCTCCTCAGGGGCTCAGCTAAAGGGCGACTGCCAACCTCCAATACAATCTCTGATTCTTCTGCAGTCACTGAGAACAATGAACCACATTTCATATCTCAGAGAAAGGGAGAGGAGAGAGGAGAGAGGAGAGGTCTGTGCTGGCTTCGTCAAGGACACCAGTGTGTCACTGCCAGAGTCCAGTGATGTGTCTCCCAGACCTTTATGTCTGCAAGTGGGCTACAAAGTACTTGACAGCTTTTTGATCACCACCGTCACGGCTGCATTTCTTAACCAAAGAAATAACTGAGTTTGAGGCTTTAAGATTGAATCTTTAAATGTTGTTTTTACTTTTCTTACAAAAATAAGACACTGAGGCATTTTGTTACAAAACTGGTTGGCTGTATATTTGGAGACATACTAAATCATCAACCACTACTGCCCCTTCAGCTGAAATGGAATGCTCATCTCATCAAGACACCCCAGCTTTTTCTTCTTCAATCTTTACTCAGCAGAGCCTGAAGACTTACACTTATACAGTTGCTCCTTAATGAAAACATCGCACCAGCGATTGCCGTGGCTGGAGGCATTTTTTTTGGGGGGGGTGTCCCTCCATTTGTCCATCTGATCATCCATCCATTGTCTGTTGGTCTTTCCCATTCTTGTGAATGTGATATCTCCAGAGCACCTTGAGGGAATTTCTTTGAATTTGGCACAAACATCCACTTGGACTCAATAATAAACTTATTAGAATTTAGTGATCAAAGCTCAAAGTTGCTGTGTTCATGCATCCTTCTCATTTTTGTGATTGCAATATCTCAAGAGAACAATAGGGGAATTTCTTCAAATTTAGCACAAACATCCTTTTGGACTTAGTGATAAAATTATTAGATTTTGGTCGTCAGAGGTCAAAGCTCACAGTCACTGTGACCTTGCCTTATCCTTGTAAACCTGAGCTCATAAACACCTTGAGGAAATGTCTTTGACATTGGAAAGACATCACCTACTCAGACGTGTTGGCAGTTTGGATGGCATCTGACTGTGGTGTTAATTATCTAGTGTTAACAGTGAATACTATTTCCTTTCATGGCAGGCGTCTTCACTGCACCAGAAACTACATCCACATGCACCTATTTGTCTCCTTCATGTTACGGGCAGTCAGCATCTTTGTGAAGGACAAAGTCGTCCATTCCAGTGCTGGATTGCAGGACTTTGATTCTGCCCTGCTGGACAACTTAAAGACAGTCAGCATGGCACCAGTGGACAAGTCTCAGTATGTAAGTATCAGTTTTACTTGTTTGAATCTTTTTCTTATCTTACTGCTGGTGGCAACAACTATAGCTTTGACTATTAGACCTATATAAAGAATCTTTTTTTATTCAACAAAAATGATAAAATGATCCCAATCAATCAAAAAGGAATATAAAATCATATAAAAATATTATCTGAAAACTCCTACGGCTTAAGCTCAAAACTAAGCTAAACTAAAATCAAAGAAAGAAAAACACACAAGTTCTCCTTAAGAGGAACAGAAAAAGGCGCCCTCACAATCTCCTCACTTTATATACTAGGGAAATGGAGATAGTCTCAAGAAAAGTATCTTAACACATATCTACATATATGGTAAAACATGCATACAAACACCATTAATATTCAACATGTCATTAATATTCAGCATGATGACTGTGACAGGTCAAAAGTTCAGATATTACATCGAGATACCACAATAGGGGAAAGAACCTGCATTGTCAGTGTGTTATCTTGCCAGTCTATTTGTTGTTTGGTTTGGTTTGTTAGTTCACACTGTTAGAGTGCAGAAGCTGTTGCATGTACTTGTGATACTTTTTTCAGATTGTCCATAGAAACTCAAACAATCAGGAGTTACTGACAGGGTGTTGCATTAATTTTTATGGATGTAATCATCAGTGTGAGTGAGAACTTTAAATTGTTTCCCCTTTAACAAGCTCATCACACAGACTCAAGAAAGTCCCCTATTACCTTTATGTTTAGTCTTTCTTTGGGTAAGGAGCACACAAAGCAGATTATATCATGGCCTTTTGGAGCTTTCTTACACGCTCTCTTGCATTCTGCACCTGTCTTTGCCTAATGAAAGCCTGAGCTTGTGACCCCCACCTGCACCTTGTGAATGTTTAAGCTGGTTACTCCTGCCTGTCCCCAGCGGAAGCATGAGCTGGTGACCTCCGTCTTTGTCCAGAGACCATCTGAGCTTGCGATCAAGCACAAGGTGCTGGGGGAAGTGGAGGAATGATTTCCTAGAATAGGGGTGCTGGAGGCAGCTGGAGATAATGTTGTTGGGAAAGGCATGGCCAGCGCAAGGAAGCAGTAGCCCAGCTTCTACCATCCTCGGTAGGGAAGACCCCCCTGGCATAGGTTGATAAGGTACTGCCGTCATCATTGGAGGAGGTACCATCGGTGCAGGCTGAAGGGTCATTAGAGGCATTATAGGAGGGGGTGCAATGTCTGTGAGCTGAGTTTGGGCAGTAAGGAGGCAGATCCAGGCCCCATTCATACCTTTGAACTCGCACAAGGGACCATTAGTATCTTAGATAGATGAGCAGCCGCCATAAATGCTTCAATGGTAACAACAAAAGTGTATCAAAAGAGTCGACTCCAAAAAGAGTCATTGTCACACTGTTGGCAATGTTACAACTTTTGTACAAATAAAGGGCATTTTCCAAGCCTGTTTGACAGTTATCTTCCAAGGCTGCCGTATTTGTCATCCCCTAGGGGACATTATCTCTGTGGCAAATAACTACATGTCTCACTGGATTATAATAAGGGGCCAGGTTTTGTGGCAGTGTGTATTTCATGCTCCCAGTGGGAATGCTTTGGTGAGGTTCATTTCTTACCAGCTGCCGGAATTCATTTTGAAAGCCATCTCCACCCATTTCTTTCAAAGCCAGGGGGTAAAATGTCTCATTTGAAAGGTGACTATTTGCTTGATTTAACAGCAGCCCATCTGATACAGGTGGTGTGAAATGTTTCATTGCTGTATCTAGGTCATGAATCTCCCAGTTGCCAAAAGGGCATAATTTTTCAGGGCTACCTTTCATTAGGGGTAGACTGGTTGAAAGGGTGCAGAAGGTGCATTTTTTGAGGGGAGATGTCATACAGTTAGTGCCTCTTCATTCCAGGATGCATCTCCTCCTTCTTTTGAATCCCTAATGTGGATTGCTGCTGTTTGTGTACTCAAATTTCCATCACTTGCACCAAGGCCATTTCTTCCACCTCTCAAAACAGCAAGCAACTGCGTTGCTATTTGACATTTAATCTCTTCAGAGTTTGGAAAAACAACGAATGCTTTATGTCCTCCTTCTTGACTTGGGTAGGTTAGTCTTTCGGATACAACTATTTGAGTCCTTACTTGGAGTTCTTATAACACAAATTTGGGGTTTTCTTTCCCCTTAAAAGACCATTTTTCTTTTTTTTTTTAGAGTAAAGGAGTTAAAGACTCTTAGTAATGCAGTGTTATTTCCTCCCTCTATTTGCTAATCCAAGATTATTTACCCCTTCTAGATTCTTATGTGGGGTTATTTACCCTTTTTAGGTACTAATACGGGCTGATTTCTCCCTTCTAGATGCAGCTTTTGCAGCTGTTCCCCAGTCACTGTTAATCACGACTACAGGAAATGCTGCTCAATCTCAGCTTGTCCCTCATGTTCCATACATCGCACAACTCCAAGGGAGAAAACTGGTTGGCTCAGGCTGCTTTCTGTGTTCCAACTTCAGGAAGCTGGTGCAGCTGTATTTTTATTTATTTGGAAAGGGTCGTCTTTACTCCCTCAGGAGTTCATTCACAGTGTTCAGCAACCTTTAAACACAATTCAGTCTGGATTTGCTGCCACTCAAACTTTTTCTAGATATTAAAATCAAATCTGGGCTAATCAGGGATCCGCACCGTAGTTGACAACTTAAGCAGCCAATCAGAGACTGCTTTGTAGGTGATGATTTAACATACTGGCTACTGCTTGCAAAAAAGTAATGAAGGTTCTCAAAGAAACAAGCATGAACGTTAGTAAACACAGCAATCACTGAAGTTATTGCTGAAGTAGTGACAACAGTTAAACAAAAACAAGATTAGGCACTGGCAGAGTTTCTTGGACTGTTCTTCCTATTGGATTTGCAAAAAGCTTGATTTATCAACTGACTCCGTTGGTGACGAAGAAGATGTTCCCTGGTACAAATCCCATTATTGCTGTTTCACAACTTATTGCGCTAATGAAGGACCAGAAATAAGACTTCAAATCTGGGGATAGTGTTCACACTGCTTCAGACATTAAACAAGAACGCTGCCAGCTGGTATTCGGCAGCTCAGGGGCCTGGTTGCTAAATGAGAAATAGTAAAACATATGCTGGCAACGCCAGTGTATCACAAGTGCTAACGTAAGAAAAGCAACAGCTTAATAGGTAAAGGAGTTTAGGCTGGTATTCACACCCACTGAAAATGTTTGGGGCGGCACAGAGTCCAGAATGATATAGGGAATGAAACAGAATGTTGAGCTCACATTTTTCTTATCAGGCTATGGGTATTTTCGGGTATTTCCTCATTGATTCCTCTTGTTGATAGCCTTGTTTGAGTGTGGCTTAATTTTATCTGTGTGTGCCCCAAGTGCTGTAAACATTTGGAGGAATTGCTTTTTTTTTTTTTTTTTTACTGATGACTGTAATCACAAACACCAACTATACTATACTATACATCCTACACTGATGCAATTATAATCCCAAACACACAGCACATACAGCCGAAATAATTGTGTTCATACAATTGCATGTTGGCAGGAATGTAAGTATTTCAGAAAGAGAGTCCAACTAATTAGAAACTATCTCAATTGAAAATCACTTCTTTGCTGATTATCAATAACATTAAAACCCAAACAGGACTCTCGCCTTCAATTTACTGTGGCTGAGTGGAAGGTTTGCATGATAAACAGATAGCCTAAAGGCTTGATCCAGGGGTCTGCCCTTCAGTCTATTGAGTCTGTATCACCCACATGTCATTTCCTACTCAGACCAGATGTCTAGTTTTAGAATACTGAGAATTAATTGTCAGAAAAGACAGAAGTGAAAGATGAAGAAATAGGAGACATTATTTGTTTTGGTTCCAAACCATGTGATTAAAAACACCTAATTCGTTTTTTCTTTTGCTGCAAGCATACTCCTCATTTCTGATGCTGTGTTCAGCACTTTGGAATTAAACAGATGTCCTTAACTTTATTTTTCTCTCTTTCTGAAACATTTTGTGCAAATAGAATCAACAACTAGTTCCACTTAAATGTTGCACGTTAGACAAGGTTACTAAATTTATCGCCACAACGCCTCAAAGTAATCCCTCGCTTTCTCGAATTTCATTCAAATGATGAAAGCAACACGCTCGTGCCATCTTGCACTGACACAGTGAAGCTATAACGATGCCTGGGGTGTGTGATGAAGTGTCTAATGGGCTTGCATTTGCGGGGTTACATAAGGAGAGCGAAATGAAAACTGTGACTGCTTTGTAGCAAAAAGTCTTTCATCATTAAAACTCTACATGCAACAGATTCTCTTTGACAGAACACTTCAACAACAAATTTTCCATGGGGACTTTTCTCATTGAAAATTGCAAATATATATTATCAGGACAAAAAATTATGTCCTGTTGTTTGATTTAATTAAACAACCAATTTAATCAGTGACTCAACTCCATTCATGAGTCTGACTGAGAAAGGGAATAGCACTCATTAAGGACACCAAGGTTATGTTTTTCTGTTCTTTCTTTGCAGGTAAATTGAAGTACCTTTTGCAATAATACCACATTACAGTTGACTTTTTTATTTTTAGCTGATCTTATCTTTTTATGAAATGTAGGGATCAGAGTGTTGCTTTTAGTTGAGGTCAAAGATAAATCAAAAGTCAGGACTGCTCGTTTTATTCAGTTGATTTGAGTCATGAAAAAATTGTGTCAGATTCCCCATTAAATATTTAAATCTGCTAGAGTGGGAGCATTTGTTTGCAGTCATTTTTACTTTAATCCTTGTGAATCTTTCATAATATGGCAGTGAAAACAAGTGATGAATAGTTATTTGTTGGTTTCTTTATAGTTAGTTGATATAGTACTAATAAAAGGGTATATTTAGGTATTTACAGATACTCATACTTTGCAATGCAATGGAATGTTCTGCTGGAAAAAAAACTTTACTGTCATGGCATTTCTTTTTCATGCCACTTGACATGATTCACCCACCCAAACACTGTTAGAGACCAAGTAGTTGGTCCCTCCCCTTCACAGCAGGGTGAAGCAGCCTCCCACCCCATAAAATCTGTTCAGGAAACGTCCTGAGAACTGTGGCAAATCCCAGATCCCAATCTGATCGAGTGTCTGTGCGATGTGCTGGTACCCCACCTCATAACCCACAGGTCTCAGACACCCTGTTTAGACCTGACATCAACATGTCTCTCAGGTAATCTGATCTCAACTGCACAACGCTAAATACAGGTGCAAATGGCCACCAAGACGCATTTCTGACCCAATCACTTGAACCACTTGACAAGGTGCTCTTGGACTCATTTGACCACATATCTTTTGTAGTATAAATGCTAACGCCATACTGATGTGTCTCCAGTATGGACCAAGTCATCAGTGCAGGACTTGGTGTTTATTTTGGTGACAGCGCGTTAATGTTCTGTGGGGTACTCATTTTATGATGAGTTGGACAAAGTTTTGCATGACCATCCATCGTTTTGCCCTACAGAAGGAGGCATGTTGAATTCTGCTCACAGTGAGATCTCCAGCTGTACCAACACAACTGCTACCGTGAGTGTGGGTGGAACAAAGTGTGGATGTAATAACTGTGCATAGGGCAGCAATGAAATTTGATCACAAGTGCTCAGATGAAGACCCATGATAGGCACAGGTATGATGGCGATGTGTCTCGGCTGTCCAATTGTGTTCGGATCACCGAAACGCATGCTAACACCAGGTCTAAACAGGCTCAAAGGATCATAAACCACAGGACATCCCCAAAGGTCCAGTGTCCATATGTCAACAGGTCAGAGCCAAGTCTGATCCAAGGGGGCCAAACCATGGATCAGAAGCACCTCCTGAGAACCAGTTCATCCCACAAATACCTGATCAGATTGTTTAGTTAAATGGGGGTATATAGGGAGTTTTTGATTCAGGAGAGGGCGGGCACTGGCTGTCTAGAGATTGTCAGGTATGCAGCTAGAGGAGACAGCTTGATTGACAGCCGAGAGAAGGTGAGGGCAAAGACTGGTATGACCTCTTTTAAAAATTTAGATGGACTGATATCAGCAGGGCAAGACGATAGACACATATAAAAGTATGTGCATACACAATACCCACATCCCCACCGCGTTTGTTCTGTGCTTGTAGAAATCAATGCATTTGTTCATGCTTTGTTCATTATACATTATGAAATGTAAGTTTAGTTAAATATAAAATATGACTACATTACAGCTTTGCACATAAATGCATTGCATGCACAATAATGTGTCTTTTTTCAGGCAATTGGTGAAGGATGACAGACATATAGGAAAAGGAAATGCAGATGAATGTATTCATTTTTATGGATTTTATCCATAGGGCTGTTCAGACTTAAAGCATTACGATGAATGTGAGGAAAGTGTTTAATGTATCTTGTCATGTAATGGGGGTTCTGGTGCTTCTCTGCTCCCCTCACCACACCATCAACTGCACACATACAAGACATGACCAATTTTTGTCGAAGCACAAGGGTTGTATGTTTATTTACAGTATGTTTATTCTGATGTACTGATTTTGTGTCTTAAACGTGATCTTTAATTCTAGTGATTAAAAACATTGGTCAGTTAAAGCAGATTTGATGTTTTTATTGACATGAACTTTCTATTTAGTTTCACTGCTGTTGACTTTTTTTGATATGCAAATTAATACAGCAAGACGCCACAAAATGTAATCAGTTCCTCTGCTCTCTAAGGGCGCCTGCGGTGCAAGAGTAGTTTGTACTGTGCACGGAATTAAGTGTCAAAACACAGACAAATAAGCAGGTACAAATAGGATGTGATGAAAGTTTAATTGTTTTGTTGTCAGATTGGCTGCAAGGTGACAGTGCTGCTCTTCATCTATTTTCTGGCCACCAATTACTACTGGATCCTGGTGGAAGGCCTCTACCTCCACAGCCTCATCTTCATGGCCTTTCGATCAGACTCCAAATACCTCTGGGGATTCACCCTCTTCGGATGGGGTAAGCAGAAAAGTTTCAATTTATCCTTTCATGCATAACACCTATGACATGGTGCAGCACAACTAAAGTGCATATTTTAAACAATCCTCCAATCACTTCAGCAACAATGTAGCCAAGGCTGAGAGCTTTAGTAGAGCTGAGACCTGCAATACAATGACGATTGCCACAGGAGTATATGATTAAATATACAGAATACAATGCATGAATATATTCTATACAATGCATTATTGTTTCTGAACAAAACCACATTTAAGGGTTAACATATTATTGCACTGCATAACTCTCCTGTGGTGATTTGTGCTTATATATGAGAGATTAATGATCTTCTCCACAAAGAGCTACATTTGCATTTTGGAAGAAGTGAAACTATGTGGGGAATCAAAGTTTTATAACTCAGAAACTCAAAACTCAAATAGAAAAAAATGCTATCTTCTGTCATTGCTGTTTTGAAAGCAGATGTGTAGTTTTAAGAGGCAGATCTTAAAAAAAAAAAAATTACCATTCGAAAATAAAAATATGAAAGATGGAAGGATTTGTAATATAGGGGTACATTTTTGATATTCATGAAACTGCTGCTATTATTTTGAGTTCTAGTTTTTTTCTTGCACATAATGTCTAGTAGATGAAAGGCTTTTGTCCCCCTATCAGAACTTTTCCATTTTTTTTTGAAGTCATGTTAACACAAAGGGGAGAAAAAAGGACCCTGACATCAGAGTTTTGCTCCAGCCCTGCCTGTTTTTTGTTATACTAACTCTGTTATACTAACTCTCCAAAGTTTAAAGGTTCTGACTGCATGCCATTTTTAGCCATGTCTTTTAGCTAAAAAATAAACTATTGAGACATGTCCTTTTCCATCAGGAAACCTCCATTTGTAAAATAACAGTGTGAGCTGCCGTGTTGTGCTTTGGTATGGTCTAATATAACAACTATTCAGCTGAATGTTTTGGGACCTGCCTGCTGATTTTTGATTTTGTTGTGAACTGTGTGCTAAAGACCAGTGGGGTTGAAGTTACCTTCAGGGGAACACACAGCTCATTCTATCAGATGCTAGGTAATTTATTCAATTTATTCACTGACACACAAAAACACACACCACCTTGCTGCATCATCTTTCACTACGGTTTTAAGCCACCCACCCACCCGTTTCTTGACATCAGCTCTGTCTGGGTGTGGGATTTTGTAGAGAATAACCCTGTGTACCCACCAAACGCGATGAAAATTATTTCATTGCGCCTCAAATGAAGTCGTTCGTACAAAACTCGTACAAAAACCCCAAAATGTTGTTGTTTGGGCGGGCTCGACGCGCGGCGTGATTTCGTCGCGCGTCGAGCCCGCCCAAACAACAACATTTCTTCCGCCATTTCATTCTCTCGTTGACCATGCCTGAGATAACCACGACCATCACGGCGTCTTCACGCGACGACGCCGCAAAAGTTCAATTATTTCAACTCGAGCGTTGGACGCGACGCGAATTTCGGGTCCAACGCGCCGCGCAATCGTGTCGATCGCGTCGCACGGCAAAATGACGCGTCAAATCGCGTCTTTGCATTGACTTTGTATGTAATCTTGAGGCGCGACCATTTTTCATCGCGTTTGGTGGGTACACGCCGTAAGTCTGATAGATTTGACTGTGACAATATAAAAAGCCACTCTGACACACACCTGTTGAATAGCTCTCCTTTGCAAACTGCATTTTCACTTTTAAAACGTCTTGCCTCTAATTATATTTGTTTGGTAATGTTAACATGAATGGCAGAAGCCCACAGATTAGAAAATCAATGCTATAACTAGGATGCCAAATCCAGTTCTCTGATTAGCTGGTAAAATAGAAGAAAACACTCTTATTATCTCTGTATAGCTTCCATCAACACAAACCCCCGAGCTATTCCAGTGCTGTGCTCAGTGATTGCTGTGAGATTATGGTTACATGCCAGCACTTTGTTCTACTCTCACACTCCCACAAGTCCCTCTCAGCCGCCGTTTGTCTAATTTTTCTTCATTGTTCTGTTTCTTAGTTTAAACTACAGATAAGATGCAGCGTTCATTTAAAATATGTACATCTGGTTTAACATAAATTGATAGATGAGGGATCAAAGTTCTTCGGATTAGACTGTAATGAAGCTACAGCCATATTTAGATGAGGTGCTTCGAGCGATGAAAGAGAGAGGAGACACTTCCTCTGAGAGAGGTCGCACATTTCAGCTGCATTATTTATCACATTCCCTGGTAGTAGACCTGAATTCTTAAAAGTAGATAATGTCAAATTTACAATTCAACAACCTACATTAGCACAGTGATTAGTGCAGGAGCCCCCTGTTAATTCACAGAGCTGGTCATTCCTGCAGCAATGGCAAACTGATTGTGCACATTGTTAATGTTACTGCTAATAAAAATCTGTCACTCACTCTGTCACACAATTTTAAACCCAGTTCTGTGTTAATTTGTTCTATTTTTCTCTTGTGGGGTCAGTGAGGTGGGTCAGAAATCCATTTGTCCAAAGTCAATTTTTACTTCCCCAAACATTTGTTTTATTGATTAGCATCGATCAAAAAAGACAAAAGACTAAATGGCTCTTGTTGATGTTGGAAAAAAGTGAAGTGATGGTGGGATCAGTAGTGACAGTTTATAGAAACTAATGTGTAATCAGATGTTTATGTTGGAAATTGTGTTTTTTTGACTTTATAAAGGCTTCTGAAGTTTTAGACCTGCCACATATCATATAGCCCAGTGTCATTTTATGCCAGAAGAGCACACCGGACATGCACCAATGTGTTAAGATACAGAAGCTGGGATGAAAATGCTGCTTCTTTGGGCTGATGCACATCAATACTTGTGAATAGGATGGGGGTGTTTCATGATACAAAAACAACAGGTGCAAACACCATGAGGGCAAATGTCTTTGGTTTGTGTTTTTGTATATACTTGCCACAAATTATTGGGGACCATTTAAAATATGTAGCGGATCATGTTCCTTTGTCAAAGTTTTATATTTTACCATTACTATCAGCATCAAACAATGTCGACCTTTACTTAGGAACAACAATCGTTGCTTTAATTGTTGCTTTAAAAGAAAAATAAAAGTTTTACCTCCATCTCCCCCCCCCCCCACCCCCACCCACTTCCTTTTTTTTCCAACCAACCAATCCAGTGATTTACATACACACCCTCAGGGAGTTCACCCTTTTAAATCCAGGCAAAATGGCTTTATGTCTTTAAAAATCATGGGAAGAGGGCAATGAGCAACTTAAGAGGAAATGACCCAGAAATTTAAAGTGCAAGAAAATTACCTGAAAATTAACAAGGCCCCCCCCCCCCCCCCCCCCCAAAAAAGGGGAAACAAGGTAAATAAAACAAACAAACAAACAAGGATATAAAAAAAACCCAGATAAACTGCCTGAAATTAATAATTATTAATAATATTGTGAAATTCATAAATATATTTCTCTGGACATTTTTCACTAGCTTTAAAAAATAATTGTCTAAATCGACGAATTTTTGTAGTCTTATGGGACTTTTCTTGTGATTGCTCATTGCCTTTTTTGTTTTTGAAAGAAGTCAAACCACTTTGCTTAGGGTTAACAGTTATAGATACTTATGACAGGTGTCTGAATGCACCGCAGGAGTCTGGTTCTGTGATGGATGCTGCCCATGGAAATGGGTTGTGTGACTAAAAACTGTGTAGCTTTTAACTTGGAATGTCTCATTAGATCATACCTCTTCTTCCTTACTATCATGTGAAGGAAATTAAATATGAAATGTGACCATGACGATGAATCAGGTAAATGATAAAGTAATTAGGACAACACAACTAATTGTTTGTGTTTTTAATTTCAGGTGTTCCAGCTATTTTTGTGGGAGTGTGGGCGATCGTCAGGGCAACGCTAGCAGATGCAAGGTGAGAGAGCAATTCATGCTGTGTCTAAATGCACGCGTCCTTTTAGGCCCCCACAATGAAAGGGCACCTAGATTTCAAAAGGTTGACAAGTTATAGTGATATGCTTGAATATAAACATGGAATGGGGTTCAAAAAGAGAACTTTGGGATGGTTTAATTATCACTTAATTGTGGTGACATTTGAATCATCAGTGAAATCGAAATGGAATATGCATGATTTAATTGGCCTAAGATCTCTGAATACATTTTTGATAGAGGAGATTCTCATTAAAAAGTGACAACTTTATAGCCAAAAGTATGTGGACACCCCAAAATTAAGTGGAAATAAAGCAGTACATCCATATGTGATTGTTAAACCTCTCATTGCATAACCATGGACTACAATATACTGATGTAATGGCCTCCCCTCTTTTGGGAAGGCTTTGCACATGATTTTGGAGCCTGGCTGCAGATGTTTGTTCCCATTGGAATTGTGATCATGTTCTTCCAAACCAAACTTATCAAACCCTTCCTTCATGGACATCGCTTTGAGCACGGGGTTAGTGTCATGCTGAAACAGGAAAGGACATATACTGTGGCATTTCGATTTCCCTCAACTGAAACTCATTAGCCCATATCAAACCATGAAAAAACACATCCAATGTGCATAAAAGTATGTACAATGTATAAATACTTTTGGTCATGTGTATTTCAGAGACAGTTGGTAAAATTAAGGTGCAGTCCAGGATTTTTACAGGTCAGTCCAAAGTTATATTCAGACTGCATTTGATGTATTGCAAATGTTCAGCATTTTCCATTTGCAGGAAAGTTTGACCGCTGAGTTGAGTGCTGATTTTCAATTTATTTTTGCAAATTCTGATGTTATGGTATTTCCTGCCAAACATGACCTCTCAAACCTACCTCTCAGTAACCACTGATAACATTCATTATTTTGTTTGCTCCTGTTCAAGGATTGAAAAAAGCCTATTTTACTGACTCTCTACAAAGACCACACTACTGGAAACAATGTTGCAGAAGGGCAACTGAATTAATAAGAGAAATGTCTTGTTTGACAACTTTTTTGTTTGGACAGAGTGCTTTATGATATGCCGTAAGATGTTTAGAGGCTAAGTAATCGTCATTGCTTACTGTTCAAAAAATATCTTCAGTTTTGGGAGACAAAAAACAATGGCCATCCCCGTAGACACTTTCCTTCACTTACCGTTAAGGTCCTCCAGACAGGGTCATTGGCCATCAGCAATGCATTTCATCTATGTGAATCCTAGGAGTTGATATTGTAGTTTGATTTTTATGTTTTCGGGTTGTCCATACATTTGTACGTCCATGTTTCCCCTTCTTATGAATGCAGTATCTCGAGATATCTTAAGAAAAAAACCTTTGAAGGGATTTCGTCAAATTTGGCACAAACTACCTCTTGGACTTAACGATGAAATCATTAGATTTTGGTGGACATAAGTCAAAAGTCAAGGTAACTGTGACCTCTCTTGTCTTATTCTCGTGAACATATCTCAAGAATGCCTTGAAGAACTTTTGTCAAATTTGAGTCAAACATCCATTCTTATAAGTACAATATCTAAGGAGTGCCTTGGGGGAATCGCCTTAAATTTGGCACAAATGGACTCAAGCATGAACTGAACAAATGTGGTGATTGGAGGCCAAAAGTCGAGGTCATGGTCACTGTGACCTCACAAAACATGTTTTTGACCATGCCTCCAGAATTTATACACTAGTTATGACAAAGTTTCACAATATAAGTATAAAATGATAAAGTGATGATATTATATTACCAAAAGATCAAAGGTCAACTTCACTGTGACATCATAATGCTCTGCAAGAACAATTTTCTGGGCATAACTTAATGTCATAACTCAGGAACAGAATGGGAGACATTTGGTCAGATATTGAACTGGTGACACTAATCTTGCAACTGTGTTGATTACATATATCTTCTGTGCTGGGGTGTGTGTGTGTAGCATCCATGTTTTCACGGACATTGTAAACTGTAGCTGCAAACTGGTTCGCGGAAGCATACGTCTGTGAGGCGAAAATTATAGTGTTTCCATCATGTGACTTATGCTTGGTTGTGCTCTGATGATGGATCTTTTAATTGACGGTTGCAGTGAGAGGAAGTAGTTTGTGTTAATCACATTAAGGTTGGTTTAGCACTCTGAGTTTACGTGAGCTGAGATTAGTTCATCTATATCATAATTAAAGGTATTGGAACCTTATTTTGGTAAGTGTATTATACAAAATAGAGCAGACAGGAGAACTTTAACACAACATTTTATGAAAGCCAGCATAAAATAGATAAAACGCACAAAATACCATATATAAATAAATAAATGCAGAGAATACAGTAAGTGACAGTGATTTTCACATATAATGCCAGATGTTTACCATTCATCACTCTTGACACCCTCAGGGAAAATACTTGTTTTGAAACACTTAAATTTATAACTAAGTTGTCCACATAACTGTCAAGGTAGGAAAGCGAGATGGGGATCATCCCTAACGATACTCAGAGCCTTTTGGTGAAGCTAAACTTTAGGAATTGAAGGAAACGGTAGTTGGGAGGTAAGTCTTTTTTTGGGTTCAGGCTACCACATTACACTTAAATGCAGAAAGTTAGCACACTTTACAAACTACACTGACCATGTATGTCAACACTATTGGCTTGGTTGGTGTCACCAAGTCCCAAGTTCTAAATTGCCCATTATGTGGCTGTGTGTGTGTGTCTGGGTGTGTGTGTGAGTGACAGCTCTGTGACCTGTCCACAGTGTTTCTTCTCCACTGTGACACACTGGTCACCCTGAATATACTGTAATTGACAGGTATAGAATAAGATACCTGGAGAATAATTCAATTTATTTGTACTCTGCCCAGACTGTTTACAAAGTCCGGGTGAGAGGCAGTTATAAAATCATATTTATGTCTCCACACCAGTGATAGCCATGTCAGGAGGCTTTATGTTTTCGGGTTGTCATTTCAAGAATAAAGGAATATTTTTAAATTTGGCACTGATGTCCACATGGACTCAAGAATGAATTGATTATGACACTGTCACTGTTGCCTTGCATCCAGCTTATTATCGTGACTGTGATATCTTAAGAAGGCCTTAAGGGAATTTCCACAAATTTGGTGCAAATGTCCACTTGGATTCAAAAATGAACTGAATTTGGTGGTCGAAGGTCAAAGGTCAAGGTCACTGTGGTCTTTTAAAACATGTCTTTGGCCATGACTCAATATTTTTTTTTATACAATTTCAACAAATGCCTCACAGGATAAAACAATGAAGTGATTACATTTTATATCCAAAAGGTCAAAAGTAAACTTCACTGTGACCTCACAATGTTCAGCAAAAATTATGTTTCTGGCCAAAACTCAATGTTATAACTCAGGAACAAAAGGGAAACATTTGGTTAGATATTGAACTGGTGACAGTAATCTTGAAACTGTGTGTGAAGCATCTATGTTTTCAAAGACATGGATATAAACTGTAACTGCAACTTGAAAGGTTCAAGGGGGGATAAAACTGCTAAGTGGTAATTCTAGTCTACCGTTAAAGCAATATGAAATAGTTGTAATCTCTCACAGCACAACCATATCACAAAAAAGTGAAGGATTTCTCTATGTTATATTTTAATCCTGTTTTTACATTTATTTTTCTGTTTTGTTGCTGCCTTTATTGATCGTAAATCTCCTCCTCTGTGTTCTATCGCAACCTGTATTTAACATTTTTTAAGCCACATTATTTATTTGATACTCAGAAGCGTACCCTTATGTCTGCAGCTTTGTGTGTACACAATAAACCACCTCTAGGGCTCAGGGGAATCCTGGTATTGCTTTTGTGAACAAATGTTGAGTCATGCAAAGGAGACATAATGTGCTGCAGTTCTCTTTGCATAACAACAAAGGTCAGTTTTTACTCAGTGACCAGAAAAATGGAAAGTCTGCATGCATTATCATGTGCTCAGTGTGTGACACTGTCAGAGAGGAGTCTGACTAACTCTGGTAATTGCTGCAGACATAGTTATAGCTGATGAATTGGATTAGATTACGTTGTTAGGGAGTTTCAATTTTCTAGTTGCAATTTTTTTGTACAGGCAATGCTATGACTTAAAATCAGCTTTGCGCAATAATGATTGCGCACACATTTTTATGCCTCCATGCTGGCAATAGCTGTGGTTGGATGAGTGTACATCTGTACATCCAACCATCCATCCATCCATCCATCCCCGTATTCTTGTGAACACAATATCTCAAGAATATCTTGAGGAATTTTCTTTAAATTTAGTACATATGTCCAATTGGACTTGAGAATGAACTGATCAGATTTTGGTGGTCATAGGCCAAAGGTCAGGGTCACTGTGATCTTATCTGTCTCTTTCTTGGGAACACAACATCTCAAGAACACCTTTAGGAAGTTTACTCAAATTTGGCACAAATGTCCACTTGGACTCAAGAATGAACTGATATCTACATAGTACATTTATCATCTCAGTAGGTGAATTGGAGAAGTTTAAAAAAAGACATAGTGTCACTCTTTCAACTCTGCTATAATTCCATCACAATTGAGGGAGTCTCTGCTTCTAGTATAATTAACTGCAACTCCACTTCCATGCCATGTCCCTCACATAACACTGGGGATTTGTTTCTCTAGACTGTGTCTGCAAAACATGCAAAGAACACACTGGCAGGCTTGAAGTCTGCTTAACGTTTGCAATACAACTGCATAATCAAGTTTGCATAATCTCCTGGAATGTGGGAAGCAGTGTTTGCACATTGGCCTTTGAAGTTTCAGTTTAACAAAATCAAAAAACTCCACACGCTTCCCAGTATGACATAGTTCCACCAGTTTTACTGTAGCCATGTCATAAAATGTATGTGATCTCATGTCTAAGGTGAGTTAAGCCACAGAAATGTAACAGATAAAATACAAAGTAAGATAAAGGGTCTACAATTCTACTCTACTACAAGGCTCATCAAACCATTGAAAACTCTAAGAAGCTATGTCACAAAATTGAAACCTGAAATGAAAAATGGAAATACGATATTGTATGGAAAAGGTTCAAGTTAGAATAGAAAATGAAAGTGAAAGGAGAAAAAACATCTATCATGAGAGAAAAATGGTCAATGATCCTAATAACAAAAAAGGTAATTTCAGAATGTGTAAAAGCACAAATTGAAAATCTCAGGGGAAAATGGAAAAGCAAAACATCTTCAGGAACTTTGAAATGGATACTAAGCAGCAAAGCATTCAGTTCATTAGATTTCTGTCTCTTCCCTTTTGCATTAACATTTTTCTTCTTAAGCAGTATGTAGATGAGGACGCCCCTCCTGCTGTTTACTTGTCATCAATCTTTGCGTTCCCTTCATTTCCACACTGTTTGCATGTGATTTTCCACATGACCCTCTCCTCTGCTGTGCCTCATGTCTTCTCTGTCATCAGCTGTCTGACTTTTTTGTCTGGAAAGCCGAAAAGTTTCAGGACAATATGAATAACTTCTACCAAAGCGCAATCTTTGCTCTCACTTTTTCTCTTAAACACTGAACTTAAATGGGAAGTTCTGATTTCTTGAAGTGAGGTTGTATGGGTCATTCATTCACAGACAGTGTACATCATGGACAAGGAAGCTTAGCAATGTACTTCTGTGAAAGGGTCAGCAAGAAAACACATTTTAGCTTCCTGAGAAAAATTTCCCACCTTAAAAAATACATATAAGTCAGAATGCAATACTCAAAAACACATTGAGGTAAGGTTCAAGGTCACTGTGACTTTGCATCTGTCTCATTCTTGTTAATGCAATATCTCAAGAAAGCCCTGAGCGATTGTTCCCAAATTTGTTGCAAACATCCACTTGAACACTGTTTAGAATTCAGTGGTCAAAGGTCAAGGTCACTGTGACCTTCTAAAACAGGTTTTTGGCCATAACACAAGGATTCATCTGACATTCTTTCACACAACTGCCTAACAGGATAAAATAATGATATGCTGACATTTGATATCCAGTAAATCACAGGTTATCTTCACTGTGATATCAGTCTTAAGTGTAAGCTGTATTGAAAATATTTTCACTGCTTTACTTTAGTTTCAGACAGTGATTTCCAAAGTATTTCTTCTTTGCTTCTGATTTTAATGCTTCTTTGACGTCATCATCTCCTCTCTGTATTTATGTCCAATACAGGTGCTGGGAGTTAAGTGCTGGGAACATTAAGTGGATCTACCAGGTTCCCATTCTGACAGCCATTGGGGTAAGAGTGTGATTGTGCATCACCGACTTTATTTGCCCTCACTAAAAGTATGATTGTAGCTTGAGAAGTTGCTAAGAATTAACAACTCTTGCTGAAACTGATGTATAAATGAACTCTTTTGGAACAGGCTATTAATCCAATTAAAAATTACCTAAGCTTGTGACAACATCAGACTTGATATAAACTTCCCTTCCCACTTAAAGTGACCCTTGCATATCTAAATACTTCATTAAGAGGGAGTAACTGTCAGAAAACAAACAACCATCTGTATCACATGCATTGCCTTGTTTGCCTACCACAATATGCTCAAATGCATAACTTGTATTATGATTCATAGAGCCGAAAGTAAAAGACCTGCCACACCATTGTGAAAAAAAGTTACTGCTATTACTCATTATCACATCAGAAACACAAATTATTTTTGCAATCTATGACGTTACAGCTTAGTGCACCTTTTGTATTGCAGCAGGTGGTGACAGCCTCGTTATAATACAGGTGCTAAAGATGCCTGCTGTGATGGTAATATTCTGAGTTAATATAATTATATTCAGTTTTGTATAGTTAATGTAAGTAGCCAAGTCGTGTTATTCTCCATTCAGTGTCTCGTCAAAAATGATTTCTTGCCTGTTGATCTCATTGTTTGCAATCAGAAGCCTTGTGGGGGAGTGCTCGAACATCTTCAAAACTAAAACTTCAAGTCTTTTGCTCATTATTTCCTGAGATGCATATCTTCAGTCCTTGATTCTTAATGATCCGCATGCCGGGTCTTTGTCATGCAAACAGTGTGGAGATAATGGTGCCAAGCCTGCGAGCTAGCGCAGGCACTCGAGCTGCACTGATTCACACACCAGCGTCATACTCTCCATATGTTATCTGCAAAATACACCCTCCCAATTTGGCAGCCTATTGAAGCTATGAAATTTCCTCAGCTCTCTCTCTCTGCCTGATGCCCTGCATCAATGTTGCTGCCTGCTCTTTCAACCCCACCGACACCCGAGCATCCACCTGCAGGTTCTGGCGAGGGGGAAGATATGTAATCATCACTCCCAATAATTCATGTAAACATTTCTGCAGGGAGTGATGAGGACAGAGACTAGATTCCAAACTCTTCTGATCTGCTCTTGAAATAAAAACTTTTGAAGGTGAGACAAGATGGTTCATACTGATGTTTTCTCATTTTTTCTCTTTCCTTAGGCAAGGGAGCACTTTTACAGTGATAAGAGGAAAACATCTTGTTTTCACAGGCTACAAATTATTGCCCACCACAAGGAAAACTAAGTTTTACATTTGAGAAACATTAAAAAAAACCAAAAAAAAACAGGAACTGCATTTAATCAAATTTAGATACATTTTTAAAAGTAATTATAATGACCGTTTTAAGGCTAATGAAATACTGCTATACCTGTTCGATTGATCGTAATTACTGTAATTTCAGCTACTGTGTGTCTCTCTGCTGACCAGAGCTGGAATGTAACTAAGTACATTTACTCAAGTACTGCACAGGAGTACAAATCTTAGGAACTTTTACTGTACAGGAGTATTTTAATCTCATGCCACTTTCCACTTCTATTCCACTACACTTAGAGGGAAATATTGTACTTTTTGCTCCACTGCTATTATTAGATAACCACTAACTACTACTACAAAATAATATTTTTGCTGAAAAACATATGAAAGTATACAAGTGCAGCTAAAACAATTAGTCAATTAACTTAAAGATAAATAGGCAACTCTTTTTCATCATCCAGTAAGTCATTTTTCCAGCTTCTCATATGTTCTGTATGTATGAGGACTTGTTGCTTTTCCTTTTAATTGTTCTAATTATTTTAATTCATTAAATTCCTTTAAATTCTTGGCAGATAAACTTTTAATGCTTCAATACATTTCCACGAAATCACATTTACTTTAAGTTTATTCAATAGGACTGTGGGCCTGTTTCAATTCCACTACTTCAGAAGTTCCTCTTCCTCTTACAACCTTTTTTTGCTGCGAGTCTTTCACACAGTACAAAACCTGCCCTTATATAGTGTTAAGGCGACATTACCTGTGCTAACAGGTGACTAATGATTAAGTGGGATTGAGCAGATGTTGATGGTTAAGAATGTTTGGTACATCTGCAGTTGACTTCTCTTAAATTCTCTTACCTGAAAAGTAAGAAAAAATGTATACCCTATGACATCACGAGTTTTAGCAGTCTAATTTTTGGATTTGGGAGAGATTTGTTCATGTTTACTCATTGTTACTGTCCTTGATCAGGCTCGGGATGAGTGGACAAACAATAAAACAATAAAAAGTACTTTCCTTAAAAAAAAAAGAATAGAAAACTATACTGAATTTATCACAGATCATCTCAACCAAAAGTTTAACACCCACCCTCCAAACGGGAGTAATGATCAATGAGTCTAAAACCATAGTTTGCTTCAGTCTTCATGTCTATACACAGCACACATGCTGCCACACTGGCTAACAAGCACACTGGTATTTGGCTTCTTCAGTCCTGATATGGTCTGTGCTCCTGATGAGCAGATCAAGCACAGGTGTGTTTACTCACTCTCTGCATGGTGAGGAGGAGGGGAGGGTGGCACCTGGAGAAGCATACACAAAAAAGAGCAAAATCTCCTCTTCACGAGTATCTTATATTTATCGTGGTTTTTTGGTTTGGTGATTTGCTTGTTGAGGGTAAATAGTAAAATACTGTGGTCATGGTTAAAAAAAAAAGCCAGCATATGCAACTGGTTGAGAATGGATTTATGGTCCAGTGTCCACCATGAGACTACCGCTAAAATAGATACTGCCTGTGGATGTGTTCAAGAACCAATTACTGAATTATGGACACCCATTGGGTGCACACCAGGGTGTAGCCAACTAAAAACAAAAAAGAAGTCTGAGCACAATTAACTCCAAGACAGAAAGTAACCTCAGAGCTGGCTGAACGTGGAAGTTTTGATAATCTCTGGGTTATTCTAAATATGAAGGAGCAGTGCAGACATGAGATAAATTATCAAAGACAGGGACAGGACGGACAGAACATTAAAGAGGCCAAGTCTGAGGTGGACATGATACTTAAGATGAATTTTTTCCCCCCCTTTTATTTAACACGCATATATGAACACTTTAGGGATTTGACACTGGATACTATAAATGTAGAGATTCAGTGCCTTGTACAAAGATGTCAAGTAACTGACTAAAATATTTTATATGTAAGATATGCTTTTTCTCTTCTCACCTCTTTTTATCTTGCTATAATTCAAATCCAAATAAACTCTGTGGAAGTTTAAGTATTTGTTGCCAATGGGAATAATTAAAAACAATCAGGAAATCTGTCAACAGACCTCCCGCTGGTGACCATGGGGCGTTGATGTTTTCATGTTCCTGTTTGAAAACTGATCCAAAATAAAAAAAAAAACTACAATTGATAGAACATTTTTTTGGAGCAGAGCGCTAAGATTTCTGTCCTTTGTGCTATCACATTGTCCGCCTGCGATGACCTCATTACGTTATGCTACAAGCCGTGAAAAAGACGGTAAAAACATGCGGTAGCGCCATAGGACCAGAATAGAAAGTTGATAAGAATGTCAGTTTTGTTTTATTAATTTATGACATAATGTCAATACTTTTATAATTTATCCTGGTTTATTGACTTACAAAAGTTAAGACAAAAAGAAAAAAGAAAAAAGAAAAAAATTAAGACTGAAACATAAAAAAGCTATGTAGGCACTGGGGAAATATTTCAACTGCAGATGACTTCAACAACATTATGCTCTGCTCATAAACAAAATGTACATTGCTCAATTAACTTATGAAGTGTCAAGAAATATTTTGATCATGTTTCTTCTTTTAGAAGTCTTTTAGATCAATGTATTTAGTGTGTTTATTTTTCAAATCCAACTTTTTGTTTGAATTTATGACAGTTTTTATATACTTTAATCAATTATCATGGTTTAATGACTTACATAACCTTTTACCTTGACTAACCTTCTACCTTGACATTTGAAAATAATCCAAGAAATGACATCACAATAAGCAAAAATATCAAAATATGTGCCGGCCTAGTGTTTCTTTGGCAGAGTTCAAAGGATTGACAGCAGTCTTTCTTGGTCTTTTGTCATCTGCACAACTTTGCTACAGGCTGAGGGCTCTTTCCACACTGTAGCCTTCCACAAAGGCACGAATTAAGGAAAAGGTTTGTTTATGCAGTGTCTTGCTGTGAGGACAACAGAAACTAATGGAAACTATTGAAAATTACTGTTGAAAGACATGCTCTGCCTCAAGCCGTCTCTGCCTGTCTGCTGATTGAGTTAACTTACGTCCAAGCTGTGATTGAAAAAACTTGTGCAGATTCTAATGAGACCTCACTGGCTAATGAGGACTAATGCTCTGCTGGCTGACTCTGCTGAAGATACAGAAAGCTTCCACATGAAAGAATAAGACCGCATGCTATGTTGGAGATTTAATTCATCAATCTGCATGCACTTGTGTGGCTGATTACTTCTAATGATTTATAATGTGTCAAATATTTTGAGAACTCTCCACTTCAGGAAAATAATTATGTTATTCATATGTGTTTTTTTAAAAGAGTGCTTGGTAAGAAATGGGTATTCTAATAGCCAGAAAAGTTGTAATACCTGAACTTATTTAACTACTCACGAATTAAACCGACCAAACAAATTGGTTTTGGATGGAAATGTTTGTCCACCACTGTGGGTCCAGACTGTAATATCTTAACAAATATTAGATCAACTGCAAAGAAGTTTTGTACAGACATCCAGGGCCTCCAATTGCATTGCTAACCTATAACCTACAGTTATGTCTTGGTTACTATTCTGTTGGCTGCCTGCAAATATAGGTGGAGAAAAATTGAAGGGTAGCTGTGTGTGTGTGTGTGTGTGTGTGTGTGTGTGTGTGTGTGTGTGTGTGTGTGTGTGTGTGTGTCTGTGTGTGTTTACCCACAGTAAATTGTTGCTATGTGATTTATGGAAAAACATGAATTTTCAAGTGTAGTACAGATTGATGTTTGTATCTCTGGTTGGGTTTACTGCCAGCCACTCAAAAAGAAACTTGCACTCATCCAACAGCAATTTGGAATGGTTTAATATTGTAGTAAATGGCATGCCAATAACCTGTCACATGGTTTCGTATTTAGAGATATTGAAACAGGCATCTCGTAAGCTGTGTGTGTCAAGTGGTGCAGCGGTTTGGGTGTATTAACAAAGAATTGATTGCATGGAATTAATAGTCATCACGGTCCTTGTATCTTTTTAGAAAAGTAATAATCTGGCAAAGTTTGTGCTCACAAACTAAATGTTTTTGTCTCTCATCACACAAAGTTCCATATTTTCTAGGTTTCCAGGATCAGACACATTTTGCCCCGTTACAGAGGTTTTTTGGGGGAGTTTTTCCTTAGATGATGTGAGAGTCTTAGGGCAGAGGGATGTCATATGCTGTAAAGCCCTCTGAAGCAAACTGTGTTTTGTGATAATGCGCTTTATAAATTAAATTGAATTGAATTGAATTTTCTCACTAGGATGTATACTAATTATAAGTCAAGCATAATTACTATAGTTTTTTTTTCCTTGTCTGTTTAGTATGATAATAATGTAGAATATGAGAAGGTGAGAGGGAATCGAGGGAAATTAATCCTTTGAAACCTGGAGCGGCACTTTTCTTACGCTGCTTCCAGATGCCTTTCACAAGTATTTAAACCTTTTTAAGCTACAGAATTATTCTAACTTTTAAGCAAATTTCCAGGTCATTTTCTCATTTGTTTTGTTGGCTGTTTTTTGTTTAGTCTTCCCAATTTTTTTGGTCATTTCTTGTTTAGTTGCCCATTGCCTTTTTCCATTGTTTTTGGAAGAAATGATAAGAACTTGCTCAGGATTTCAAGGGCAAATTTAAATAACTGCAGTTGAGCTCTGGATTTTAGCAGACATTCTTCTAAAAGAAAATCTCTTAAGTGTGTTAACTGTCAGTTTTGGCATGTTATATTTGTATGTTGGATCTGTATTTGTTACTATATTCTTATTCAGCCTCCTCTAATATAGGAAAGAAGAAAGTGGCAAAGCATTACTGGTGTCCCTCAAACCCACGGTGCTCACTGAAGACAATGCTTCACAAAAAAAAAGAGTAAAACCTTTTATTAAAAAAAGTATGGGGTTACCTTGACATGGTGTAGACAAGTGGTCTTATGGAGGAAAAGTTTTTGCCAAAAACAGGAATAAATGATCCAGTTCCAGGAACTCAGGATGATTTGAAGAATATAAAAGGCATTAAATGGGCTAGAAACATACACCAACGTGTATTGGCTTACACCTTCCTCAGGGAGTAGTGAAACAAACAAAGTGATTACTGTTGCTTTCATCACAGGTTTGCACAGGTTGGAGTATACAGCATACTTTTAGGCCCAACACACTAAGATAGGTCCTCTCCCTGGCTGAGATGCTTTAACCATGGAAACAAACATACCAGGATACAAATACATACAACCAACATTAAATAACAATATTAAAAATGTAAGTCAACAATAATCAGTCACATAATACCAATAGAACAAACAAACAATCAATACAATATTTTAGTACTAAGAAAATTAATATAAAAATGATGAGAGGTCAAAGTCCTGATTTAGACCAGGGGCCTTTAAGAACATGGATCCAGTATGCCTCTCTTTGTTTGAGGTGTTTGATTTTATCCCTGCCCCTGGCATCAAACTGTTGACTTCAACACCTAACATTCTTGACTTCTATTATTTCCCCCAAGATCTATTGAAAGGATGATGTGGATTTGGGGGACCAAGCCTCTGGCTATGGAAAATGTAAGCCTCAATTTGCACCTTTCATATGGCTTTGCCTCAGTCTGGTTAAAGTCTCTTAGAAGAAATCCCACAACTTGGCAAAAAAAAAAAAAAAGTCTAGCTTTTTTGCTGTTATGAAAAATAAATTGGCTCCACAGAACAACATGATAGGTCACTTTGTGGCATTTATATGCCTTTAAAGCTTGTTAGTATCTTTGTTCACAAAAATCTGCAGCCATCTGTACTTCTTCAATCTTACCTTTTTAGTAATAACATATTGTGACAATTGTACATAAAATAGTTTCTTAGAATGTTATATACAGCATTAGTTATTTATTCTACAATTTAATGCTGAAATAAAGTTTTTTTTTCATTAATGTCTCCATTTTGTTTACAAGCTTTATGGTGCAGCATAGTAAAGCTCTAAAATTACCTGTGATTGCACACACAGTCCATATATTTCTAGTGAGAATTGTTTGATTGGTTTGCACAAACAGGTTTTGTGTTACCAAATAAGTGACTTTTACTGTGCGATAGTGAAGCTTAATACTAACAACGAGTTGATGTTTGAGAAGTGCCAAAGCAGATGGAACCCTGTCTTAATTATGAGTCAACTGCATGTGTAAGTCTACAGGTTTCAGCTTTAAAAGTATGTCTTATTTGATAGAATTTGATGTATTTGTAGTAATAATATGTCTCCTGTGAATATGGTTGGAACCATTCTTCAAAGGTAGATGTTCCTAAATCAATCCCTGATATAAAAGCCAGTCATAAACATTTTTAAGTGGTTTCTTGGGGTGTCTGGTAGCTCATCTGGTAGAGCGGGCATCCCATGTACAAAGACTGTACACAGTGGCCACAGGGCTGATTCCAACCTTGTCGCTTTGTTACATGCCATCCCCTCACTCCCCCTTTCACACTTTAACTGCCCTGTCAGTTAAAGGCTAAAAGCCCCCCAAAAATTCTTTAAAAATGGCTTCTTTTTTTGCCTCTGCACTGGCAATAGTCGTGGCCAGAGGCATAATGTTTTTGGTTGGTGGTCAAAGGTCACCATGACCTTGCATGAGCCTCATTCTTGTGAACCCAATATCTCAAGAATACCACTAGGGAATCCCTCCAAATTTGGTGCAAACATCCATTTTTACTCAAGGGTGCATATAGTAAATTTTAGTGGTCAAGGGTCAAGGTTACTGTGACCTTTACTGTCGTGTTCTTGTGAATGCAGCATCTCAAGAACATGTTATGGAATTTCTTTTAATTTGTCACAAACATCTACTTGAATTCAACAATGAACTGATTGGATGGTCAACGGTCAAGGTCACTGTAGTTTTCGGATATGTTCATTATAGTAACAGGGACGAAGAATGCTTACATGTAATGCATGAGTTAAGACCTTTCCATCTGTGCTCTTCTGTTTCAGCTCAACTTCATCTTGTTTGTGAACATCGTGCGAGTGTTGGCCACTAAAATTCGAGAGACAAATGCAGGGAGATACGACACCAGGAAACAGTACAGGTGAGTACTCAACTGACTGCAGCATCAAAACCAGCGAACAACTTTGTGTCCAAAGTTGGAGTTTGATGTAGATTGTTTGCTGCAAAATTAAGTGCTCAGTTAACACAATGTTAAGTGATTATGGTGGCAGAAACAAGATGTCACTGTGTTTGCAAACTAAAAGAAGGGAAAAGAAAAGATTTTGCTCTTCAGCATAGACCAAGAACTATATTCAGCCAAAGGTTTTGTATAGTTGGGATGTAAGTACGTTTCTATGTTAGAGGATACAGCTGCTGTTTTATATATTATTTTTGTTATTGTTAAAAAAAAACCATGATTAAACAAAAACAATGATCAAAGTTATAGCTTGTGCTTTCATTTACAGTGCATTTACTTTGTTTACTTTCTGCATTCTTCCCTTTGTCAAATTTCATTATATGTAATAATGTCCAATAGTTTAACATTTTGAAAGTGGCAAAATACATGAGCTTACTTCGTTACTTTGAGGTGGAGAGGGATGGTGGATGGCGTGTCATCCAAGTGGATGTCAAATTGCAGACTGCTGTACAAGATCAACAAACAACATAACCTGTTCTGTTTGAGCAAGTCTTTTGTCAGTGTGTTTTCATTGTATTTTGAGGCTCCAAACAGGGATGTTTTGTAGCAGCCCATTAGTGGGGACGTTGCCATGAAAAGCCATTGTCACTTTTTTAAAAAAGATTGTTTTTTGGCCGTTTTGGCCTTTATTGAAAGGACAGCTGTAGTGAGATAATAAATATGGAAGACAGTGAGGGGATGACATGCAGCAAACTCTACTAGGTGAGCTAGCCCCACAGCCATGGTACTTTACCGAGACATCCCCGCTTTTGCTGTTGGCATTGTGATCTCCGAATGGTGTATTTTAAGTCAAGTCAGTAAGTTTTTTCTAACCATAACTGATTGGGTTTTGTGCCAAAACCCAACCACACGTTAACTGCACCGTTGTTATTACTTTATTAAATGCAAATGTATTGTATGTGTGGTTTGTAGAAACGTTCAGTTTTGGGTTAATAGTGCAAATGTAAAAGTCAAATGTACAGTATGTCCCTGCAACATGAGTAATGCATACACACACACACACACACACACACACACACACAAACACACATAATGTGTTCTAGCATTCTAACATATGCAATTATCACTATTATTCTCTCTAAAAACATTTTAATTACAGTGTATTTTCTGAGAAGCAAATTACATTGAATGCTGCAAGTGAGGATGCTCTGTATAGATTAGATGAGCAGACTCTTTGTCAGAAAGGATGATAGTAATTGGGTGCAGTAAACTGGAAGCTTTGCCGGAAGATGATTGTAAGCCAAATGCAGCATATAGATTGAATAATGACAGTGATGTCAGGGTGCCCAAGAAAAGGATGCGGGTGAGGCATAATAGCTGTCGACAAAATTGTTTCAATAAAATGTTTGTATTAAACTTTCTGAATGAATGTCAAGAAAATGTCTTCACTGTGCAACCGTAAAATAGAATACTGGTACTCTTTTTTTTGTAAGGCCATTTAACATGAAGTGAATAAAGTTTTTATTGCAGCAAAACGACTGTGCACCTGTGGCAGAGGAATTTATAGCAGTAGAAAATAGTCACACATAAAAGAAATGTAGTTTCTTAGACCAAGACCCTAGAACTGAGAGTTAGCAGTGAGCTAGCTAGCAGCCAAAGCAGTCGGACCTGCTATCACAAGCCAGCTCTCGATGCTTGCTTGACTCAACCCACATTGAGCACAGCCCCAAATTTGATTGGCCAAAATGGTTGTGTGATCTCTGAGCATTGCCCTCCCCCTGGAAGTTCAGACACAAATCACTCCATATTTACTGAGATTGGTGCAAAAGGGAGAGTGTGTAGAACTTGTCATTTGTGAGTGAAAAAAACAGCATTCAAGACTCGTAGCAGTAGATTCAAGCAGTCATAGTTAGTGACTTGTGTTTGTGCTTGAAATATATACAAAAAAAAATGTATTCATAAGAAAAATATTGTACAGGTGTGCAACTCTTATTGCATGAATTCAAATACTAATTTGCAGATGTGCCAATTCTGACCATGACTCCACATTCTTTGAAACAAGTGTGTGATTGTGTTTTGCACCATATTCACTGCTGCAACTGTAGTGAAAATGTGAGCATGTGAGATTTAAAAATGTGCTTTGCAGAAAATAATCTGTGCAGCTGCAATGTAGAATCTGAGAAAGTGTAACTGTTGTTTTTTATTACAGGGGAGAAAAACACAAGTACAACTCCAAAAGCATTTTTTCCTCTGTGACTTCAGATTTACCGATACTCATGTTCGACTGTTTCTACCCCTACACGTTCCTCCATCACAGCTGCTCAATTGTTTTGCTCCAGTAATACCTTCATATACTCATTTGTATTCTCTGCTGACTCCAAAAACAGTAGCTGTAACCTTCGGTCATGTGGACAACTTATGTCATTCCTTCCCACACTTTCTTTGGTGAAAATGCTTTTAAAGTTTTTGCTCTGTCATCTCAGTGTGAGCTGCAGAGTCCCTTTAAACTAGACTCTATTATCAGCCTGGGAGATTTTAAAAACAGGGTTAAGAACCTTTTGAACACTGAATGCATGTGTCTGCTTTCTGAATGTTGCTAATTGGCAGTGTTTTGTAAGTTTGTTGCTTTTTGCTCATGTGTGATTTTTTTTTCAACTTTTGCTGTTGTGTTTTAGGTCTTTTTGTTCTTTTATGTGAAATTCTCATGCTGCGGTCTTGGCCAGAACTCCCTTAACAAAGAGATTTTGATTTAGATTTTTTGTTAACCCGCCATCATCCAACAGCTCAACACAGAAATATCATCCAAACATAAACACAAACATTATCAGACAAAAAAAAAAAGACATAAACCTCCCGAAAACTGTGCGTTGAAAGATATCCCACAGCAAAAAAGAAATACAAAGCACAAACACAGCCCCCTGAGTACAAGACAAAAATAAAAACAAGACATAATCTACATCTACATGAATCGATGCCAAACACTATTTAATCCAGTTCACAGACCAATAATCTGCAGTCCAAGCAAAACAGAGTCAGGGGGATCTGTCATATCTCACTTTTCTCCTCTGATACCAAACCCAAAAAAGACATTCAGAGAATAATGCATAAACGTTTTCAAAAAACATTCAATTAAAGCTCCATACGCTATAACAACGGGTCTAAATCAGAAATTGCTGGAATCTGGTATTACTAAAAAAGCAAAAGCAAGTTTATGACAATTTATCATGGCTTACGCTATTAAAAGATTCCATAAAAAATGTTCATTTTAAAATATATGTAGTAGTGTGGTTACTTAAGCATGGATAATTCACTTATGTGGATTATTGAGACTTTGTTTTTTCCTCTTTATTTACCACTTTTCCAGCAGTCTGACTGCTAAGAGAAGTAGACAGGGGAGGAGATGATTGTTTGACCTCCCTTTTTTTACCAGCCCAGTGAAAAAAGAGAAGAGAGGAATTACACAAATTTGTATCCTACAGTGTGAATATTTTTTACTTTTTACTTTTATTTTCTATTTTTTACATATAAATATATAATAAAAAAAAAAAATCAGACTCAACTGACATGGTGCTTATAGTAAACGAAAATCCAAATACTTGTGGCAGTTCAGAAATGCAGCAGAGTGCTGCTGAAGGGAGTTGGAGACAGATCAGTTCTCTCTCTCATGCTGAGGCGAATTGCTGCAATTCTTTTCATAGGGGGTGTGGTGAATGAACGCATATACACTACTGTCAGGTGGTTTAAAGTTTATCATCCACATATGGTTGTCAAAATTTCTTATGTGAAGAGCATGGTCACCCTCTTGCAATGAGTTGTTAAAATGTTCTTGGACTCTGTACATGACTCCTTACATTCCTAGCAGAGCTTGAATAGATGCAGTAGACTAAGCACATTTCTTTTCAGGATGGATCATTACATTGAGTATGTTTACATGCACAAAATTGTCTGTTCATTTCTTCTTCCAGAAATGAGGGCTTTTCTGCATGCATCTCTACCCCAGCCTTGCAAAACTGTTTGCAAGTATGTTTGTGTACAACATATCCATGTCAATGCCCAGAGCCAAACAGGCGCATGTGTCGCAAATTGAAGTTAATACCCCAACTGAGCTGCATATTCTGAATGCACTGTATTCATGCCCAAGTAATGCTCCTTAAACCTGAATAATACTGGCATATCTCACGTCTTAACTAGAAAATGAAATCGCCTGATTTTGAATATTTAAATGGAAGATATTGATTATCTGTGTATGTAATCCTAGCTATTGAGGTGAGTTCCTCACCTGAACCTTGTAGGAATGTAGCTATCTCAATTCTTTCTGCAGACAAACTGCAAAATAATAACACAATCTGCTTTTACAATTGTAAATCTTCATGTCTGTCAGGTTGATCTCATGCCCTGAGACAATCCAGATGGTCACCAAGAATTAAAAGGAAGTGGAAATGAAGCACCCTGCATTGATTTCTCGAGAGGGCCGCCTGAGGTTTAGCCACGCTTGTTTAATGGCTGTGTGACACCGAGACCCGTTTGAACTTGAGAGAGAGTGCAGATGCATTTTAATCAGTCTCCGAGGGTGAGACGAAGTTTGTGTGATTGTAATGCTCATCTATTGCAGATACTGCTTGAAAGGATCACTGTGCACATGTGACACACCTGTTACCTCCTGCAGTGTGTTATTATCCAGCAGATGTTGGATCACAATTAACTACAGTCTGCAGTGATTGGATTGTTGAACCACAACTGTGGATTAAAGTGCACAAAGCAGCACACAATGCTCCCCCGGGAGAAAAGAGCTCTTTTAGAGAACAAATTCGAAAACATCTGTCACTTTTTCATTAAGATGTGTAAATGAGCTGACTAGATTCTGAGTCAGCAAGTCAGCATCATGCCAGAAAGCTGTTATATGCCTTGGGAAATAGAGACCCAGAGTTACTTTGCAGCCTATATTTATAATGCAAGCTTCCCGATCACCAAGGCTGAACATTAACCTGCATAAAGTTCTTACTGTTCAGTGTTGCAGTCTAGTGGGTGTTTTTGAGTAGTCTGTTCATATGTCCATCCCATTCTCACAGATGTGATATCTCACCATCACCTTGAATGAATTGGTGTCAAATGGTGTCAAACACTGATACTGTATAATTAAAGGTTGTTAAAGATCCTATATGTGTAAAGGTATACAAGTACTAGCATCAAAATATAACAAAGTACGAAAGTACTTAATATGACCAAAGGTCAATTCTTCCCATTTAGTGAGTAGTACGCTGCTACCCCTCCACACACACACACACAGACACACACACACACACACAGGCACAGCTTTTGTGTGTGAGTTTGGCCTCAAAATCGGCAGGTAAGCAAAGTTCCAGTTCTGTAGGTTTGAGATCTCCACACAACATTTCAAAGTACATTTTACTTTGAAAACGAAAATTGGTTTATGTGGTCCTCTCTTACAGTCTGGAGATGTGCTGGTATGTCACGTGTTGGTTGTGTAACAAAGACACAAATTGTCGGTTTCTATGATGTAGGGATCTCCCGATGTCTCCCTGAGTCTTTGCAGCTCAGTTGACAGCTCCCTGCCCTAAATGAGTCATAAGTTAACTCAAACTATAGTTCTGCTTACAAGAGTCCTAAATTTAACAAGGCAGTTAGGTCCATTAGCTGACCATGAGGTTCATCAAAGGAATCTCCAAAAGAAGTTTCAGTTTTGGGTAGGCATTCGAATATCTTCTTATCATGAGTTGTCCATTCATCCACTACAGTGATAACTTCCTTTTTGTAAAAAAATACAGGTAATACCTTTTTTTATTAAATTCCCCAGGGTCTTCACAGTATATAAGTCTGGACAGACATGGATATGCAATCTGAGCGGTTGATGAAGGCATACAACTGCAAGATAGTATATTCCCTTAAAATTAATATTAGATTAATTATTGTATTGAGAGGTTAATTATATGAATAATAAATCTCTCATATACTTTATCATTGTCTCAGCTTTTGAATGTGTATGTTAAATGTTTAACCCTTTGAAATCAGAGCAGATTGACGTCAAAAACATGAGAAGTTCTAAGTTACAAGAAAATCTGAAATTTTGCAAAAAAAAGACAAAATAATTTAATGAAAAAAAATAACAATAAAACAAACAAACAATAAAACCAAAAACTAATGTAGATAAATCAATTCACAATAAAAATAAAAAATAAAAATATAAATTTTCTTCCCTTTTTTAATTATCTAATAATTTTCTTTCTTTCTCTTTCTCTCTTTCTCTCTCTTTATACCTGTTTTTAAAGCAAATCTTAGGGTCATTGTCTTTTCCTAATTTCTTACTATTTGTTGAGTTCTTCAAGTTGTTATTTTCAAAAGAAATCACATCTGTTTGCTCAGGTTTCAGAGGTTTAAATGCATGTGAAAGACATCGGAATGCAACGCAACAAAACAGGTTTCAAAGGGTTAATGTATAAAAAGAAATGGCTGACCATTATTCAGTGGTTACTACAATCTTGGTATTGACCAGAAAAATCCAAAACAGCTGCGCTCTGCACTGTACACACATTTACGTATGTGTTTGTGTCTCCATAGGAAACTGGCAAAGTCCACCCTGGTGTTAGTGCTGGTGTTTGGCATCCATTACATCATCTTTGTTGGGATGCCTCTTACGTTTGAGGGGCCGAGCTGGGAGGTCCGCATGTACTGTGAGCTGTTCTTCAACTCCTTTCAGGTACTCAGTTCTATCCAATTATCGTTGCACTGCAGCCTCTGAATCGTTATGTAAAAATCTGCCTGGAAACTTAACTCAATATTTGCCCTTGTACAGCACAGTTGCAAAAAAAGTTGTATCCAGCTCTACATTGATTTTCTGTCTTTTTACTGACATACATCTCAAAGCTGGCAGCTTAACTCAAACTTAAACTAAACAACAAATTAAGAGTCTTTGCATCACAGGCTGCTCTGTGTGCCACCCCTGTGGGCTGGCTCATTATAACCGTCAGCAATTTCATTTCAGGCTGTGTGACTGTCAGTGTCAGAGTCAAGCCTGCACTTCATTATTCTCTGAAGCAGCTTGATAATGAGTTTGATTCTGCGTCATAATTCAGCTCTGCCTTAGTTTAAGTGAGCAATTTCAAATCACGTGTTGGCATGACCTTTCCCATTTATCAACTGGATTACAGTTCATACCTAATTAGGCTTTATTTTTGACCCTGTCCTATGACATTTTTTTTACAATGCTGGGTAAATTTTTCCTCCCGTAATATTTTGAGCGTTTGTAATGAATACATTCTGAGTTAGATCTTAAATAGCTTCAATGTAATCAATGAATGAGGAAAAGACTGGTTCTATGGGGAAATTAAAATGGATGGAGTACATCATATTATGCAAAAATACTCACACATGCTCGTTACATGATTACTCATTTCATGTAAAATTCATTAGGGAGAAAACATTGCCATCTTACTGCACAAAGTGTTATAATAGCATTGAAAATGTATTATAACCCCCAAGTAGCAAAAGCAATAAATGTCAACCATAGTGGAACTGATCCTACAGCACCAAGTCCGCAGATTACATACTGTATATACTGCAGCTGGCTCACACTTCTCTAAGCCTTTTTTATTATTATTTTTATGACTCTGCTCTAGCAAAAGATGTGGCCATAGGCATTGTCTTTTAGGTTGTCTGTCTCATTCTTGTAAATGCGATATCTCAAGAACAATCAAAGTGAATTTCTTAGAATTCGGCCCAAATGTCCACTTGCAAGAATGAACTGATTAGCATTTGGTGGCTGTAGGTCAAAGGTCAAGGCCACTGTGACCTCACAAAACATGTTTTTTTGCCATAACTCAAGCAATAATATGCAAAATATGAAGAATTACACTCAAATATCTAATAGGACAAACAGTGAAATAATGGTCAGTCCTCTCTCCATCCTCTCTCTGTATGGCAACTACGAGCCCATAAGTTTTGCTGATACTGAGTTTCAGGTGACTGTTGTTGCACTTTGTGGTGATGCTCTCTATCAGTCCTCTATGCTCCTTTGTAAGGATAGTTTCCAAGAAAGCACAGCACATTTCTCATGGGAGATTATTCAATATAAGCAGACAACTTTCATTTTGCCAAAAATACACCTAATGCCTTTTTTAAAATTAAATTCCTTCAGTGTCTTCACAGTACATAAGTCTGGGCAGATATGGATGTAAACTGCAGGATGGTAATTCTAACTTTGATCAGTACCTTTTTCAATCAGGTCCTTTTTCAAATTCTTAGTAACTGAAAAAATTCTTAATTTTAAGTTATCTTTTTATCTTTGCACCTAGTAATTTAGTAATTGTTTTAAACTTATTTATCTTATCTCTTTCTCTTTTATTGTAAATCTGTATCTTTTATTATGTTTTTATATGTTTTTATACTCTAAACCACTTTGAATTGCCCTGTGTATGAAATGTGCTATACAAATAGAGCTGCCTTGCCTTGCCTTGCCAACTGCACACTGTTCATTCATCCATAAGTTTTAAGATAATATGTAATTTACCATGGCCCAATTATCCAGTCATGATCAGTCTTTAAAGTCTGAACAAAAAAAATTAGAAGGAGTCACATAAGGTAGGAGTAGTGGTAGTAGTCACACAAGGAGAGCTTGAAACAAATCAACCAAAAGAGCCATTAATATAGCTATTGTCATTATTCATGGATAATAGCCAAAAATGTGATGAGTACTAAAGAGCACAGAGTAGTGTCCTTACAAACAGGTAGAATGACTCATATCCACCATGTCCACTTTGAAAAGAAAATCTTTTTATAGACTAAATGGGATGACTGTAAATCACAATCAAGATCAGGTACCTGTGTCCTTAAATACCGGTGGGAAGATCTTATTAATACATGTACTTAAAACGTATGACCCATGCATAAATAATTATAATTAATCAAATTTCTTAAATTAGAAGCTGCAGATGGAGCACACTTAATCCTTCCTGAAACCTGACAGGTGCAGGTATTAATAACCCACACGGAGTGGAACTTAAATAACAATAATTAATGTGTTTTGAATGTGCCACAGTTTAAATAAGTTTTCTCAAAGAGAAAGAGGGAAACTTAATAAATACAAAGCGTTTTGTGATTTTGGAGAAAAAATGACTGTCTGTGTGACCAAACAAATGTGACGTGCCAGAAAAACGCTCAGCTGCATCCACCTCAGCATGACCACACTTGTTTGAAGCCACATGACTTCCGCAAAAAAATGAATTGGAAAAATGATGGATCTGCCGAATGACAACTGCCTTGCACCTGTGTGATAACAACAGATTAAATGTAGGAATGAATTGCATGTATTGAGGTCTATGTGACTAAAGGATAGAGAACCTCATTATTGATGGAACCAGAGCACTACAACATATTTTATAAGTATTGAAATTATGGCAAAAACAGCACAAGTAAGACTGAGGTTTGTTGTTAAAAGTCACTGTATCGCTTTACATTCTCCTTTTCACACCATCACAGCCAAACGACTCCAAGGAATTAAAAAAAAAGAAACAGCTCATCTCTGCTGTCAGCTGTATTTATCTGATGTCTTTCATCTAACTCATGCAAAGCACCTAGAGATGAGAACCACATCACATTGCTTTCATGAAAAGATTATAATGAAGAGACCTGCTCACATATGTGCACAATGGTGCTCACACTGACACTTTTATACTTTCTGATTTATGTTAGATCAGTGTTCCCTTCTTGTACATACAATATTTACAAAAGAAAAGCGCAGTCCCCAAAATATAAGGTTGGCACTGTGCATTCTGCAAACCACTGATAAGTGCACATTTCATATGTATGACACAGTTCAGGTTACATGTATATAAGCTGAGTTTGTCAACAGGAGGAGGAGGGGATGATGGATAGCATGACACTTTGGTGGGATGGCTGTCGAGCAGCAGACAGAGGGTTAAAAAAAATACAAAATAAAAAAAGAACATTTGGGACATTTACAGCTGTGTTTGCAACGACCAAACTAAGTATTTTGAGCTAAAATAGGATGTCTTAACCATCATAAAGTAGTTTTTGTGCCTAAACTTGGGGAACCTGGGGAAAAAAGGTGATGTCTGCATATTTGCTCCATGCCACACAGGATTGTTGAAGATGTTTCCAAACATTTCTAACATTGCTAAACCTAACCTCACATTAACCACAGTGTTACGGTTTACAGTATATAATGTAATGAATGTGAGGCACAGTCAGCCCCCCCAGCATGTGTGCTAGTAGTAATATTCCCACACCTATTGTCCTTATTAAACAGAGAAATACAACAATACATCTTTAGAATTCAACTTTCTCTCAGTAATGAAAGACTGATGAGGCTCAATTGCCTCGTTAACTCATAAAACTTGGTTACTCTTACGAGCAATATAATTATTAAATCTACTGTTCCAGCAATCACCAACCCTGGTTTGCCTGAAATAAATCCTTATTTCACCAAGTTAGATGTTAAAAACATGCTGTTATTCCCCACAGTCTCTGCCTGCTGGCTGCCGACTGTCCTGCAACTTAATCCTCCAGAACTAGGAGTCTTGGTGTCTTTCAGCTCAGCTGCCTGTTCCAGAGACCAGAGACTGAACTCTGGCAGTACGTGCTGTGCACTACATACGAGTTCAATAGAAAGAGGAGTGCCTGAGTTTATCACGGTATTGAAAAACATACCTTTGGGATTTCTAAGTACCCTGGTAAAACGTAATAATAGATACCGCTCAAGCCTATTCACTACATAAAATCTAAAAATGAAATACTAAGAAAGTTTCACCAAACTACTTCATCTAAAACATATCTGTGCGGTCGGGTAAGAACGTGTTTTCTCAGAAAGTGACTTTGTATATGCACTTGCTTCTGCAAGAGCTACAGTCGCTCATATGTTTGTATGTCTGTGGTTTCATCAGCTGTCAGTCCAAAGATCGTGCTCCCTCACCTCAGGCACAATTTCTCACCGGACAGCATGTGCCAAAATTCCTAATACCTCACTTTGAATAGTGCTGTACATCCAGTTATCTCTTTGCTGAAGCCACTCAGGTCCCCTGGGCAAATCACACATGCGCTTGTCGTCTGTTCCATTGTAAGCTGCCATAAAACTCCATCCCGATGGCTGTGGCCGTGCATTTCAAGTCCCTCATGTCCGAGGTGTTTACGGATCTAAAAAGCAGGTGCCAAACAGTCTTGACAATTTTCCTGTCTTTTTCCGCCTGTTCAGTCTGTCTGCTTCATTGATTAGCTCCCACCACTGCAAATCTCTCCCAGAGTTTAGTTGACCCATGTGCCTACCCAGACTTTTGCACTTTGACCTGACTTGTTGACATTTTCATCACAGATTGGAGGAACAGTGATAAATTACAGCCCAGCCATTTGGGCTTATGTAGAGAATCAGAGTTCTAATCCTTATATATAGTCTGTAGGGAGGTCCTGATCGGATCAGAAGGCTTGCTAACTGGCATGATCAATGCATTTTTTGAATGATTTGGATCAGTTATTTTTAGCACATACCCCACCCACCCTTTGTTTATATCTGCCATCACACAGGTGTCGTAAATTCATTGTGACTGGGAATGTTAATGTTGCTGAAGGACTGAGCACTGAAAAGCAGACAGACGAAATGGATGTTAGAAAAAGACAGTTTTTTATTACAATAGTGAAATGTGCAGGAGAATGATGGATAAGATGACTGAGGTGAGAGGTGATCCGTGTTCAGAGAGATCACAGAGTTTTTGGCAAAAAACAAAAACAGCAAAAATGGGAAAAGTAAGAAACAGAGCTGGAACCCCCGACAGTCATTCCCCGTGGCAACAAGAGCAGTTTCTCAGGACACATTTTGCTTTGTTTACTTTGTTATTTTGTTGAAAAAACAAATGCTGCACAAAGAGGAATTGTGATAAGAGCCATATAAAAATAGTTTTACTCCATTTAATTTGTGATTTTGCAAAACTAGAATAAAAATAAAATCATTTTAAAAAACCCTTAGGAACTGTTTGAATACAGACATTTTTCTGTATTGCACTGCAGAGCTTTTAAGCTATCAAGCATATACACTGGATTTATTTTAATAATGTTAAATTACTTAAAGTGTGCATTGTGCAGACAGGCAAATACGAGTATGGGATCAGGACTTGGTACCGGCAGATACTCAGTATGAAATGACTCAGATAAGGATCAAGGGCAAAAACTTGATTGGGACATCCGGGACGAGCAAACAAAAACCTCAGCAGCGCATTAATGTGGATTTAGGTTAGCTGTAAACATATTTAAGCCACTTGAAAAAGGGCCCATGTAAAAAAATCAATATTAGTCTAAGTGGAGGCTAAATTTAGAACATTTTCAACACTTCACCTTGCTGTCAGACAGCCCATTCCTTTGACTACATTTTCTCAACCTTTAAGTGCTGTATTCCTACGCGTAAGTGCAGCTGTGTTACGCTGCAGACCTCCTGAACAATGAACTTTATAGGAATTCTAGTTGGGGGAAGTTTTAGCTGGTTGCATTCTGCAATCCTCACCGCTAGATGCCACTTAATTCCCCTAATCTTACACACTGAACCTTTAAAGCCCAGCTCAGCCCAAACATGACAAGACAAGTTGCAACTACTTGCAATGAGCAGGTGTGAAACTTTCTGCTAGTTTAAATCAATGCAACTAGAGAAGACGGTGTATCGTCTCCATAGAAGTTCTCTGATCAAAAACAGAGAGTAGTTGAGAAAAGCAAACACCTGATAACAAAAAGTGAGTCACTCCCCATAGAACCCCCTGTTGGGGTCTTCAATGATGTTAGAATAGCACGATTCTTATTAAGACTAACCAGTGTACACTGTGTTGATTTATAATTCTCAGAAAGTCACTGCCTGGATGTTTCTCACCAGCATATACGTGCAGCAAGATTCTTACTCACCCACATGTGCAGAAACACACTGACATGGGCACACAACCTTCCCATAACCCTTAATTTTCACACAGACACTGTGTCTCTCCTTTTACTCTTTATTATAGTAGGAGGCAGGAACACAAGGTGACAGGTCACAAGAGAAACAACCTGAGATATTTTTTCTTCACAAGATAAGCACTACTTGAGGCAAATAGATAATTGTTGACCAGAACACCCTTATCATCTTTTTTCACAATAGATGGTGTTGGTATTAGATTTGGATAAGAATGAAATTTAATCAGTTATTGTTATATAGTCACATGATTGTTCTTACTTGCTCCTACTGAGATCTGATCTCACAACTTGCATGTCAATCTTCTCCTTTCAGGGTTTCTTTGTGTCCATCATCTACTGCTACTGCAATGGAGAAGTAAGTGGATAATTTTTTTATTTCAATGCCACTGAGCAGACAAAGGAAGCACTGCAAAACATTGCAAAACTAAAGCAATTTTAAAAAAGCAAACAAAGTGCTTAAAATATGTGTTAGGTTTCGAAAGAATCGCAGCCACAAAACAGGTGTATTTACTCCCGTGGCTAGCGTAACTGAAGGTCCGGCTGAGCAAGTAAAAAAGTGCCGGCCATTCTAATTCAGAACTTGTAAAATAGCACCGCTTTGTCAGTGCTTTTGGCATGAGAGTGTGACACCTTTTGTGTGTGCATGAAATGCTGTATGGGTGGTATCAGGTGTGAGCATAGCTGGATGGAACAGCATTAAATGCAGCAGGACAGCATCAGGTTAACAGGCTGGAGGGGAGGGGGGTTGGTGGATGGATCAAACAAGTAGATGGGTCAAACAAACCAGAACTGGATTCAGGAGTCCAATGTTTTCTTCCCGTTTGAATGTGACCTTTTTTGTACACCTACTCATGTGCCTCCTTCCCCTAACCATTCAGGACTGTGTCACCTAAGCTGTGCAAACGTGCATTTCTTGACCTCCTGGCGTGGACTGCAATGTGCTGTTGTTGCTCAAACATAACCGCATTCACCGTCATCCCACCATGTGTATTAATTGACATCACAGTAGCAGCATCCTGGAGCGTAAAGAAAAGATGCAGAAGGATACCTAAAAGGTAATATTTAGCTGTGGAAGTCCACTGTGACGACTTGGGATGAGAACGTGATGAAAAGTGACATCAACTACTCATCCTTTTTCCCCACTTCATCTGTTTCTTGCCTTCTCAAATGAAATGTGATAAAAAACGTGTAATGATATCAGTGATTCTCTCTGTCTCCCTCTACTATCTCATACAGTTTGTGCTCAGCACTCTCAAGGGGCAATCAGATAAGCCATTTCTGACAGTTTTATCTTCGCCAAACTCCCACTGCTCTTTCTTAAAACCTTTCCTTTTTTGCCTTTGTGATCCACATTTTATCCTGTGGAGCACTTCTTCACCCTCCAGAACCTTTCGGAACTTCTGCGACTCAAACAACTCAAAATGAAGGAGTTGATTTATATTTTCTGTTGAATCTGAGCTCCATAAAGCCTTTTTTTATTATTAACACTGGACCAGATGACTCATGCAATGTGAAAGGGTCTCAGCCAACATGTCGAATTAGCACCATACTCGAAAGTTCTGCACAGCATTAAGCTGCTCATAATGCATTGCTTTAGTCATTCGGCCCACACATCAGAGACTATAGCTGAACCTTACCACTATATCACTCTGCTAAGAGAAAACAGTAGACAGCTGTGTCCAGCAAACAAGCACAGAGAAGCTGAGTGTTTGCTACCTGCCATTACATTAAGTGGTGGTTGAAAATATGATGCCAGTGAGTACTTTTAAACAGGTGTCGGCAACCTTTTTGATACGAAATGCTGTATTTAAATGTTCTTGTTCATCAGTGTGTCATATCAATATAATATCAACCACTCTCTTGTCAAAATGCTCCATGAAACCTTTGACTATGTCATCACAGTTCGTTGTTTGAGGCATTGGTTTTAGACAGATCCTGTCCCTTATAGGCGGATATCTTGCGATGGCTGGCAAACATGATACGTCATTCACATCCGCTCATCAAGTGCAATGCTAGTTGCAACATTTCTGCTTGTGTGCATGTGTGTTTGTCCCTTGGTATCATTCTCCGTCCTCTCTAAATTCTAACGTTTTTTCGTGAACACAGCACTGACAGAACTCTTTATGAGGCTTTTTCCTCAGCAGCAATTTGCGGAGTTTGGTTTTGAAGAAGTGATTAGTCGATCTGATCAGAGCTGATCAGATCAGATCTTAGAATGAGAGGAGCAGCTACTGCAGAGAGGCAAGTGAAAGTAAACTTCAAAGTCTCCTACGGGCTGTGAGTTTTAAGCAATCTCATAAGTTTAGAGTGATCTACACTTTGCCACATGGATCTAATAAACTTGGTTATGACATCAAGTTTGATTTATGCAGACTGCACGATGACAACACCTATTGAATTGCAGGCTACAGGGTATGTCCCTCAAAATCAGTACTGAAGAACAAAACTGTCAATGTGCACCATCCATCTAAGCCAATGTAGTGGTAAGAGACAAAAAATAGACACAAGCTGTCACTGTAGTGGCATTTGTGTCATGTGTGTTGAAAAATGTCTGACGAAGAGGAGTTGCCACAAATAAATGAATGTTTTGGAAACCCTGTACTTCACGCATACATACTTCTTGCTAGTGTGCAATTTGTTAAACTACAGCATGCAATGGTGGCACAAATGCCTAAGGTTGCTGACACTTGTCACACTTTGTTTCTGGAGGACCAGGCACTGGCGGTGACACAGAGGAAAGCCAAACGCCATTCATACTGTGATGACATGGCTTCACACAGCTGATTTAATATCAGTGAAGTTTCTCTTTATTTCAGTTTCTTCTGTTTCGATCTACAGGCAATGTGTTGGTTCACTAACACTGTAATCTCTATGTTCAAAAAATAAAAAATAAAATTCAAATTGAATTTCCCTCTGTTGAATAAGAATAACAATGAAGCCCCTAAATGTGCACAGGGTAGAAAAAAAACTGAGAGAAAAAAAATTAGATTGTGAAAAAAATTTAATAGTAGAAAAAAAAGATGTTGAAAAAAAACTTTTGATGGTGGAAAAAAAGAGATGAAGATGAAAAAAAAAATCCATAGAAAGTTTCTTGTCCCCTGAGAAAAGTTCTTCTGGTGTACCAGCTGCCATATGAAATGAAAGAAGCAGAAGAAAATAACTTCTGGTCTAATCTCCAGTAAGATGAAAAAGACATTCTAATTTTTTCATTCATTAAATTAAAAAAAACTCCTCTTATGCATTCTGACATGTTCCAATAAAATTCTTCAATTATTTTTTCCTCCCATCCCCACAGGTCCAGACGGAGATAAAGAAAACGTGGACGCGCTGGAACCTGGCCTTTGAGTGGGAGGGCCCAGTGGTCTGCGGCCGCTACAGATACGGCTCAGTGGTTGTCGGCATCAACAACAACAGCACCAGCAGCCAGTCCCACCTTGCAGGAGGCGGCCCCTCCACCCGCTCCACCACGCTTGTTTCAAGCCGTGTTTATCGGAGCACAGGTCCTCCCGTGATTAGCATGCATGCAACTCTCCCTGGATATGTGATTAGTAACTCGGACCCATCCATACCTGAAGAACCTGAGGACAGCGACCCCAAGCGAGTGGATGATATTGCGCTGAAGGAAAATCTACCTGTTGTTAGTACCAGTGGAACAGCAGAGGAGGAGGAGGAGACACTGTAGCAGTAGTCTAATGTTAAAATCTGCAACAGACGCTGTTAAAAATGTTTGTAGGTGGAGCTCTGCCACCACATTAAGGAGGGAAAACAAAATATTTGAATATACAAGAACGGGAAAATTTCTTGAAACCCTCTTACAAAGAAGAACGTAAAATACAGGGTGAAAAAAACACACATTAATTGAAACTTGTGAACCTGACCTGCTGGTATTAAAAGCAAATCCACAGCTGCACATTTCACCCACCATTTGAAAATTTTCAGCCTTGATGTTAGATGTTGTGAATTCCTCTTGGAGATCATTTGCATATGGATATGTAGGAGTGTGTGGTGCCGAAAGGTCTATCAACAAAGAAAACACCTCTAAAATGGTGTTTCAGTATTGGTAGTTGGAATGAGCTTTTAGCTCGGCTGCTGTGCCGACTTTCTAAGACAATCACCTTCAGAACCTCTCAGGGAGGGCTTAGTGCTCTCTTCTTAAGAATGGAAAAAATACTGTTGCATGGACTGTGGGTCTGACTTTGTGAGAGTTATATGCATATTTCCAGCTGTAGTGGTGAGCACGACAGCTGAGGAAAGTGATAGGACATGGTTGGTAAATAGCACACGGTAAGTATAAACTGGGGGACACGGGTGGCTTCAAAACAAGCTTAATGTTTTTGTTGGTTGGTGGTTTCATCAGTATGATGGCTGTAGAAGAAAACTCATCTCCTGGAAGACATGATGAACCTTTGTTCTTGCCAACAATTGTACATAAAATCTGAGCAGTTCAGTAGATTACTGTAATTTCCTTCACATATTCCAAGCTTCATACACAATGTAAATTGCAGGCATTTATTTACCCCCTGTTGGGCTGAGTTACAATTCCAGCTGATGACAGTATCTGTCATGCAAGAGGAGGACGGCTCCTGATGAGTCCTTATTGTCCACGGTGACATGCTTGTACAGTCAGCAAAGAGAAACTTGGTAGTGGAATTAAATGGAATGTATGCAGATTTTTTTTTGTGTGATTTTTATGACCTTGAACTGCCGACATCTGTGGATGCACTTGCTGTGTTTACAGTCCTGCTTGTAAGCAAGGCCACAAACATTGTAACACTCAGTAACACATATGGTTTTTATGGCACATGGAGAGTGAAGTATTAAAATTCAAATAGTACTTTTGAGAATCAACTCATGCTGACTAGTGCTACTTTTGGTGGCTGCTTAAAAGTTAAGTGTCTTTGTGCATGCATGTTTGTCAGTGCAATAGATGCAGTGTAAGGATCTTAATTGTACACATGCCTCTTCTGCTGCTGCAGAAACATTTCAAAAAATCTGCTTGAAATGATTCCTTTCAGTCTTGTCTATGTGTTAAATGCATTTGGCTGTTTTTTCTCTGTGATGTTTGTTTGTTTCTTTCTCCCCCTTCTTTCCCCTCTTGCTTCATATTTCCCTCCTTCTGTTAACTGCTGATAAATGTTTAATGTTTTTAACAACTACCTGTTCAGGTGCTCTTTGATACTGTCAGCTGATGGATTGTACTGTGTGATAGGCTTGTGTGGTATGTTATATTTCACACCTTCATACCCTCCTGAAATTTCGCCAAAGTATACAGTATATGACGGTTCAAGTGTGCGGTGCTTAAACCCCCTCAACAAATAAAAGTAATATTCTTGCACATGTTTTCTTTATTAAACAGAGAAATACAACTGTTCACTTTTGAATTCAACTTTCTCTTGGTAGTGGAAGACCGACAAGGCTTAATTGGCTTGTTAACTCATAAAACATCCTTGTGCTCCCTTTATTTTTCTTCTGTGTCTCATTGTGATTCTTCGTAAAGTCATTGATAGCCTATGTTGCATAAATCAGGACATTTGTCTCTTTGATGGTGAATGATGGGGGTCAGAGCAGCTGATTGTACCTGGAATGCAGCTGAACATCAAACCATATTTTGTTTACAAGGCCCCTGGAGTGCTGGGATCCAGCACCTTCTTTATCCTCTGAAGTCATCTTTTGATATTGATGCAAGATGAAATGTTGTGTTGAGTCCTTTCTTTTTGAGGGTTTTTACAATGGTGGGGAATTCATTGGTTCACAAACTCCATATTTTGACCAGACACCAGGACCGACTGAGAGGTGGGTCACTGATGTAACAGTTCAGTCCAGCATCAAGACTGATATAGTTGCGCAGGCCATAGAGCTCGCTTTACAGTTTCTGACAGTAATATAAAAATCTCACAAAAATTAATTGTCCTGCTTAACAGTCATAAGGTCTTTAATCCCATTGGTGCCAAACCTTCAAACCATGGGATAGCCCATTCTGTTTGCTTAAAGGTGTTCTGTTCATTTTGTGTTTTTTTGGAGTTCGATTACTTCATGATCTAGTAGAAATATGTTGTGTATTTGTTTAATAGGAACATTTTTGTAATTGCAAAACAGAATGAACTGGCTTGTTAATATATTTTTTGCAAACTACACTGGTAAATCAAAGGGCATTTGTAAAAAGTTTGTTAAGTTTTGGCAACATATTAGGCTCATAGCTCTATCTGTAACTTTCAGTAAATCCTTGTCGTTAATGATATCAGTGGCCGCTGTGAAATGCAATCCACATCCTTAACCTTAGCTCAGGTTATGGTTAGCAAGTTGCCTAACCTTAAGCTAAAGTTAGCTAACTAAAATTCACAGACCACCTCCGGAAGTTTTAATAAACACAGTGACATTGTGGTTATTGATGCCAAATGAAGAGGTAGTCCTGCTTCGAGCCCTGGACCCGATCTGGGTCCTTCACACAGCCCTACAACCTCCTAATTTGAGCCCTCCTCTGAGCCCCTCTACCACACATTGCACACATGCACACCAAAGGCAGAAGAAATGAGCCCAGGAGATTAATGATGCTGACTGTCTGCAAACATTTTAGTTATCCATTTTTTTTATTGTGTGTGTGTGTATGTGTGTTTTTGCCCCTTTTTTTAATCAGTCTGTGTCCACTCTCTATATCAAGACATGTCTGAGGGTCCATGAACACAGAGCTGGTGGAACTCCTCATGAGTTCTCTATTTCCTCAGCAGTAAAGAGTCAGAGAGTGAATAATTGGTCTGTCAATTTGGTCAGAGCTCATCGGATCAGATCGATGGATAAAAAGGGGGCTGCAAAAGCAAACTATTAGATCCAGTGCAATGCACAGTTAAGTTTCACTTTCACTGTGCCTGGCTTTCTGTTGCTCCATCTGTGCCCAGAGAGTGTGGTGCAATTAATTACCGAAAGGTATACACCAGTAGCTCTCCTAATATACAGTCCAACTTCAAAACATAAAACCCACTAATGGCATTCTGAAGGTGCCAAAACCCCCCACTTTGTAAGTGCTTTCAGGGTACAATCCTGATGCCAAAAGCAACCTTTCAAGTCTGCATCATATGCCCTGGGGACGGATAGAACCGGTTGTAGTGTTATTATGTTGTAAAGAGTCATTTCAGCTGGACCACAGTGCACACAGAGACAAGGAAACAACAAGTAAGGGGGAATGAGAAGTGGAGACCTCAGATGAGGGCTTTTTTGCAGGGTTTCCTTGTGAGGCGACAGACTGCGTTCAGGTGAGTAGGAATGGAACTAAGAGTTCTTTGCAGGAGGAGAAAGCAACACAACAGGAGCATAAGAACAAAAGGAAAGCCTGACAGCGTACCACGGGTGGGTAACAGATGATCTGGCAGAGAGTGGACGAATGAGTCCATCCTTTTATCCTTCAGCAGTGTAGGTGGCTTGATTGCATGATCAGCAGCAGGTGAGTGATGGATTGCAGGTGTGTGGATAATCAGTGTGCCAAACTCCATGACTCCACCCAGCTCCAGACAAACAACAAACACACCCACACCTACACACAGACATACGCACACACACACACACACACACACACACACACACACACACTGGGGAACAGACAATGGACAGACACACTTACATGAGGGGGTAAAAAAACAAAAAAAGGGAAAAAAAAAACGCAAAGGGAAAAACACTGAGCCCTAACAGCCACAGAACAGCATCAGGTTGAAATGCTGCTGGTTATGACGTAAATATATGGAGTGTGAGGGCGGGCGGACAGGAGGCGGATGGGTCACACAAACCCTGGACTGCCTGGACTGGCAGTAAACTTCGTCTCTTCACACCGTCTTATCATCAAAGACTGTGTTTGGGTGCTATGCTCGAAGAACGAACTTTATTCAGTACTGTTTCACTTTGCTTCGTTCCTTGCCTGTGTTGGTTTTAATAAAAGTTATTACCAACTGTTCCTGTTTGCCGGTGTACTGCATCTGGGTCCACACCACACCCGTTACAACAGGGACTTACATAACCTATCTAATTGTGAAGTGCTCTTACAAGCAAGAAAAACACATTACGTTAAAGAGATGTCCAAATCCCCAAGGACATTTTCTTTTCACTCAGTGTCTCGCTGAAGAACATTATCGTAATAAGCTGAATAAAGCTGGTTAATGCTTAAGCAGCAGCATCTGCCTGCAGAACACTCACTGAACATCCTAATTTCTATAAACTGATATCTGCATGAAGACTCTTTAGTCAACAGTTAAAGATTTTGGTATAGCGAGTATTCTGGTGTCTGTACATAGTCTGAGAATTGACCGATCAAGTTAGCTGGAAGAGAACATCTTCATTGGTAGGGCCAAACCAAAATCAAAAGCCATAACTGAATTTCAGAAATTGTATTATGCTGTTGTAGTATAGGCTAGTTGAAAACTATGCCAATATGAAGAGTTAAAGAATCACATACTGATATACTTTAGTTTCTTATGCAAACTGATACAGCCCTAGTAGGAGTTGTTGTATTATTATGTATTATTATGGCTGTGGCTCAGAGATAGAGTGGGTCATCCACTAGTCGGAAGGTTGGGGGTTTGATTCCAGGCTCCTCCAGTCAACATGTCAAAGTAGCCTTAGGCAAGATACTTAACCCCAAATTGCTCCTGAAGGCTTTCTCATTGGTGTGGGGTTGGGTGTGACTGATAAATGAGTTGTGGGTGGCATTATGGTATGGTAGCCCTGGCCACCAGTGTGTGTGTGAATGGGACATGTAGTGTAAAAGGGATTTTAGAGGTTGTAAAACTAAAAAAAGTGCTATACAAGTGCAGTACCAGTCCATTTAACTGCAACCCTAAAGTCTTTTAACAATACTTTCTGACTACATTTGCAGTGCATGGCACTGTGAGTATTGTCACAAAAAAAAATCCAGAAAGCACAGCAGCAGCAGACACAATGCTGCTTTGATCAGTGGTTTAGCTATGTGACCTGTGTATACAAGGAGTTACTGTGCATGACAGTGTGTAGAAACACCTAAACAGTATTGTTTTTCTATTCACAAAAAAGGAAACAACTGCAACTTGTAGAGCACATTTCTACAGCATAATTGCATCCTGTGTGCCTGCACTCTGGATCCTGTGGCTGAAATAATCCTCCACACAACAAAATAACACAAACAAAAAATGAAAGTAAACCAGAGTGGCATATGGGTGAGCGAGTCAACACAACAAACTTTGAAAAAGGAGTCTAAACAGGTGTGACAAAACAAAATCGAAATTTAAAAGCAAGATGGCTGGTTGCCAGCAAACACCAAGCCCTGCTACAGGCTTTAATACCATCATTGTGGGCACACCTCTTCTTTGTGCTGCAAAACAAACTTACATTCTTTAGTTATTTACCCATCATTGTAGTTTCACTGTGTACACCAATAACTGAAGGTACTTTTGTTGCTTACAGTCCTATTTTAAGACGTTAAGAGCAGAAATCATTGAATTACCTCAGTTAGTATGGCAATTTGTTATTCTGACAATCCTTTAAAAAACATCATCTGTGAGAGATTATTTTTTCCCTCAGCAGTCAATTATTTGAACGTAATCAGCAACTCCGACCTCAAGCCAATGCCTCCTTTTTTCTAAGCGAACTGTTCAAAGAGCCACAAAGCTTCATTCATCATCTACTTACTGCTTTACTCATTACTCGTTGTGACAATGGCGTGATCTTATCAATATAATTGAGTATCCCTCTATACTACCATGATATACAGGCCTTCATAAAGGGGGCTGGGCGTGGTTCTCAACCAGGGTCTAGGAAAGCCATTCAGCTTTGCAGCCAGTTTTTCCCAGTGGTCACTCACAAAAGACCTGTTGCAGTAGAAATAAATCCCTGTGGCCCAGAAATTGACGACAGCTCTCCTCATTCAGTTTTTGAGCCATGGTGGCTTTTTCTTCCTAAAACTAAAACTTTTTCTTCCTAAAACTTTTTCTTCCTAAAACTGACTAATTTAAGTATCTGTGGCATCATTACAATGTTAAGTCTATGAGCCAAGTGGGAACCTGTTGGTGGGGCCAGCGGGAGAAACACTACTGCATATATTCAGCTGGGTGTATTGTAGTGATAAAAATCAGACAATTGGGTGAAACGTTCAGTAGCCTACACAGGAACGAAAGCAGCAGCTGCCAAGATAAGGACTGGGCATAATGAGGAGATTCAAGGCTAGAGTAATTTTTGGCATGAGGCTTTGAAAAGCTACATCTTGCTGTATGAGGCTAATGGGAGAAGGGTTAATTAATAATAATAACGGAAATAATAAAATGGCCAATAAAAGTTATTATTCACGATAGCCAAAGTTGGGCTCCTTTACTCTCCTTCATCTTTTATACCAAGTTGTGTCTCTGATGCATAATTTTGAGTTATTTTTGTCTCATATGTTGGTATTAATTACCTATTGATTATTACATCTAATGCTGATGGGGCTGTTAATGTGGGGATGAAATGTGGGAACAAAGGAATTCATGTTTTTACACTGTGGGTGCTTTTGAGTGGCTTTTGCTTTTTGCAGAACCAAGGGGATACTTTACATGAACAGATTGGACCATTTTCATTCAAACATTTCCTATTCATGAAAGGAAAAAATAAAGATTCCATCAGAAAAATACTACTAAATACTACTACTACTATCATTTCTTTTACTCACAGCACAAATTGTGGCTTTTGAGACAGCTTTCAAACATCTTCAGGATAATGGCATGAAAGTTTACACATGCCTCCAAGCAAGATTTGACTATTAGGCAGGTAGGATGATAAATAGGGTAATACATTTTGAAACATGTCCAGACATGTGAAAATAAGAAACAACAGGGGAGCTGCAGATAACATTATTCTCATCATGATAGAGGGATGGCAGAAAACAAGAGAGCTCCACAGATAGAGGGACACACTAGCTGCTGTTAGATAGTCAGGGGCATGGCTATTTGAAAGATAAGAGATACTTATAGCTTAGATGGACAAACGTACTGCGGATATCAGGGGAAACAGGATGATGTTAAGAACTCAACAGTGACTCGGCAGGAAATGAGGACCCTAAAGATGGCTTTACAGAACAATTTAGCTATAGGTGGGTTCTATATGGAAAACCTAACGTGGGGAGAACATAGATCACATAATAAAGATGGACGACATGACTGGTGCTCAAAAGTGAAGGGGACTGGACATGGCCCAAACAAAGTGTTTAAACCTTGGAAGCTTGTGTAAGTTGGTGCAATTTCTTTTGAAAACATAGAAAAAAAGGCAATGAGCAACTTGGTAGAAAATGTTCCACAAATGTAAGAAATTTGTAGATTTAGAACATTATTTTTAAAAAGCTAAGGGAAAATGTCTGGGGAAAAAAGGAAAAAGGCTGGGGAAAAACTACATTTCCAATGATTATACTCACATATTTAAAATTAGGTTTTACACAATATTATAATTTTTTAACTTTAATTAAAACTTACACTATATATTCTTATTTTAAATTTTCAGTTAATTTTCTTTTACTTTTTATTTCCTAATAATTTTTGGCTCAATTCTTCTTTTGATGCTTATTGTCTTTTGCCCATGTTTTTTAAAGAAAACAAGCCAATTTTCTTAGGTTTCGGGTTTGAGTACACATTAAATACATTTTAAAAAATGAAATAAAATAAATAAATTAATTAAATGAAAACATTTTCCCCCAGAAAAGTTTTTGTTATTTCAGGTAGTTTTTATCACACTGCTGTATATTCAAGTTTTCATTTATCTGATAGGGGGATTTGGCCTCAGAATTGCCAGCTGTGGGTTGGTCATATTTGGCTTCATTTTTACGCAGTCAGAAGAAGTGGACAGGCATTATACTTACAGTATACTATACGGTCATTGGGGCAGACCAACAGCCAACATCATGATGTCACGTCTGGGTGAGCTTCTGTTCCACTAACTTCTGTTACTCAATCATGCAGGCACTCATTCAGTATTTCTTTCATCAGTCTTTCTAAGGGAAAACATGTTTGTGGGGTTTATGTTCATACATGTAAGACAAATCAGCATGTTCTCTTCATCCTCCTGTTATTACAGACATGTCTGAGTTAGCTGTAACTCCCTAGCTTGCTCATGAACTTTTCCTCTGCTGCTGACCTGTGACATTTAGATTGTGAAGGTCTAGGGGCTTATGGGATAAAGTGCTTGTAAAAACAGCTTCAAACACAAATATTGCATAAAAATGACAAAAGTTTTTCAAAAAACTACCATTCACATAAAATCTTATGAGGCAAGCCATACGGCATACAGCTGAGAAGGGTTCTGTTTCAAGGCTGGGGTTTTAGTTATCACATTGTTACAAATGTTAATGACATTTTGCATGAGCTTTTCTTATGCCTAGGATAGGCAAACCCATAAATTATACATAAAACAACATAACACTTGAAAGAAAACAGCAGTAAAGAGATGGCTTCACAATTAAACATTTAAATACATACTGTATGTGATATTAATAACTATTGGCACTGCAAGTAGTTAAAATGGTTGAAGAGCTTTGTTTCCCTTGGCCCCATCCTAATGAATTTTAAATGAAATGACCATTTCATATAGCCAATATAATAATTATTAGTAAGAGCCTCTCTTCAGAGCAGTAATGATGACATTAAGCAGATAAATTACCTTTTTCTGATTGCCGTACCTCCAGCTAATGTGTATCTATAAAACATTACCATCTGAGAAAGGAGGAGGATGAATTAAGATCCAGTTAGTTCATAGCTTAAGTGACGGTCTACTACATCAATACATCCTTTCCACAAAGTAAATAACATCCACAGATTGGCTTCCTCTTGTTCATACATTACAGCTATCGCCACACCAAACCACTAAACAGTTCTCAATTTTGTACGATGTCTACTTTTCTCCAGATTTCAGTGAAGAGGTGCATGTTTCTATATTTAAAAATTTAACACAATCCACACTTTTTGTGATAATAAACACACTGTAAGCTTTAAGAATTTGCTAATTTAGTATTTTGTTTGTACCTATTAAGGAAGTTTTAAAATTATGTATCAGGCTTCTCATACTTGCATGTTCTGTATGTAGCATGGACTATACCCTTTTTGATCTAGAAGTTAAAGCAGAATAAGTGCATTCAGCTTTTTTCTTGTGTGTGGCCCTCATGCTGGCTTGCTGTCTGCGTGACTGTGCTCATGTGGGTCTTTCTGTTCTTTTTATAGATTTCCAATAATGTGTTTGATGGTGTGATCTGGAATAAGGGCATATTGGATTTATACGTTTGATCTCTCATACCAACTTTTGTCTCTGATGCATAATTTTTAGTTATTTTTTGACTTCCTCTTGTCCATACATCATGGCTATCGCCACAACAAACCACAAAAGAGTCTTCAGTTTTGTACAGTATCTACTTTTCTCCATATTTCAAATTTCTAATTTAAATTTAACACAATTCTATTTTTTTGTGATAATAAACCAGTTGGATGGATCTGTATGTTTGAGACAATGCTTTTAGTATGAGAGTTTTTTTGGACTACGTTTACCCTTTAGGAACTGGCTGGGATAGAAAACAAGGTCACTTTTGGCTAAAATTCAAACAATGACTTCCATTGCCATTCTACAAAATGACGTGCTTACATACAAACCATTGGCTGTTAAGTAAACAGAAGAAATACCATGATTCTGACACTGGTGCATCATAACTAATCAGTTCCAGCACATTCTCATCACAAGTCGTCAAGAGTTGCCACTTTGAAGTGGACTTCTACGTCTACATATTACATTTTAGACATACTACCGCATCTGCTCTGTATGTTCCGGGATGGCACTACTGTAATGTCAACATATGCAAATAGTGCGATGATGTAATTTTGTTTATACAAAACAACCACATGGCAGCCAATGCCAGAACGTCAACAAACGCACATTCTGGCACGGATGGTTTGGATTAGGTGACGAAAACATATGGTAAGTTGTGGACAAAAAACATTACATTCATACAGTAGGTAAACACTGTACACCCACATGATAGTTCCGGGTTCACTAGAACCAACCGACCCTATAGGAACCCTTGCGCTCCGGAGTTCGGAGGACTGGTTCTGCCTGGCTGCCTTCTTCAGGCAGGCACGAAATGTGCCTCTTAGCACTGAGATTGTACGCCAAAAGCACTATCAAAGTGGTGATGTTTGATGACATCGGAATGAGATTGGGATGTCAATTCCACTGACTTAATGGCTGATTTGAACCCAAATAGGAAGTCTAAATTTCTTTAACTCTTTTTGCACAAAGCTGATGTGTTCACTAGTGTGCAGAAAGCATTAAAACAGAGCAGACCAGCACATGGATTTTCTTTAAGATGTCATCACAGAGCTTTTTAAGAAGCAGACATAAGAACACATTTCTGTGCATGCAAAAAATACTGGTTGCGCACAGTGTTTAAACAGGAACAAAACTTTGTCTCTCATTAATGCCCACCATGTGAGCTAAGGTGATTTACAGTTGTAATACGTCTTCACTAACTGAAAGGACTGAAAGACAGGAAAAGACAACCCTTGACTCCATGATAACAGCTGCCTAGGAAGGCTTTTTCATTTAATAAGTGTGAACAAGTTCCTGTGGGAGTTGTGGTGCTGCTTGTGCGCATGCAGGCACACACACACACACACACACACACACACAGGCAGTTCAGAGTCGCTGGAGCGTGGCTTAATGTCCCTCTGTGTGTCACTCTCTGAGCTCAGTGTTTAGTCAATCAAGCTTTGAGACAGTAGTCCCTTTTAATACTCTTAATCTGTTTCATCCCACTGTTTGTATTCACCTCTGAGGCTCTTTACCCAGTGCTCTTTCTTACACTATTCCAATTAATTTTTAACCTGTCTTTTGATATAAGGTCAAGTGAGCCTTGTGGTTATTTTTTCTTTATGACACCAGTGTCAAGGTGTACTATAAATAGACGGTTTAGTTATGCCAACTTCCCTTTAGATTCATTGTACCATGCACTTCAGAAATTTCAGAGAATAAGCCTGTGCTGTGTTAAAATTCATATACAGTACATTGTGGGAAAGACATGATCCTCTTCCGTCGTTGAAAATCCAATAAGCAATGTTTCGGTCTGTTCTTTAATCCTCTTTATCTGTCTCTGTGCATTAAAGAACATGAAAATTGTCCATAACAGACAGTACACTGTGTTCAGAACACACTGAGCAACATATGATAGCAGGAAGTGAAGACTGGATTGTCATCTCTTCACACAGCCACTTCAAACCTCTCTAGCTAATTTCTACAATTCCCGTGCCTACTGCAGATCAAAACCTCATCCTCAGGCTGTACTGTGAGCAATCACAGCATTAAAATTACCCGAATGCAAGTGATGTGTGACCATAGTAACTGCTGCAGGTTATAATTCCATCTGTGGTCTGCTGTCTTTGTTCCCAATCATGGCTGGAAATGAAACTAGGCAACATGGATTGCATGATCCTTCAAGTGCGAAATAAAGTAACAACACATTTGATCACAATGTAGTGACCTAAGTATAACTTTTTGACATCTGTACCCATTTTCACACTCATATGCTGGCTTGTCTTTGTTTGGTTTGACTTGTCAGACCAATGCAGCAGGGCTGCCTGTTTTGAGGTGTGTCTTTAACTATCACATATTGCAGCTTTAATGTGGAATTCTGCGTCTAAATATTACGTTTTAAGTATGTTTAAGTATGCTTCTGCTCGTTCAGTACAAGATGCTGCTACCACGATGTCAACAAAATGTTGGGTTTTTAACTGTAGCAACTTAACACGAGTTAACGTAATGCAGACAGCCAAAGTAGAAACAGGATGCAGGAGAGAAACTAAACTCCAAACCAAAGAAATTCAGTGGAAAACTACAGAAGTATCCAGAGCTGAACACACAGAGACACTTCCCACAAGGAAGCTCCAAGTCACTGGTGTTATCCATGTAAAATAGAAGAGAGTGTATATATCCCATGTAACTGGGACAAGCACAGGGGACTTTTCCCCAGGAGACTGGTGTGTGAAACCAAGTCAACTCTTAGTCATTTTCAGGTATGTGGTCACCATGTTTGTTTTAAACTTAACCTCCTAAACTCATTCAAACCCTACTGAAAAATGATGGTCACTATAGCTGGTTTATCCATATAACTTCTTGTAATAAAGTCCATCAACTTCATATCTGTTGCTGGATACCCTGACTGATTGTGATGACTCAAGTCTGTGGAGGTGCCGCTGCATCCTCCAGCTCCATCCTCCAAATTGTCCCATAGTGCTAAACGTACAGCAATAGTCACTGTAATTTACTCTAAAAGAATGAAAGTAAAATAATGGATGTTATGGTAATGAAACAAAGACTCTCTCAAAGGACGTATCTTATGTTTGACTATGTGTCAACAGAGAGGATATGAGGAGGGCATATTTCCAGTCATGCTGGCTTTTTGCTCCAGACCCACGGTGAAGAAAACTATTTTCTACACCGCTTCACATAACTCAATGTCTTCCATCTTGCCTTGAGTCTGGAAATTTAATGTGAAATAGGTAAATTATCAAACATGGTTACAGAGTAGTATTTTTCCTCTTTAACAAGTCTTTAGCCACAGGAGACTCCATATCCAACACATTCTCATCCCAACTCGCCACATGGTGCTGCTCTGTCAGAGACCTTCCATGTCTGCTTATGACGTTTTAGGTATCCCCTTCATCAGCTGTTTACGCTCAGGAATGCCGTTACAGTGATGTCAACAAGCACACATGGTGGGATGGTGCAGCATGGTCCTTATGTTTACACAACAGCACATGGCAACCGACGCAGACCGTCATGATGGTTGGGATTAGGCAACAAGGTAAGGTGTACAAAAAAAACACACACATCCACACCAGAAGCGAACTCCAGACTCCCACATGACAGTCAGTTGTTTGTAGGACCCACCCATCACACCTCCCACATATCATGTGGTTACCAGCAGCATTATTACCTGACACTGTCCTTCAGTGTTTCATGCTCACGTGACTCGTTAGGTCTGGCCACGTTCCAAAGTGACGCCACCCGTGGCTGTCCGCCGGTACATAATACCAATGCCACCTGTTCTTTCAGAGTGCATTCCTAACTGACTCTGTCCAGCTGCATTCCGGTTGGATGTGGAAGGTGGCATTTGGTGTCATGCTCGTACGTTAAAAGCACCGATAGAGCAGATGTATTTGATAAGTTCAGAGTGAGAACAGGCTCCCATATCCAACCTTGCATTTAGCTACCACTTAGAAGACTGCCTTCAATGCAGTCAAGGATACCTGTGAAATCATCACTCTAAAGTTGATCAGGAGCAACATGCCATGGCAAACCAAGAATGAAATAGGGATTCTTTGAAGGGTGGAACTTTCGTAATTGCATCTGTGCAATTGATGGTGAGCACATTTGTATACATGAACCATATCCCCTCTAGAGCTCTGATTCTCCAACCTGACCCAACCCACCAGGTTTGGAGATGTTTTGTTAGACAGCCAGCAGGCTAGTCTCACTCACAGGCTTTGCTGTGAGCTTGTTGGATATCTAGACTGGTCTTGCAGACAAAACCCTTACATTTTCAAGTTGAGGGATGGCTTGTTTACGTATCACAACACAAATGACCGATACAAAAATAATGTGAACCTGTGGTCATCCCATAATGCCTTTTTCATCTGTGTGAGGTGTTTTGATGTTTATTTCTGTTATTAGTTTTAAAATGTTGCTGGTAGATACATCTCTTGCAAAGACATTTTAAAAAAAGAACCACAAAACAGCTCTTTTTAAAATAGTGTTTTAGTGTGGGAGAAAATTGCCATCTGGATGTAACCTAATGGGTGTAATCAGAAATAAATAATAACAATTAATGCTGTCTGCCTCTCCCTCTGCCATCTCTTGATGTCCTGACCTGCAGTGGTGGCACACAGGGCACAGCTCTGTTACAAGCAAGGGAGATGTTTGAGTAACATCAGCTAAATAATCGCAATCATCGAGTAATGCCAGCATGTCCAGCCAAAAATATGTAACATTTGTACTTTCGTGTACTTATATTGTGAACTGAATCTTTTCATCCTGTGAAAAATATCTGCACATTCCTGTGCAATGTATACCTTAAAAACAGATACTTCAAAAACATTTTTATGTATTTTATATTGGTTTACATATTTGCTTTAAAGACATGCATTTTTTAAACTTATGTCTTTACATCTTGTCTTTTTACCTTTGCACTGTTACTGTAATGCACCAATTGACCAAGTCAAATTCCCTCAGGGATTGGCTAACAAATTAAGGTGTGGCACGAACACAAGGGTGGAGCAAACAAGACCTAAACAGAAGAGGTGTGCAGGGAAGTCCAAGGAGGACAAACATAACTGATAAGACAAGTGAAACTAATCAGGGAAACACACAGAGACTGGAAGTAAAAACAGACATGCCATATGAGGAGTGATTAAATAAAATAAAACAGGAAACAGAACATGAGTAACTAGAAACAAGCAAAACACAAACAGAGAAGAGTTTATAATATAACCCAAAACCTAAGATAATGACAAATTGAAAAGAAAAGGGAGAAGCAAGTAGTTATCACCAGAGTAATTAAATGAAATAGAAGATAAAATACAAGATCAACACAATGAGGTAATACACTAAGAGACCTTCTTGTCCAAAAACGAATGGATTCCAATCAAGCAGCAATGTCTGTGGCTGAAAAATGAAGCCAATATAAGTACCAAAAACTGCAGTTCTTTGAATGGAAACTTGAGGCTGGCTCCAAAACTGAGTGAATTCAAGTCAATCATTCAAGTCAACTATATGCTGAGATGTGATAGGACTAGCAATGGGACAAGGAACTTTATTTCACACTTTTTTGACACTGCTTCCTGAACGACTCTTTTTCAGTATCTCTTTGTTATTTAGACGTAGATGTTATCTAGATGTTAGAGTATCATTCTGTTAAAATTTTAACTTTTAGCTAAGTGTCACAAACTAATGCTGTGATACTGTACGTTGGGACAGAAGGCCTACTGCTTGTTGTGGCGGAGCAGTTGGACCTGTTCCATGTGGTATTCTGCTTCAGGACAAGGTCAACAGATTGACTCCATCACTACTGAGACACTCAGCAGGGGCCCTAGAAGGCAGCGCGTTTTTGAAAAAAGGCTCTTATAGGAAATGCCTGAAGACATTTCAGCTTGATATAGGATCCTCTAGGTACTTCCTCACTTCCTTATGAATTATGCTGTCAGATGATCTCATATGGCATTATCAAAGACAACGAAAATCCAGTATGACTCATCAGTCTTCACAAAAAAGTGTCATCTTTCTTTGAGTTGGACTGCTTTGTTTCAGTGCTACATAGTCTTAAATGAAGATTTTCCTCATGTCATCTCTTCTCTAAGGGCTAGGCCAGCATACGTGGAACACTGGCATGACTGTGGTTTCCATTTTTGCTTAATGGCTCACTAACGCTGATCCACAGTGTTTTCCTATGGCCTCAATAATTGTAGTGCATTGTCAGTTGAATAAGGTAGCTTCTCAGAGAGCTTTGTCTCGAGGCTCAGAAAGGTAGGGCTTACAAGTCCTGGGTAACACTTGTTCCCACCTCAAAGAAGGTTGATGGCAATAGCTAGAGGCTGCAAAATGACAGCATGCTCTTGCAGGAAAGCAAATTCTTGTGGGTGAAGCCTTTGAACTTCAAAATTGTCATAGTTCTCCCTCAGCTTGTCTTCCAGTAGATCTCGTACTTTGTGATAGAATTGGAATCAGAGATCAATCTTGTGATGTATGAATTACTCCTGAATCACTTCTGTGGCTAATGAAAATGTGTGCATAATTCCAGATAGATGAGCGTATAGCCATGAAAATCAGTAACACATTATCATCAAAGAAACTGGAGTCTTGTCCAGAATAAATGGCAGCTTTTGTTCAGATACATGATTGATGATTATAGATTCCTTAATTACAGAAAACTCTATCAGTGCGCTACATCAGAGATTTGATGGCAGATTTGATTTTTGATGGCAGCTCTGCCGATGAAAAGCATTGCACACCATGAACCACAAAGTTGCAAAACAGTTTGTTTGCACTCTGCTGTGATATGCTGAGGCGTGGAGATGAGACAAAAGCATTTACTTTGAGTAAATGTGGTAATGTAACAGTGGCAGTGTCAGGTTGTGGCGATGCAAAATACAGAGCAGAGATGTTGTTTGTTTTCTTGGTGATTTTGTGTTTCTCACTCTGCATGTGGGATTCCACTGCCAGTTGCCTCAGTTGCCTTAACCTAGCTTTTGTAACTTTATGTTAAGGACATTTGTGAGCTGTTAGTGTGTAGGACATCATACAAACCGTTATATGAAGATAGCATGCATGGACATACCTTGGAGGAAGAGTAGGGGGGATGGATGTTGGAGGAGGGAGAGGGCAAATTCTTTACCAGTTGCCTATTCTCTCAGTGCCTGCATTTCTTTAATTTGAGATTTTTGAACAGAAGGCATCTATTGAGTATGATAAATGCCTCATGCAGACAGTAATTTCTGTTATCAGTGTATTTTTGGGGGCTGTCACGATGCTCCTGCCTCTCTGCTGTGCCACCAAAACAAATATCAAAGAGTTACTAGCTACTACCACCTCCAGTCTTGTTGAATGACAAATGTGACCTTTTATTTCTGTTTATGCTTATGCTCACTGACCCCAAGAAGAATTTTTTTTAATTACAGAGACTGCTGACTCAATTAACTATTGCCATTGACAGGCTTAGCATCCCCCCCCCCCCCCAAAAAGACTGGGAAATACAGAATAATGGTCTATCTCTATGTGGAAACCTCTTTAATTAGTGGGCTTGGCACTAATTGCATGAAATCAAGCATGCCTATAATACTCCTTTGAAATACATTTACAGTAAAATTAGATCTCAGTGACTCTCCAAACAACATTGGAAATATCACATTTCTGCTAAATTTGCATGGAAACTTTTAGGAGCAAAAACAGCTTAGTCTGAGTTTATTTTCAACCTTAACAGCCTTGTTATGAATCAAAAACATTTTTAAATTATAATCAAAATTTGAGCAACGTCATTGGTTGCCCACACCTTGCAGGTTAACAAGAGGGCCTGTCTGTGACAACAAATCACGTGTTAAAAGATTGTCATGCAACAGGGTCAACCACACCTCCTCATTAACATATACGTTTCTGTCCCTTCCTTGTTCAGAGCTGCTTTGAAAATTTCCCAAAATATCTCCTAAGTTAGGAGTCCTTCCTAGAAATTTTAGGCAAAGAGCTCTCTGAGAGTATTCTCTCAAAGTATGTGAAAATGGTTCCTGAATACCTCTTCCATCACTGCTTTTTAGATTTATAGTGAAGATTATATGCAAAATCAGTGACAAAACATGTTTTTTTTTCAAGTTAGCATGCCTTGTTAAGTTGCCAAAGGGACACCATGTGTTTGTGCTGGATTAAACATAGTACCCATTAAGAATATACATCTGTTGCTCAGAGATACTATGTCACTTAAGCAGCACCCACAAGATTTTCCCTACAACAGTGATGTAAGATTCAAGCTCTTAACCTTGGTGCTTTTCCGATTCCAACTCAGTGTAAGCGAGTTGTCATACACACATCTCCAGCTGACTGCGAGAGGTTGATCCGACATTTCCCAGCTGGAGAAAAGATGATGCAATATGCTTTTATAAGACACTGTGGGGAAAAAAAATCTAAATTGTTTTGACTAACATTGAAGTATTGTCATCTGCTGAGTTAGCTGGATGCTGAATCACAGTGTTTATGAAGCATTGATGAGGTTGTGGCCTGAATATGAATGTTATATGTTAAACATACTGTATGTTGTGTACTAACAAATTAGTCTGCAGGGTAAGTATAATTCCACATGCAGTCCATTTTTCTAATTATTAATATGAGTTTGTATGACTGCACTGTAAACAGACTGATTTCCCTCTGCTGTGTTTCTGACAGTGTTTGCTATAATATTATGGCCCAGACACCTCCACATCAAAGAACTAGTGGCCAATATAGAGACAAAATTGTCTTTTGATTTGAGCTGAACTCATATAATCTTGTGTGAGGATATCTGACCAAATGTCATTGTAAGTTTCATTTGTGTGTGAGAAAACTCACTGCTGCTGGGAAGTGGAGTCAAATGTTCCTTGTTCTACTACATCTTATCTCAACAGAGGTAACCTTCATTATTTTCCTCACACTGTGTTTGCAATTATAAATTTTTCACTGCATGTGATCTTCTTTGTCTGACTAACTCAGTACACACTTGGTGTCATAGTTCTGTCCTTTCCACTAAAATAGATTGACTCTAAAACTATTTAAAATTTATTTGATCACTTCATTAAAATATACAGCTTCTTTTGTATCATCATTTATTTGTTCACTGTCTTGAATGGAAATACAGTCATTTCCACCAGATCCAATAAGGCTGACTGTTGTGTTGCCTCATATTGCCTGTGTCTTGGTCAAAAAGTTGCACTTAAACACATCACAATGACCACAGCCAGTGGCCAGCAAGCATGTATGTTCTGTATATGAAGAAATAACTCTCCATACCAGCAGGCGGCTCTAGTCTGTATTCACTCAAAAATGGAATCTGAAAGACTGACAGGACTGATTCAAGTTAGCAAGTTAGCACATTACCAACACCACCCAATGTTGCAGAACAAATGATTTTTACTGTGTGCTAAAAAAAAAAAAGACATGATTCCAAACTGTTTCTTACAAACTAGAGAGCCCAATGGCCAAAAAACAAGTTATTTGATGTATTTGATTTGTTTCAACCTTACTCCTATAGTACTTGTTTACTTCTGTAACAGTCCACATCCTCATTCTTCTTCTGCACTGAGCTAAACTGCCAATCAGAGGGATTTCTCTCACCAACGGGCTCTGCCATCTCTGACATCTCTGACGCTGACTCAACATGCTGAAAAGGCTTGAACATAACTGACAAGGACTGAATAGTGCCAGTGGTGCTGGATTGCAAAAACTAGGGTGAGTACTTGATAAGTCAGGGTCCTAAAACCACACTTGCCATACAGGTGGTTCAAACAAAAAGTGAACAACTAATGCTGACGAAAAACTCATCAAAACTAAACTGAAACCAACCAGGGAAACACAAGGAATAATCAGTGACTTCATAAAATAGGAGAAAAACACAGCGGGGAACACAATGGAGAACACAAGTGACGTGACACAGGAAAAGACACATATATATATACATTGGTAAGTAATGAGAGGAACGAGACACAGGTGGGGTAGGTAGACATGGGTAAAAGGAGGGAAACACAGGGACTGGCTGACAATGGCATGACTGGGAACACGAGAGAACAGAACAGGTGTGCAGGGAGGACTCTGGGATCAGGGGAGGACTAACGAGACTGATAGAAGACAGGTGACAGAAAACCGTCAGGTAAAGACAGGACGTAAAAGCAGATATGACACATGATGAGTGAATCTACAAAATAAAACAGTAAACAGAAACACAAATGAATACATGATGCAAGAAAAAGACAAACAGAAAAGCCCAAAACAAAGTCCTCTATGTAACAGAATATAAACAAAAACCCAGGATCATGAACCATAATGCCATGGTGCGATTTAAGTGACCAAACAATGACATTATACAATGCTCACAAACATGTATAATTTAATATATACATAAAAAGACAAACGTTAATTACAAATTATAGCATGCATCTAAACAAACCTAAAGGTACACTACAGTTGAAATGTTTTGAATCGCCTGTTATATTGATGTTTTTCACAATTTAATTCAGACACTCAATCTATCATTTACATTTAAAATTGATACCCCCAAATACAATTTGATTTTGAATTTGTTTTCAGGGCCAGAAAAGTGTACGTTGTGATCAATAATTATCATATCACAGCAGTGCAATATTTTGGCATGCAGTATTTCTTTGGACCCTCTCCAGTCTATCAGTGGTTAGATTAATTTCTAACTCAATTTGTCAAAGCACTGTCACATACTGTCACATAGTATTGTTTGGCTATTATTCTCAACACAAATTTCAATAATGCAAACCCTAGACTAATCTATTATTATTTTGCCACAGCAGCACACGTTAATTCCAACTTGTTATTGACATTATTGTGCACTTGACACTGAAACAGGAACTGCTATTTGTACAAAACACAGTGTACATGTACATGTGTTTTCTGAGTAATTGAGAAATGTATGTCCATACAGAACCTTTAAGGTCTTATTTTTCTGTTCTTTGAGCCATGTTTTCTGCATTTTGTATTTGCACGATCATTTCTGGTGTGAACTAATAGAACATGAGCTGTATCCCACATCACTAGGCAGGTTTCCATTAACCCTCGAACTGCGTAAATTGAAATTGCAAATATAAAACCAGTTTTCATGCTCAAACAAGGAGGTATTTCAGGCAATGTGAAAAAGCCATATTTCGCAAAACTACAATGGGGCCACTTTTTTTCGCTTTTATAAGTCACATGATGCTATGACTATGTGCTTGTTGGTAGGAACTGACACTCTCGGGCATGGAGCAGCAGGCACTACAAGAGGTGTTATTGCATCTCATAACTCGTCAAAAGTTGAGTGGATCATCCAGAAGTTTTTAATCCACAATTCCACTGTGAAATTGTGGACTATCACCTCACCAGAAATCCCTCATACCGCTCCCACATATTAGGGACGTGCCTTTCCATTATCACTCACATAACACGTCTGTGTCACCTTCAACTGGAAACAATGATGGGTAATGCAGTGGCTGCAATAGGAAAAAACCTGCTAATGTTTTGAACTAACTATGTCCTGGGAGAGGAGAAGTAACGTCACATAACGTCACAAGATAAGTTGTAATGATGGTTTATCAACATTTTCAAAACAGTTTTGCCCAAATCTATCATGGAAATCTGCCTACTGTGTCACACCAGTTATCCCGCCTCTTGTATTGTGTAATTGTGGAAGTCATGCAATATTTGCAAAGTAGCACACTGTGCTAGAAGGGAACATGCAAAGAAGTATGAAAAAATAACATACAAAATATATGAAACCCAACTAATTAAAGCAATACTGCTATACTGAGTTGCCAGATGTCTTAGAAATGTTTACATCTATGGAAGAATTGTTCAGGACATTTTTGCTGTTATTAAGGGTCAAGCCACTGTCCATGTTCACATCAGGCACCAGGGTATCTTTGGTATCTTTATATCTGATCCCAAAAAGACTGCAGATTTTCTTGAGCATCAGATCAACAATCTCCTCCTCGTCTGAGGGCTAGAGAAGAGAGGAGAGACAACAAAATCATTCTCTGAATGATAAGAAACATTAGAGTGATGTTCTTCACACGAATTGCTGCTAAGGACATATCATGTGCTTCTGACCAGTTATCTCAATTTTCATCCTTTCCTATGTGAAAAAAAAACATCTCAAAATGGGAGGGCAATTCAGTTCTTTCTCAGTTACAAAACCCCAACAGTTTACCATGGCTCCACTAAAAAAAAGAATGTGCTGAAAATAAAGAGAAGCTGCCAAAATCCTGTTCTTGTTACTATGCAACTGCACCAGGAAGGAGTGTTATTTACTCTTGCAGTGACTCTTAATTGTCAAAATTGATAGATTGTTGAAAACTGGTGTCTTGAGTTAATCTGTCTGATTAAAGAACACGTGACATCAACAGACTCACTGCACTTATGACTAACGTCCCGTCACTCCTAAGCAAATCACAGGCCCACAGCTTCTCAGCAGGTTCAACAAGCTTCTGTGGGTGTTCAGCAATATTAAAGGCAAGCTTGTTGTGTCTTTTCAGTGTATGTTTGCAACAGGCCGGCTAATCCAGAATGACTTTTTGTATTGTTGTTGCATCACTTGCAAAACTTCAAAACTGACTCTTTAACCCTTTGATACCTGAAAATGACCTAAAATTTGCACAAAAACAGAAAGTAAAACATAAATACAAAGAAAGAAACGACCTGGAAAAAAGTGCTAGTATTAAAAAATCTATATGTTCTGTGACATATCTTAAATATACAATTCTGATAATCACGGCTGCATGTATACCAGAGTGTTAGTGGAAATATCTTTTGTTCACAGTGTAAACAGCTTAGTGAGACCATTGTCTTTTTTGTAAGAAGGGCAAAAAACAAACTATTGTGCATGTTAGCATACTTTCTGTGATCACTGTAATTGGATGCCACTGTATTTCACTCTATTTATTTATATAATGATAAATGTTCAGAAGTTTGGAATCACCTGAAATACTGATGTTTTTCTTCTTTCCCTCAATAATGGATATTTCCACAAAAAAAAACATAATTCAGACATCAAATGTATCATTTACTGTGCTAAAGCAACATGTTGCCTTTTTATTCCAGCTTGTTATAGGTCTTAATGTGTACTTGAGGCTGAAACAGGAGCCCGTTTCTATTTAAATCTGCACACATTTCAATGGTAGGCGTCTACTTTCTTTTAGAAATTACTGGTAAACTACAGTTACACAAATTGTGGCTCACAGGGGGTCTGATTCAATAATTGTAAAGCCTTTGGTTGTGCATGAACAACGGGGACGGGGGGCGCACTGTAAAGTACACTACAGCTGCCACAGAATAGAGAAAAAGGATTAATATTCTAATAAAAAGATTTGCTGAGGACAGGTGGGCAATGTCAACCTTCAGCTGCTTTTATGTTGGCCATTTCTTCTTCAGTGATTAGACCAACCTTGCACATGGTATTTAAAAGCAGTCAGGTCTCTGTGAGACTTGGAAGGATTGACAGGGGTCTTGGCAGCAGCTGTACAAAGTGTGAAGGAGCATAAAGAGTAGGTAAAAATAAAATTTTCCTTGGACTTTGAGGGCATTCAGCCTTGTACTGTACCCTGGTCAGCAATAGAAACAAGCATTTAGACGGCATAATGAGGCAGCAGGCAGTCAGTACAATTTAATACATTTTCACTACACTGATATGGATTTCTTTGTACCTGGACGACTGTGTGATCTGCAGGTGCTAGACTTGCCCTTTCAAAGTTGCTTTAGCAAAGGTTTTAGCAGATACACATCCAGCAGACACAGAGCAAAGGTAGTGTTTACTTGACCCCCTAAGTCCAGTATTTACTCTCTATTTTGCTCTGATTTGAATACCTCCTACCTCCTTATAAACGCTTGAGGATACAGACGAAATGGAATACCTTAACTGGATATTGTGGAGGTAGTGAAGCATAGTTCTGTAAGCAAGTGTTATATGACCATAAGAGATGAATAAGACATTAAGAAAAATGGTGGAATGCAATGAAAAAGTAATATAGTGAAAATAATTCTCCATCCAAATGTTGCAGTGTATTTAATAGCCGTGCAGACCACAGCTGGCTTTTGGCACCACAATATTCAAGTGAGAGATGAAACAACAACAATCTATCTCTATCTCTATGCTATCATAAAGGATGCATGGAAGTCTGGGTGCAGTGATGTTTACAGCATTTTAAACAGAAACTATTTTTGTGTGTAAAAGAGAAAACACAAGCCCTACGAGGTTGCTTCATAGAAAATTTGTAAATGAATTGATCAACTGATGACATTAGTCTTGCAGACAAGTGTCCTTGGAAAAAAACCTTGACTGGGATATTTTTCAAAAAGATACAGTTTCTATAGTATACTGTATGCCTAAAACAGTATACTCTGATTTGTAACCAAAAAAAACCTTGATTAGAATAATGACTTGTAATAAATGTTACCTTGTGATATATTTGCTCTTGGTTGAATGCCACGAGTATGACTGAGAGGAGGAGATTTAGCACCACAAATGTAATGAACACAACACAAGAACCGAAGAGTAATCCACCAAGCACGGGGCTGCTGTCCAGGACCTGGCAAACAGTGCACCAGTGAGACATCAATATCAGTTTGAGCCGATGAGGGAAAATCCTACATCGTGAATATGAATTTTGGCTTGTTTTGCACAGCAAATTTGTGAGTAGGGAAAGAGCTCACGTACCTCGTCATAATTAAAGATGCCTACTTGCAAACTGATGATTCTCAGAAGAGCATCCATGAAAGTTCTATATGAGGAAATCCTCCAGCCATAGATCACATTGGACTAGAAAGAAAGGTCAACCATTTTATCAGCAGAGGAACCACTGAAATAATTTCTGTCGATCTAGCTTTAAGTTTAATTAAATAGATCATGTTGGAGATAAGGCTAGATCATGAGGATTTCATACACTTTATATATTACCACTTTAACCATGGAGAATGCTGTCAGTTTGATTAAAATTCATGAATATATTAAAGACAACCTCACAAAACACCGCTATTATCACAAAAATCCCCCAAATTGTATTATTTAAGACCTGATGACTCAAAACTTAGCATTAACTTAATATTCTTACCTATGTATTGAACAAGAACTGGAAAGACTCTGATCTTTGTGAAAATAGGCAAATACTCACTGCAACAGAATATGCCACGAACATGATCACAATGATCATAAGAAAACCGGATATATCACTCCAGGCCCGCTGCAGTGCAGCAGTGATCATGTTCATCTTGGGGTTCAGTCTGAGCAGGTGCCACAGTTTGAAGGTGGCGAACAGAACCAGGAAAGCGATCAGATACTGGAGCACAAAGTCTGCTGTGGCTGTCTCATGGAAATTGGCAAATCTAGAGACACAGTAAACATGTGAGTTGTCACAGAGGAAAAAACACATCTTCGGAACTTTGTTGTGGTAGGGATTTTGAGTAATGTGACTGTAGTGTAACTTTTCCTCTGGCAATTGCATTTAGGATTTAAACATCATAAAAGTGGTGTTCATGTGCGACTAAATATTACATTTTAGGTATCTGCATATCCTTGTTACATTCCTAGATGCTGCTACCATGATGTTTAAGCAACAAAAACACATGGCAACCAATGCCAGGATATCAACAAATGACACAAATGGTTAGGATTATGGGAAACAGGCACATGGTTAGGTGTGAGAAAAAAACAACATTACATTCAGAGGGAAAGCAAACACCAGATTTCCTCATGAAAATCCAGGCTTTGTTGGACCCGTCAACCTCCCATCCACCCTAAAGATGCTCTGACACTCATATAATACATTTTTACCAGCAATGTTTCAGTCTTATGCAGCAGTGTTTAAAGCATGCAAAAGGGACCTTTTGGCATCATGCACTTATGCCAAGAGCCCTGACAAAGCCGTGTTATTTTATGAGTTCGGCATGACAACATCTGGTTGTGTGCACCCTCAACCTTCCATTTCCCCCTATTCTTTGCAGAGTCATCAGCCTCATCAGCCATCAATCTCAGAGTCATCAGCCACCATCGCTGTCTTAACTTAATGGGGAATTTTTCTGCTGCTACTCAGATGCCCCTTGATTACAAATCTCCCCCCCTGGAGTCCAAGCGCCAAAGGTTTTCTGTCAAATCTTAATCATCACATCATCTGTTAATCTGTACACCTGTTAGCTGTATTAAACAATTATCTTTACCTCTTTCTGAGATATTTTAGTATGGACTAAAGTGGTTGCCCGTGTATAGATGTGCTGCTATAATGGCTTAATAGCATCAGAAGCTAGCCACATTTAAAATCCACTGTGCAACTTCTACAAACTAAGGATCAAACCTTAAGTTTAGCACATGTTATGAGAGTCTCACTGGTCTTTGTGGTTTTGATAGTAGGTCACATCGCGGTTCCCAAGAAGAGTCCTCATTATGAAGACAACCACGGCGCTCCAGCTCAGTAAGATGATAGTCAGCTCAAGGAGGTTCCACTTGCTCCTGAAGTAAGCCCATCGCTGCTGCTTCATTAATTTGCCCTGCCAGGGAAAGAAAAGAGACAGAGCTGTCATATGTAGTTCAACATCAGTGAGTTAGTGTGCATAACCATAATTAAACTTCCACTAAAAACTCAAATTTATAAGCACATGCATTTTATATATACTTTAAAATTATATGTTTCTAATCTAATGAAGGGGCTGGGTGTAGACGATTTAAATTTTGCTGGTGTCTTACCACATTTAGTATTATGTAACCAAAATACTTCTAAGGGTTTTGAAAGCTTTTTTCTCACTTACTCAGTTTACAGTCAGATGCGTCACATTTTCTGCAATTTGCATTCTAAGTTAATATGCATTACTTCTTTACTCCTTGTGAGACTTTGATCTCAGTGCTGACTTTGATCTCCTGTATTACATTTTATCAAGTGCCGTATTGAAAATTCAGTTACTGACACCAAAATACTCTTGAGACAAGTTTATTTGCAAAGGAAGTATGACCATAATGTCTCAGAACCATGTCACGTCATGATGAACAACACCCATTATTTACGCCAAAATGGCTCTGAAAAAAGTGGAAAATTATACTTGAGAAATTACATTGTGCTTTGATAAAAAAAAACTGTGCTTTAGAAGAACAAGGAGCAGTGATTGTGACCTGACTAAGAGGTGTTATATGAAAGAAAATCACAAATCACAGTGAAGATTAATGCTATTACAGCCTCACAATAACAGCAACATCATCATCAAATGTCTTCCTATATTTCTTTCCTTATGTGAAGGTTAAAAAGGGCAATTTAATGTCCTGTTTCTTTCACCAGGGTTGAAAGAAAAAAGCAGAGTGTTTCTATAGGATTTACAAGCAAATCAGTAGTTAAAGTTTAATGAGTTTACCACATGCACAGTTTAAACATAGAGGCTTCATGATTTTTGCCGGTCTGTGTAGCAAACATCAGTGGCATGACCAGGGGAAATTGGTTTGAAACCAAAAAGCTTCTGCAGTCTTAAAAGGGTTACAGGGTTGATGTCAACAGACTAATGAGCCTTCTGTGCATATTATGAGGTCAGTCTGAGTTTGTGGAGCTCTCAGCCCCTGGGAGTCTCAGTAAATATTTAAAATCAGATGCACACGATAACAAAATACCAAGCAATTACAGGGACTGGATGCACATTTTGTAGAAGTCATGTTAGTTTGTACCTGCAGGAACATGTAATAGAGGATGAAAAGCAGGTATATGATCTCAGCAGCCATAACAAAGATGTGAAGGCCACCGGTTGATTGGTAAAGACGAACACTCTGCAGCTCACTGCGGAACTGAAATGCTCCTGTAAAATCAACACGAACAGTTTAGCACATACAGGCTAGCATGATCTTATTGCGTGCTGAGATGATGATGGGAAAAATCACAGAAATTACAGTTAAATTATAGGGCAGAATAGTCTAAGATGAACAGATTGATTAACAGTGTTATACATTCTCCTGAAAATCCACGTCAACAAAGCTGCATTCATGTCCACTTCTTTGTCAAAGCTGCGAATGCCTAATTTTTGGTCTATTCAGAGGAAACAACCTTACCTACAGCTGTGGTCTCCAGCAACAGTGTGACGATGCAGAAGAGGTTCACATTAGCGTTATAAATGGTGAACTCCACAATGATGGCTCTTGTGTACACATCGAGCCACGTGTTTCTGAAGAGACACTCGAGGGTGCTGCAGATGAAGTATACAAGATTGCTTTTACTGATGGAACCTCTCTGTTTTCTCCTCTTAAGTGTTACACTTGTCTTTAAATGGTACTTTACAACAGCTTTGCTTGAGAAACCATGTCTATACATTGCCATATTTTTAACCGTAATGTAGTGATTGATAAATCTGAGTGTCACTAAATCTTTATAACTCACTAAGGATAATTTAAAGTCCCCTTCCAAACATGTTTTTATGCTATGACCTTTGTTTTTGCTCCCATTTCTCACAGATTTAAGATAAAGATCTAAGACTTTTTATGCACTCAAAAGATACTTTTATCTCAAATTTTGGTCAAAAATGTGTAAAAATCCGAGCACTTTTAAAGGGGAGTCCATCCACCTGACAGGTGTGGCATATCAAGATTATGCCTTTGGATTATCACAATAAAAGGTGACTTTAAAGTGTGCAGTTTTACTATACAACGTGATACAAAAGTAGTTTCCTTGAATTTGGCAACGCATCCAACAAGCTTCACAATAGAAGACCACATGTAGCTACAACAGCTCAGGACCTCCACATTTCACACCATTTCAGTTTATATCCAAAAACTGCACATTTTACTCTTATTGCTGTAAAGACTTTCACTATGATGCAAACTCTCTCTGAAATGAGAAGTTCCCTTTGTGCTGGAGGCTTTGGGTTTCTTTGCCAATGTTGTTCCTCTGTCGGTAGGTGTGTCTATAAGACAGCTATTCGCATTTGTATTTGTGAGGAACCTAATCTAGCTTGCCCGGGAAACGTTTGATTCTCTGATTTTTAGGGAAGTGCACTGATGTTACCCCCTTCAGTAGAGGAATGTGAGAACACCTCTCTAGTGGCAAACTTGCACAGTTAAATGTTAGTATATTTAAGCTCAGAGATTTAAGGGGACATAAACAGAAAAAAAGCAGTTTTTGAGAGGAGGGGGACTTTAAACTTACAGTCAAATAATGTAATGAATAGATTTTCTTCAGTTCTCTTATTGATGCATTCCAGTTTTCTAATGTACGTACCTGCTGGCATTTTGCAAATCAGGGCCAAGCTCTGCTACAAAGCCACCTCCCCTGTAGAGCACCATTTTGCCCCAGACAGGATGAGACCTAAGCTGCTCCTGTGTCTGGTACATCCAAGGGCTGGAAGTGCTCGTGGAGATATTATCCCTCACAGTTTGGTTCCAGCCAGGGTCATAGGAGCCCCTGTCCTCTGCCTCCCATGAATAATGAGCGTGACAGTCTGGTACAAACTGGAGCATGCTGCCTGCAGTCTCACAGGAGTTCTTCTGCACCCTTAATTGACGAAGACGGGCATTACCCACAAGCTTGGAGTTTCCATCTGTGATAAAGCCTGAAACACAGCACGTTACAGTTTCTTTGATTACTTTTTTTCTCAGACAATAATGAATCAAGGTAACTTTTGGTGTGTAGTTGCTGTATGTCACACATTCAACACTTTGGTCAGTTAATGCGGTCTGAGCCAGGGATATTCAGGGATATTTCACAGAGAGAATTGTTCTAGGTTCAGTTTGCAATAGTGCACAATACAGTTCTTGTACAATACTGAGTTAACTTTATCCAGCTTCAGTAGGTTGACAAATGTACCAACTCACTGTGAGCAATTTTTTTAAAAATTATAACTATTGTGCATTTTTATTGATTCTATATGTTAACTTTGTTACCTCTTGCAATGCATTCTATTCAGCCTTTGTGCATGGCCAGAGTCCTGCAGTAAAACTCCCGTCAGTTTACCAATATAGTTAATTCATACAAGACAATACACCTACAGGTGTAAAGGCAGCGCTACTTTCTGCCATTGAATATGAAAGGAATGTGTAAGACACTATATTAGATTTCCATGTGAACCTGCACTTGTTACATCGTGTCTGCAAAAACATAGATGCTTAACACACGTTCAACCCGGTAGCAGGTAAGATTTATACAATCAAGCGCAGTTTCAAGGTGGGTACCCAAGATTAGTGTGATGCACAGTGTAATGAATAAGGTAAACAATATTCTTCCTCAGATTTTCTGCATCACGGATAAACTGTAGGCTCCTGTGTTCAAAAACAAAAAATGCTTTGCGATGCATACAGCGTTACTGTAAATGCACAGCTTCGTTAGCTAGCATTTATGTCACAATACAGCTCAACATGTTTACATGTTTTTAATTTGTATCGCTCATATACTGACACTGATTATAAAAGAAGCTGTGAAAGATGCTTCTCAGCTGATAACAAGCTGAAAGTCAAAGCATAACTTGCTCCCGACCAGGTTAAGTTTTCCTGTTCCCATGGTGATCTAACCACATTAAAAGAGAGCCACCTTTGTAGTATTGAAAACCTTAGCTGTAGACTCTACATACCTCGCTAAGGCACTGATCTGGCTTCGTTGAACACCCCTCTGCTTCTCTGGATAGCAACCAAGGTTTTAAACAGCTTTCACACTTTTGGCACAAGACTATGTTGGCCATAGAAAACATAGAAAAGCTGCTTTGCCACAAGGCAATGTAACAAAAAATCATTTGATTATTAATATTACAACCACAGGGCCTGATCACCTCTTCCCCCTCTGCATGAGGGACACATATTTACCTGGATAAACTCCAAAAAGGTTACTAAGCAGTGATGTGTTGGCCCAAGTGAACACTTCTCCAAGACTCATGCTGCCTGAGATCCCTCTACTGAAGCTGCTCCGGATGTGTTGGTTCAAGAAAAAAGCATTGGGATCTCTTTGGCCGTATGCCACCAGCAGCAACATCCACATAAACGCCATGTAGGCTGCAACAAATGGGCACATTAGAGTTCTCCAAATTAGTTGTGCAATAATAGAACTGGGGATCAGAGCCAGTTAAAATTAATTTAAAGCAGATGCTGCAATTTCCAAGGAAACATTTATTTATTTCCCAGCTGTGGTTTTTACTGTCACAACACCATGGCATTCAGCCAGCATTTATTCTATCATTTACATCTGGGCTTTCCTTACTATGACGTGCCAAAGTGTCTGCAGGGAAAAAGGCCTGCTGCTGGATGAAAATCAGTTAATGGCAGAGTAAGTAATTATGGTTGACAATTGGAGTTATAATGGGGAAATTTCCATAGTGTGCAAAGTGTGAGTTTGCCCTAAATTGTACACGGTACCCTGTGAATAATAAGTTGATTGCATTGCATTAACAATAAAACTTTGCCTTATGGCCATAGAATAGCGTTTCTACTCACTCAAAATCTCCTTGAGGAGGGCGAAGGCTTTCTGTTCCATAATTATTCTCCTTCTCATCTTCTCAATGTCTGCAGGAGGAGGAGGCTCATAGAGGCTGCTATCCCTTCTGACCACCTGTTGGCCCTTGCACTCCTCTGTGGGTTAAGAGGTATTTGTTTATTGACACAACTGAACATTTCTGATGAACAAGTCAAAATCTAAAACTAGTAAAGCGTACCTGGGGAGTTTCAAACAAGTTGTCATCTAGCTGTCAAATGCTGCTGCTTTGCAGTGGACTTTTATGTCTACATATTGCGTTTTTGGTATCCTTCTGTGTCTGGTGTTAATATTCGGTGATGCCTACCGCAATGGCGACAAATGCACAAGGTGCCATTTGGCTGCATTCTCAAATGACGCTGCCCGTGCGAGTGTTATGCGAACGCGGCAGGTGGCATCCGGCTGTCCACCTAAGTAAAGTAACACCCCAACAGCTGCTATCTGGCAGTGTTCTCATCGGATGCTGTCCTCTAGCTCACGGCATTTCATGCGTGAGCTAGAGGTGCCTTTAGGCATCACAAAGGGCCACTATTTTTTTTACAAGCTCAGAATGAGAAGGGCTGGAGCTTTTAATCTTTTACCTTGATTTCCTTCAAACTCCACATTTTGAAATTCTTCCTCATCAACTTTCTTTATTACAAGGGCGAAAAAGATTGCAAGACACAGCACCTGTGGTAAAAGGCATGAACATAAGTCAATATAGATGTCCTTATGAATGTTAATATTTAGCATATCTAAAACAAAAATAATAAACTGTGTTCATATCAGAGGCATCAGAGGTTTGGGTCTCTTGGAGCTTTTTCTCACCTTCAATGGCTGGATAATGAGGATACTCTGAAAAAATGAGACAATCATGGACACCAACCAGCTCACAGAACGTTCCTTCCCAAATTTCAACCCATAAAGCATTGTGAAGTATCCTGCTATCACACTGCTTGTGATCACAAGCAGCCAGCCGACAAAAATAAACCACCAGGGAAGCCCGCCATGACAGCACGCCCTTTTCCTCTGACTAGTGTCAACCCCAGTGCTCTCTGCAGGACTCAACCTGCAAGTGAGACCAGTGGAAGAATTCAACTCAACTGAATATCATAATTTCAAAATTGCATTTAAATTAAATGTCAGTGTAAACAAAGGTTACATGTGTGATATTAATTATACATTATCAATGATATCTAAAAAAAGGTTCTTCATAAGGTTCTACCATACTAGATTATGGCTTTGTAAATTTTAGTTCTCAAGATTTGATCCAATCCAATAGCAAAAATCAGTTCATTTTACCTCTGAACAATTGGGCCCATGAGGATGCCAGTCATTCTTACATTATATAAGCCTCATAAACCACAAGTCATTGCTGTTACATTTCTGTTTGTGTAAACAATATGATTTACTTGTCGGACCCCAGGAAAGCTAGCTGACATGTTTGCTTGTTCTCATCATGAAATGCCTGTTTTGCAAAATGTTGAACCATTTGTTTAAATTTGCCGCCAGTTGTTTTCAAAATCATTTTTTGGTGACCTAAAAAATGTGAGATGTGAACCAAGACATTGAGTTCTTCTAATGTCATGGAAATACACTTGTGTGCAGGGACCAAAACCTGTAAACACAATGATTATCAGCAGCTACTTTGTCATTTTGGAAGTTAGCGTGTCCTTGAAAGCACATAGAAAAACAGTATTCCAAGTAGTCACCATTGGCAACGGTGCCTGTTTGATGAAGAACTTAGAATAAAGAAAGCAAATAAACATGAAATAAATTGAAGTCTATCAAGTGATTTTTTAAGGCTCTGGATCATCTTGGATAGGAAGAATAAATACACCATTTATAGATAACAAGCTAACAAATGCAAATCTAGCATTGTGATCTTTTTTAGTGAGTGATTTTGTACCTCTTCTGTGTGAGTTCATCTGGGTTGACATCACTGACTTTAAAGAGCTTATCTTCAAGAAAGCCCTTCATGCCCTGGACCTGCTGCAGAGCCTGGCTGTAGCTGTGTGGGGTGGGGAAGCCGGAGGGTCCCAGCATGCTCAGCTCTTTGTCAATGTGACACAGCTGCTGGTATAGATACTGGGTTTTGTTGCTCTTCTTTTGAATCCCCTCCACTGTTGACCCAGGATGCATGCTAGTACTGCCTTCTAAAAATGAACATAATTTTTGTCTTGGTAAACTGTGTCTTCCTCCTTATTTGTGGCACATGTTGCATGATTTTCAGACAGAAAGTTAAGAAAATTCTTTGGCTGAGCATTCCTGCAAATTTTACCTCACGATCATTCAAGCAGTCTGTGTTTATCCATCCCAAAGACTTGGTGTAGCAACTGTGTGTTAGCTGTATGCTAGCTAGCAATAGATGCAGCCTGTGTGCTTGTGTTTAGCTCTACTTCTGACTGTTACTTTGTTTATTTTTCTTATTTCCCCAAAAGTCTCACTTCTTTTTTTCTCTAAACATTGTACTTTTATGAAGCAGATTAATTAAGCCCTGGGGAATGTTTGTAAAATTTCATGCAAGTGGTAGCCCCGGGGTATAAAGTCAATTCCCTGGTAACAAGACAAATCTTTGTGCAAGTGTTTTAGCAAGTGTTTTGCTTACACTGACAGCACCAACTGGTCCCCTTCTCCTTTGGAAATGGTAGGCTATTTATAACCATTTATCTAATATGGGGCATGTTTGAGACAATGACTGTGAGGAGCAATGCTGCGGTATTTCCAAAGATCAACAAGTCGATCTAAAACAGTTTAGGCCTTTCCTGTGAGTTCAAGTAAGTCAAAACACTTTTTGTGTTCAAATTTCGATGCAGAAAACATGAAATATTATTACACCATTGCAACTCATCTCTGCATGCTGGAATTAATTAACATTTGCTCATTACTCAGCACTACATTGTGTTTTGTCACTCATTCATTATAGGTCTATCTAACTGTGTTCAAAGGCATTTTGAAAGATGGATATTGAGAATGACCCTTGGAAATCAAAAACGAAAGGAAAACTTCCACAACACCTCACAACTGTGATTTGATTTGGCAATGTCATGATAAAATTAGTACACCTTTTCATTTGATACTTATGACATCATAAGTTTTTGGTTTTGTTGTTCTTCAATTTTACATAAAATAAGTAAATAATTAATAATTCAGATTTTCATAAAAGTCATAGTAGGCCAATTTTTCACATATCTGTCACATATCTCTATGTACATTTGAGAACAAATCATCAGTCTTAAGGTTCATGGCCAAGTGCAAAGTTTCGTAGAAGACATAGATGTAGGTTAAGCACATCTCTTTGCATTTATGTCGTTATTTTTTTTTACAACAAAGAAAAATAGATTTACTTTACTTTATTTACTATTTAGATTTAATAAAAAATTAATAGTAAATTAACTTATAGAGATAATATGACATCAAATTAAAACAACTGCATTTAATTGCAAGTGGATTAATACTGTATAAGAATTTCGGCACAAACCCACTCAAAGGACAACTGAAAATAATCTGTGAAAGCTATCTAGAAAGTCAAGCAGAGCAAAGGTTAAAAAGAGACAGGGCTTCAGCATTCTATTACAACCATACAATAAGCACACTCTGCGGAATAAAGACAGTCAAATGTCACAGTATCCACCATCCACAGCACTTACACACCTAGTATTTGAGGCTGAATGAGGTTGGGGTGGGCGGTATCGCTGGTCTTATTGTTCTGCTTGATAAAGTCCTCCACCACAAAAAGGACAGCATTTATATCAACTTGTTGTCCAGGTCCAAACTCAGCCTCTTTGCATGGCATGTTGCTTTTCACGGTCTTAGACAGTGAAGAGGTTATTCTTGTGATATCCTGAAGAGAAAAAAAACAATATTCCAAGTTAGGTTTAATTTATTAATTTATCAAAAGCACAGGGTGCAATGACACTGATCTGTTACAAGAAATCAAAACATGGTTGCACGAAATTTAGGGAAGCACAATTTCCATCTGTAATCCCCAAAATTAACAGACTGATGCAGCATGCACAGTTACAGCACAGAGAACATGAAAAGCAGATGCCCCATGCAACAAAGGACAGTAGGCACACATTTGACAGCAAAACATACTGCATGATATGAAGAATAATAACTCTAGTCACTTTAAAGTGACCAAATTATCCGTGTAAACAATATGCACTGTGAAAGTTGGCAAGAAACACCACAATACAATATATATATATATATATATATATATATATATACACACACACACACACACACACACACACACATAAATACATACAATATATATATAATACCAATAAATGCATTTTATACTGATGAAGTGCAGATGCCCATAAAAAATAAGAATACATATCTACGCACAATTTAAGTGCAATACATGATTCACATTTAACTACTCATAAGATGTTGAGGTTAGTATACTTATACCCACAATGGTCACTTCTAACATCTGTACCCAAATACAATGATATTTTTCTAAATAAAATTCCATATAATATATGCAATTGTATATACACATATATACATATAATTAAGTTAACATATCCATCATTTTTTAGTGTTTATTGTATCTTACTTGAAGTTCATTATATCATTTGAATGCTACTAATGCAACAGTCCTAAATATTAAGGGCAAACACTTTGAATTGCTCCCTACTACATGAAAAACTTGAAGCGCCTACCTTGATGACTGTGTCTAAAGTGATGTTGTCATTCATGTTGGCGGTGTTAGTCTGTGAGAAAGAGGTTTGGTCAGTGGCATTTGATTTTTCTGTTTTGCGCTTGCAACAAGACATCTCCCAAGGACGAGTCATTCTGAAGATACTGACAATCAGGATATTCACAGGAAACATGATGAGGGAACTCTGAACTCCAATCATGAACTGCTGCCAACTAAACTCAAAGTGACCTGAAAAAATGGAGCGCAAGAGAGATAAGAGGCATCCTAATGGATGTGCACATTTATGTTTAAATGTTTTAGTCCACAAATATATGAATACATGTTCTGACTTAAAGCAGTTACAAGGACATTATAGTGTTGATTTTGGCAATCCCTGTGGACATAAGTGTTTCGGTAAGCACCACCATCTTCAGGCTGTTCTCATGCACAGCACGTATGTTTTCCTTTAAGTAATGCAACAAAATGTGTATATATCTGATGTAAACATAAGCTGGCAATTTTTGTAAAATCTACATATTAAGTAAAGCTGCGATCACACAACCAATGTGTTGACAGGAATAAACAAGGAAGCATCTCCCTTAAGGAGGCAGGTTGTGGATCAGCCACAAAATACAGGACTATCCCAACGACACTGATGTTCAGAACCATGTTAAGTCTGAGTAATTTTAAGGCAAACCGTCAACATGTTTTTTTCACTTCATCTTACCACACAGTAACTTTCCTTGCCTAAGACCAACCTCCATGACTTTTTACGTTAAGTAAAGGTTCCTTCCAAAAGTTCCTTTTGAATCTTTCAAAGTTGCACAATTCCCTTTTAATTCTGCTAAATGACCGAAAAAGGCTGACTGATGTTTTTCACCCATGCTCTATCACTATTGTGCAACATGCAGTTTATCACAACATGAAATTATCCATTGACAGTTGGTTTAAGTATTTTGTTGAGTTTTGTATCTTGTTTGTACTATTTTTATTGTTCTTATTGCTTTATCTATCTTTTTTCATATATGTTGCTTTGATATCCCTTTGCTGCTGCAATAATGCAAATTCCCCCCATTGAGAAACTAATAAAGGATTATCTTATCTTATCCTTTTTTTTTTTTTTTTTAATTTACGGTCAGTTCTTTGCTCTTCCTGTCAGAGAATGTAACATCACAAATAAAAAATTCTCGAAAGACAACCCAGCTTTTGCTTCCTCTTAGTTGGCCCCCATAAAACTCACTGCAAAACTGCAAAGAAAAATTAACAGTTAGAATCATTGGCTCTGAGTGCCATAAAATCGTTTTGTATGACTTTGCAAGACAATCGGATCCAGTGATAGGAATTAGGAATAACTATCTAGAAAAAAAACATATCTTTTCACTTTTGAAGGTCATACAAAAGCATCACTATTTAATTTAGACGGTTGCATAACTGGTGTAAACCTCCTTGAAGCTGCTTTGGAATTTTGTTTCAAGTATTCTAAAGCAAACTTGAGCTGGTGGTTTTTTTAGAGTAAAAAATGTGTTGTACCCAGGTCCATGGTCTGCTCAGAGGGATCTGTTGGGATGCCATAAAACATTATGCTGGTCAGCATGGTACAGAGCAGCAGGCTGAAGCAGCAGGACACCCTCTGAACGCAGGTGAAGGTGCTGCTCGCTGGTCGACTGATCACAGAGTACCAGAGGTGTCCATCACTGAAATCCTTTGTAGTCTTCATAAAGAACAAGTTACTGGGAAAAACAAAACAAAAATGGTACACTGTGAAATAAAAAACACTTCAACCTCAGCAATCTACCAGTTACTGATATATTTTTAAAAATCTCTTTTCAGTCATTTCATTGCTGCAAATCCTTGGCATAGCTCTTTCATTTTTATTTGAATTCCATCAAACTCACATTTAATTCTAATTAATCCTAACTGTCTGTAGCCAGATATGAAAACAGGACATACTGATCTGTAAGTAGTTGAATTCAGCTGTTCAGTGATTTGATCAGGTACACTCAGGGCTGTTAATTTTTCATTTTCCTGTAACATATTTAAATTGCCTTGTGAAAATACACCAAGGTATAAATATCTAGGTTATATGTGGCTCATTTACAGTTTTTAGTTTATCAATGGACTTTTTTCTTTGCAACAGTTGTACTGAAAACAAATAAATCTTGGGCCAGCCTGGGTTTTGGCAGCTTTTTGCTTGCATTGCTGTGAAGAACACTTAAGTTGTACCTTGCCTTGTCTGATTTCTGTCTCATCAAACAAATTGCACAAGTGCTGGAACACTGAAGTGGGAGCTCAAGCTACACCCTGCCTGATGGTCTCAAAAACTGAGCGATAAACACTACATTATTGAAACTACAAACATGTGCATTTGCATTTTATCTGAGCTCCCATAATTCAGATTCAGATGAAAACACCCTAACTGAGTCTCACATTCAGCTTCAGACTGTCAGCAGTGTGCTTGTGTGTATGATTTTATTGCCCAGTACTTGAATGATTTTACCTCACCTGAACCTCATTAAATCCATCTCTGTCGAAACAGGAAAAACTTTATCAAGGGAACAATCGCATGAGTCTACCGACAGCCAGGAGTTGCATAGAAAATGCCATTTCTGCTCCGTCTGTAGATCCTGCACCATGACATTGCCTACATACCTGAGGGAACAGAAAAGCAGTGCAAATGTAAAGGCTTTAACAACTTTTAAACTATAAAAAGTCAGCCGTGAGAAACTTTGTTTTATGTGCTAAACAGCAGAGGCATTTCTGGGATTTGACAACACTGGGGGCTTAGCCCAGACCTCTGTACGGGGGCCGCGTGGATCCTTCCCTGAGAATTTTTTTTAAAGAATAGGCTCTGTTTTGATCCCTTTTTAATGCACTCTAGCACTTGACAGTACCTTAAAAACATTTTTGCTTAATCTTTTTATATTCATTTTCAAATGTAATGTTAAAAATATTAATAGTTTTTAGTAATTAGTACTGAGTAGTAAAAGAATGTTTTCCAACTACTATCATTAAAAATGTATTGACTTGAGTTGGAAAAAAACTTGTGGTGAACCTGTTTGAAGCCATCTGGAAACCTTATGTTCAATATTTGGAAAAAATAAGTGTGATTTTTGCTGGGTTGGGTGCTTTGCCTCTTTTTTTTTAATATTGTGGGGGGTTTTTTATCTTAAAAGAGAATGGTGACTGTATCGGTTTTGTGAATCCAATAATGATCTTCATTCTGCATTTGTATATTTACCAATAATTTCTATACTTGTGTACATTGGTTCATTATTTGTGCGTATTTGACCCCACTCATAGTAAAACTTTAATGAATGATTGAAAAACTAGTAGCAGGTGGTTTTTAACAGTAGCCTTGGCCACCAGTTTATCAGAATATCTGTGTTAATGGGTGAATGTGGCTTGTAGTGTGAAAGTGCTTTGACTGGTGAAACAACTAGAAGTGCAAGTCCATTTACTGTTTAACAGTGGTGGAGTGTAACTAAGTACATTTATTCAAGTACAAGTATGAATGGAATTTGAGATTATTGAATCCAGTGTTTTTTATTATTATTTGGCCTATTCTTGTTTATGAAACAGATACATAGCCTATGTTTTCCAGGGCTATGTAGAAAACCTTTGGATGAGTCTGCGGACACCCAGAACAAACAGCACCACTGCTGAACAGACCACAGTGAGAATACATTGTGTAGTTATGGTAAAGGAGCACTAGTGTGACAGCTGAATTGTATTTGATGACTGTGTTCTCTTGATAAAGAGCAAGTAATTATGAACAATTGTGTGCCCAGACATATTGTACTTGCAGAATGTTCAATGTTCGCAGTGTTCTATGTCACATCGACTTCTACAAAATGAATGGCATGGCTTATGTTATACTACAGCAGCTTCTAATGCGGTAGAAAATAGAATATTCCTTTATTGATCCCCCATTGTCATTTTTACAATGTTTTTTTCAAGGTTCTGACATTTCAGTATTTGCCTACCAGGCTGGATGACTCCCTGAGTTATTGTGCCACAGTCTGATACCCTGCAGGTCTCCCAGGGAGAAGGGTGTAGTTATCAGGAATACATCCACCGCGCCTCTCTCAAACACACATTTCTTTCGATCCGTCAGGTGATGTGGTTCACTATTTCCCTCGGCACCCAGCAGAATAATTGTAACCTGAAAAAGTTCACCACACTGTATTTTAAACTGAAAAGTCTGAAACTCAGACAAAACGTAATGGAGGGGTCAGGTGAGGGTTGGGCTGTTATCGGCAAGACCTCCACTTTGATAATTAAGCAACGGGAAGCCTTAGGAAATAGTAAAACCTTTGGCTCCTTTGGCTAAAAAGTCCAATTCAATTAAAAATGATGGAATTGATAAATAAGAATAATGATTTCAATAAGTCACGTTAAATGTCATCAGCAAAGTTCAAGACACTCTGCAATTTACATAGGAATGAATGTTAAATCCGCCCTTTCACAGGCCGATCAGTGTAATTGTAAAAAATATCAAAATTATACAGATTGTTACACAACATTTTCTCCAGACTGATTCAGTGACATTCAACATATTCTCTCAGGAAAAGCCAAATACAAACACTCAGCAAAGTAAGCCATATGAATTTAGCTTTGGACTTTAAAAAAAATATATGAATAATCAGAAAACTGAAAAGGGAGCGGGATAGCTTGAATGATCTGCTGATAAAAACATTTCTAAAAGGTTGACAAATAAAAGCACTCCCCCTCTTAAAACCAACAACTTAATTAAAAACAAAATATAAATGTTTCTATAATGAATTTAAGGGGGGGGCAGGCACATAGCATTAGAACAAGCTGAAAACACAATACTGATACATCATCAATTACATTATTATGGCTAATGTGTTAGCGTCAGTGCTAAATGCGCTGTTATGGTGTCATCTGGATTTTTCTTGACCATTTTTACATCTTCCCCTGTGGTCACTGTGTTTATTGCCTCTACAGACATAATATAAAGGGTAGCTAAACTGGAATAACCGCCTGGTGGTTGTATTCCTCCACAGACTGGTCAAATTGCAGTTACAGTTCACATCCATGTCTGTGAAAAATTGGTTGCTTCATAAACATCTTCCCCCTGGCAGCACAAAAGATCTATACAATCAGCTCAGTTTCAAAGTTGGAACAAAGATTTGTGTCACCAATTCAGTGTCTGACCAAATGTTTCCCTAGAAAAGTGTTTTTGCCGAACATTATGATGACCTTTGACTTTTTGTATATAAAATGCCATTACTTCATCATTAAATTATATTAGCAATTTGTGTGATTTTTTTACATAATCAACATTTTAATTCTTGAGTTATGGTCATAACCATGTTTTGTGAGGTCACAGACATTTGATGATTGGCATGCTTTAATGAGATCACAGTAGGTCACAGTAACCTTGACATTTGACCTATGAGCATAAAGATCTAATACATTAGATTACACCAGTGATGTTGCCATAGCTATCACCAGAGCGAAGGCAAAAAAACCCACAAATGGGTGGCCTTTAATTTGTACAACAAAAGTTATACAGATCAGAAGCAGTAGGCTACTGATTTAAGGTGGAACTTAGGGCAGAGAAACAAACTGATGAGTAGCCATTTGTCTTCCAGTTAATGACTATTCAGAGAGAACTCTTATCAAACTTGAATTGGCATTAGCTGTATTGTATATGCTTCACAATCATTGGCTCATTTACAGCTGTGTAGCTAATAATACCAAGTTACTTCCACCACCCAAACCTCCTCCTTATGAGGTATTCCTGGTTTATATTCATGCATGCTTATTAGAGGGGACTTTGTTAGCAGAATCTTTGTTCCCACACAGATTCTTTGCAGAAGCCCCCAGAATCCAACTTCGACTCTTTGCTATGAAATGATAACATATTTACCTGAGAAGAAGTGGAGGCTCCTCTCCGATGTCCAGTGCTTACACTCAACAAGTAGCGGTACTCGTCCATGGGATCATTGTCCTCCAGCACAGTCACCTTCACCTGCCAACCAGCAAAACAACATGCATGTTCCTTTACTGATGCTTATTTTGAGTGGGATTACATTTTATATTATTTTACTTCATTTATGAATTATACTTTATCACTGGAGATGCACCAGCCCCTTCTCATTCCTAACTTGTAAAATACTACTACTTTGACAGTGCTTTTGGCATAAAATCGTGATGTCCAAAGTCATCTTTTGTTTGCGCATGACTCACGGCAGGACGGCGTAATATAAGCAACAGTGGGTGGGAGGAGTGGTGGTTGGGTCCAACAAACCCCAGACTTTCATGCAGGGGTCCAGTGTTTGATTCCCATCTGAATGTGATGGGGTTTTTACACCTTACTATGTGCCTCCTTCCCCTACACCTAACCATCGGTGACTTTGGGTAATCACCCCGTGCCAGCATGTGCGCTTGTTGTTGTCAGAGTGTTGATTGCCATGTGCTATTGTTGCCTGAACATAACCAAGTGCAATGTCATCCCACCATGTGCATTTGTTGACATCAGGGTAGCAACATCCCGAAATGTAAACAACAGATGCAAAAGGATACCTAAAACATAATATGTAGATGCAGGAGTCCACTGCAAAGCTGCAACGTGACAACTGATGATAATGTGTTAGATATACTGTACCTTGGCTATGTCTTGAATGTCTTTTCGCCGTGCCCACACAACCACCAAGAGATAGGCCACAAAAAGTGACCCCACAAAGCAGACAACCACAGGATTCTCGGCAAAAGTCCCAAACAGCTCAGCAGTGCGTGATGGGTCGACGAGGTTGGGAGTGACAAAGAAAGAGCTCCCAAAAAAGGTAAGGTGGTTGCAAAGGCACTGGGTGACTAAATGTGTGGTGTTCACACCAACCTTGGAGGACAACAACAACATTTATTAACTTCAAAGGTTGGGAAACACATGATTGGCAGATTGAATTACTGTGCTTACCCTGCATCCATATTTGCTCCAGTCCAATTTTGATTCATCCCAAAATTTACATGCGGCCGTGATGGAGGTAATTGATAAAGTGGCATTGATGGATTTTATACCTGGACCGACAATGGGCCTCACTACGAGATAGTGTAATCCAGTGTTTCCCTTTAAATCTTTAGGGTCTAGTAGCCAAGAGTATCTCTCCTCTGTATAAGACACACAAAAGTACTGAAATATCAAATCAAATTAAAAGGCATCAAAGATAAAAACATACAAAAACAAGCAATGTTAGACAGATGTACCTTGTGTTGTTCCATGGTGAGGCATCTCTGTCATTGCTACATTATTTGTTTCAGTTGGATAGTCCATATAACCAAGGAGCAATTTGATCGGTAAAGGATCCTTTGAAGGCACCATCTTTAAAAGTGTGTCGACACAGATGCAGCAAAATTCTCAGTGCAAAGGCTGATGCATCCATAAAAGCAAAGACAACATTTGTGATTTAAACAGTACAATACTGATTTTATTCCAGATTTATTAACAGTTTTCAATGTTTATTGTTTTAGCCCCCTGATATCAAGGATAAAGAAAAACAGTACAATAAGAAATATATCATTAGTAACAGTTGAAGAATTTATGATGTTAGGGACTGTAGCAAAATCTATACAACCTGTTCTCATTCCCAGGTCATCAAACACTGATGCTTTGTCATGCCTCTAGGAGTCTTAAAGCAATGCACAAGGCACCTTTTACTGTTCTATGTGACACAAAGTTGAAACGCATTGTAACACTTGATTAATGTTGGGAAACGGTCGGTGATTACGTTGTTGTTACAAAACGTCTTGGTTACGTTAATTAAAAAAAGGGATCATGTTTTGACTTAAAACAAGTAAGTTTTGTTACATAATTTTCATGACGTCAATCTGTCATTTTCATCAGTGCATGGCAACCATACGTAAATCGTGTAATGTCATGTTAAAACAACACTGACACAAACTAGTCTCCTGGCAAAAAGTTCAGTTTTGTTTGACTAATCCACCTCCCCTTCCTCCTACCCCATGCAGATTTTCTCCTTTTCATGACAGTAATTGCTCTTAGTGTCAGATTTTGTCATGGATGGATATCTTATACATGAAACCCAGTTGGAACGGGGTGCGGTCCGTGGGTGGGGGCCCTTCTGTGCGGAGTTTGCATGTTCTCCCCGTGTCTGCGTGGGTTCTCTCCGGGGTCTCCGGCTTTCTCCCACAGTCCAAAGACATGCGGCTCAGGTTGATTGGTGACTCTAAATTGCTCTTAGGTGTGACTGTGAGCGTGTACGGTTGTCTGTCTGTATGTGTCGGCCCTGCGATAGTCTGGCGACCTGTCCAGGGTGTACCCTGCCTTCCGCCTGATGACAGCTGGGATAGGCTCCAGCCCCCCCGCGACCCTTATGAGGACAAGCGGTTACAGAAAATGAATAAATGAATGAATGGATATCTTATAGTTACTTGAAAGCCGGGTTTGTTTCATAAACACACTAGGGAGGGCGCCTTCAGCATCCATATCACATGCCAAGGGCATGAAAAGCATTGGGATTTGAGGAATAAGAATTGACTGGGTTACTGTGAGAGTCTTGCTAGTAATACAACTAATTTCATAAAACTGTCCATATTGTAAAAAGTGCTTATTACACTTTCAGAAATGTAGATAACATCTTACTAGACCTTTATCACCAATGTATTGTCAGCTGAACGAATGTCTATGGCGGTTGTGCTGTAGTTCCCCAGGTCCAAAACAGAGGTGTTCACCTGCTCTCCAACATGCCTTGGCAAGAGAATCTGTGGACGAGGCAAAAGGCCAGAAAATGGACCCAAAAACACAAGCTGAATACAAATGAGAAATTTTCTATTTACATATGTATAAAAGGTTTAAGTACTAATAAACAACATATACACTGTTAACATTAACAGACTGTAGACTCTATGCGTCCTCTATTGTTTACACCTTGCAGTGCTTTCATGCCTCTGCGATAGCCGTGACTGGATACATTATGTTGTCAGATTGCTGTCTGTTCGTACGTCCGTATGTACTTCTGTATGTATGTACATTTCATTCACACGCGCACCTGTCTCAATAGCCACTTGAGGGAACTTCTTCAAATTTGATAAGAACATCCACTTGGAAATGATGAACTAATTAGATTTTAGAGGGCTAAGTACAAAGGTCAAGGTCAGTGCAACCTCGCATCTTTGTCATTTTCATAAACATGATGGCAAGAAGGCACTGGGGGAATTTCCTCAAATTTGTCATAAATATCCACTTGGACTCTATCTTGAACTGATTAGAATTACGTGGTCAAAGGTCAAGGTCACTATGACCTAACAAAACATGCTTTTGGCCATAACTCAAAAATGAGTGAAAAGATGAAGTAATGACATTTTATATCCAAAAGGTCATAGGCCAACTTCAGGTCAGGTCATGTAGTGCAAAAACACTTTTGTGGCCATTAGTCAATGTCATAACTTGAACAGAATTGGAGACATTTGGTCAGATACCGAATTGCTGACAACAATATTTGGTGTCCACCTTGAAAATGTGATTGTATAGATCCTCTGTGCTACGAGGTTGAAGATGTGTGGGAAGCATCCTCATTTTAGAATATTTAGCTTCCTGCAGCAACATGTGAAGCATTGCAACTGTCATGAGACAAACGTTGATTTAAACTGTATCTGCAACTTGATGGGTTCATGGAAGGAAAGAAACATAAGGTGGTAATTCTAGGTAACTTCTGTGAATTTAGTCACTCATGGCTTCTTAAAAGTAAACACCTGGCATGCCATTCTTATGAATAAAGGTAAATGACTCACAACACACCTAAGCATTTTAACATTGAGAGCATGCAGCACCTGGGATGCTATGGGATGTTATGGACTGGGGACAAGTATAGCTTACTCCTTCAATCCTTTGTTACCTTAGTGCACTCCTCTTGGTAGGGGAGCAATGAATGTATTAGCAATGAAGTTGAAAGTCCAACTAATATATTGACAATGCTGTTGTGATACTGCCTCAACTTATCCCGTTGGTCATTGCAGCCACAAGTATCTCTTGAAAAAACAGGTGAAGTGCTTTTAATTAATTTTTCTGTAAGTATTCACTTACATACTGCACATTGTCAGACCTTTTCATTTCAAAGAGTACTCAACACAAGCCCCCTGAGTTCATGGTTGAAATACAATTTCTTGGAAGAAGTTATAGATTTGTCCTTACAGTCAACATGCTCTCGACAGGAGAGCACAATAGACCAAAGAACAATTCTCAGCTGCTGTACTGACCTTGATATCCTCACTCAAGTTCTCCACATTGATACTGGAGCCACTGGTTGTTGTGAGGGATAGAGCACCTATTTGGCCACTGATGTTCCCTCGCTCATTCCAGGAAAATGGGTTTTTGTCAACACTCAGCATCTGTTAACATATTTAAAGCACAAAGTAGGTTCTAACCCCTTTAGCAGGTCAGACACTGAGAAAAATATGGGATGTAACATGCACACCATCATCTGTATTTGTAGGTAAGGTGAAATGAGGACAGAGACATCAGTAATAATGTGTTTATATATATAGCGAAGTAAAAGCCTGAACCAATTCACCACAAGCACATGACAAATTAAATCTCATATACTGAACATGATAGTACCCCCCTCCCTAAATTTGATACACCATTTGGAAGTACTGACTCACACAACGCACACATGCACACATCAGCACTCTGGACTTACTCGTATATCCACTGGTTCATCTTTAGGTAACATATCAGAGGTCAGTTTTGGGAGAGAAAATGATGGGCTGGAACTGTCAGAAATATTTATAGACTCCGTATGCAAACTTTCTGGTGTCACTCTGAGGGAAAAGAAAAAAAACAGACTCTTAAAAGATAGTTGGTATAGTCAGTTGTACTCTTTCTTTTCAATGTTATTTTACTTGTGTTCTTCACTGGGAATAAATATTCAATTTTAATCCATCTTTGGGGATCTCGCCCCTAAATGTTTGGAGGAGGACAGACAAATTGCTCTACAGTTTGAGTGTCATGTGGGCCGATGTTTTATTATCAGGAGTGTTAGAACTTTTAGTTTTTAAATGTAATAGGTTACAGATTACTAGTTACCCTGTTAAAAATTTAATACATAATGTAACTATTATAGTTACATTTGTAACTTTGTAACTGATTATTTTACGATAACTTTCCTAAAAATGTTTTAAACTGGACAATAAAGCAGAAAAATGTTCCGAAATATGCTATGCCAAAAGACAGCATTCCTGAAAAGCAACAGAATGAATTTAATATTCTGCATATAAAGGATACATTTGGATGAAACCCATTTGAAACATTTTGATTATTTACTGTACCTTCATTACATTTTTTTCTGTAACTGCAATCTGTTACAATTATATTTATTTTGTAATATAATTCCATGTAACTAGTTACCCCCCAACACTGCTTAGTTACTTCTAACAAGATCAATGAGATTAAATAGCACAGTATTTTATTGTTTGTGATTAACTGTTATAAGTTATAATATGCAAAGAAGCAAATTACACACACACACACACACACACACACACACACACACACACTAACACACACAAAATGTCAGCAAAATAACAACAGCCATAGGCATTTGTGGCACTGTATTAAAAAACAAAAACAGTTGCCAACTAGTAACTTGCATTTTAAGCGAAGCACCCAATTTTTTGATCTACCAGTACATCGAAATACATGTAAAATGTAAGTCTTTACCACCTTCATATCTGTCCAGTAAAGCTTCAGCTTTTTACAAACTGTTATTGTAACATAAATACTTTCAACAGGGAGAAACCATTAGCCTGGTTGTCTTCAAAGGTAAAAAGCACCAGCAAAGCTCACTAATTAAAAGGTTATTTCTGAAAAAAAACAAAAAAACAAACCAAAACAAAACCACAAGTTGCAGTGTGCTATACAGTTTTATGTCTGGGAAGTGTTGTCAGCATCATGAGGTTGCCAAGCAACCAGCAGATATTCTAAAAAGTTACTGCTCCAGGCCAGTCCAGTTCAGCACATAAACCCACATTTTTAGATATGAAGTGTTAATTAGTGCTTTAGAGGAGCTGGTAGGCAGATTTTGTAATCTTCAGTGGAGCCAGGCTATAGCCCCTGTTTCCAGTCTTTGTGCTAAGCTACACTAACTTGCTGCTGGCTGTAGTCTTTTATTTACTATACAGATGTTAGAGTGGTCTTCCTATCTAACTCTCTACCAGAAAGAAATCAGTATATTCCCCCAAACTTTGAACCACTGCTTTAAGTCTATCCACTATAAATCACAGCTTGCAGCCAAAGAGCATCTTACCTTTTTACAAACAAACCAATATGACCCTGTTGGATGATAGTTGGCCTCTCATTAACATCTTTAAACGCTAACAGTGCACTCTGTGTATTGCTCATAGCAAGAAGAAGGGCATCAGAGATGTTTTTCTGTAAAATATAACACAAAGCATTTATGACAAGAGAAGGGTACAATCATGCAGAGATAAGTAAATCTCATCAGCATGGAATTTAGGGTTAAACAACTCACACTGGAAGAATAGTCCAGCATATTGCTTGCTCCTTCCACAATGGTGCTGGCTGCAGTGTGTACTTCATTCATGTTTTCTTTATTTTTGTTTATGTCCATGTGAATGAGAGATGAGCTAAGTTCTGCAAAAAATAATGACGCCTCTTCCTGGAGCCAGGAATCAAAGTTCACAATCACAGACATTTTTTTATTATGCAATAAGTAAAAAGTAGTAAGTAAAAAAAAAAATTCTATCAAGGAAATAATAATACTCCCCTGACTTCTCACCTCAAATATCCTGCCTCAAATACAAATACAACTTGCAAAGCTGAGCTGGCCTTGTCCTTCCAACAGCAATTCATTAACAAAAAGCCCTGAGCCGTATTACAACAGCAGTTGACACATAATTTCCATCCATAATCTGCTTTTTTACTCAATGTGATTCACTGGACCGTACCTGAGCAGAGAAGCTGAGTTCAGTGCCTCTCTGGACGACAGCAGTAAGTCCTCGGGCTGTCACTTGAACTTCATCTGGAGTGTTGATTGGAGTTTCATTAACTATGTCAATCATTGTGTACAGCATCTTCTCACGAAGCTTTAACAAATATAATAATAAAAACACTTTCTTAAAAATTTTTAGAGTAGTATTTAGTTTCGCAATATCTTTTAACCAAATGAAGATACAAAGTTTCCCATATTGAGACAGTCTGTCTATCTGTAGATTGCATTTATCTGAGTCTTGAAGAGGGCTGTCAGCCACATATTTGATGGTGGCAGATGAAGTAATATACCATACATACACATTGATTGTAAATGCAATCCATGAGTCACTGAAGAGTAATGACTTTTTAAAACTCAACAGCAAAAGTATTCACATTACTTGTTACTTGTTATGGTATTTGCATAGCTCAGCTTAGTTGTGTCCAAATTTCCTTCCACCAACTCAAAACCTGACATACTGACAAGTCGTGTCCCCATTTAGAGGGGAGACAATTTGAACATATGCATTTGTTGAAATGCATATTGTTGTTGTTGTTTAGATACCAACATAGTCTCACCCCGAATTGTTGATGGTCAGTCAGTGACCTTCCATGGCAACCTATGACATTTTAGTTATCCTGGCAGCGTCAACCTATGCCATTCCGGGATGCCTCTACGGTGATATCAACAAAAGCATGTGGTGGGATGATGCACCCGATATTGTGAAGTCAACAAATGCACCTGTGGATGACGCGGCATGGTCCCTATGTTCCCACAACAGAGCGGACAGTCACGATGGTTGGGATTGGGCACCAAAGTCACGGGGATTTAGGCAAAAGAGGCTCATGGTGAGGTGTGGAAAAAACACCCACACACACACACATACGGGACGCGAACTCCAGGCTACCGCACTAAAGTCAGTTGTTTGTGGGAACCATCCACCTCCTCATATTACATGGTTATCCAACCCGTTCTCACTCTGAACTCAGAACATCATATGTTGACACCGCAAGGGTACCTAAAATGTTAGAGGTTGACGTGGAAGGTCACTAACTGACTGTCACTGACTGACCTTTACCATGTGATGACGAGTGAGAATGACTAAGGGGTCCCCACATTTTCAGGGAGGCACGTCCAAATAGGTCGACAACTTTCAGCCTGAAAGTGAACTTACCTTTTGCCTTTCAGTTTTTTTCGATTCATCAGATTGGGCATTCAGTTTGTTGGCAACAGAACTAAAGATTTGTCCCACGGTTTCTCCGGACAGTTGACCTTGTTCCTCAAGCTGAGCCAAAGCATTCTCCACTGAAGCCTTAAGACCGTCTAATGAAGAGCTGGAGTCTGATGTAGAATCCAGCACCTGAGTAGAAAAAGACATTGTATTACTGAAAGAAAAGGAAGACTGCAACATTTCCATTGGTCTTGTTCTGTTAGTAACTAATTTTTTAAATCATGTTTTTGACAAACCTTCGCAGTCACGGTGGTGCTAGTTACAAAGCTGCTATTTTTTGCAGTTGCTTTTATAATCAGGTTGTAGTTAGAACTGCTGTTTCCAAGAGGAAGGAAGACAGACTCCACTTCACTGTCATTACTGCAACGCAGATGCTTACCTGACAATTTTCAAAAAAGCAAATTAATTAGATGGTTTTTATGTGATAGCTGATTTTGGGGGGGAAAGGTTAGATAAATCAGTATATTATAATGGTTTTCTGACCAGAATTACTTACCATCAATAGTCTTAAAACAATACTGACAGTCGGAACAAGGAATTTCAGTATTGCAAGTTATAACAAAAGCCTCAAGGATTGTTCCTGTCTGTGGTGATATGCTGCACCTAAGGCTGTCAAAATTGTCCGTGGTTGTGTGTTGAAATGCATCAGCAGTGTTTGCGGTGGTAGATGTTGTAGTGGTGTCTGTAGAGGCAGGAGATGTAGAGGCAGGAACAGCAGGGATATCTTCCTTATTGTCTTTTTCTTTACTGTCTTGATCCTTACTGTCCTTTTCTTTACTGTCTTCTTCCTTACTGCCCTTTTCCTTACTGTTTTTCTCTTTACTGTCCTCTTCCTTACTGTCCTTTTGCTTACTGCTCTTTTCTTTACTGTCTTTTTCCTTACTGTCCTTTTCTTTACCGTGTTCGTCCTTACTGTCCCTTTCTTTACTGTCTTCTTCCTTACTGTCCCTTTCTTTACTGTCTTCTTCCTTACTGTCCTTTTCCTTACTGTTCTTCTCTTTACTGTCTTCTTCCTTACTGTCCTTTTCCTTACTTTCTTTTTCTTTACTGTCATGTCCCTTACTGTCCTTTTCCTTACTGTTTTTCTCTTTACTGTCTTCTTCCTTACTGTCCTTTTCTGTACTGTCTTTTTCCTTACTGTCTTTTAACTTGCTGTCCTTTTCTTTGCTGTCTTCTTCCTTACTGGACTTTTCCATACTGTCTTTTTCTTTACTGTCATCTCCCTTACTGTCTTTTTCCTTGCTATCCTTTTCCTTACTGTCTTTTGCCTTACTATCCTTTTCCTTACTGTCTTTTGCCTTACTATCCTTTTCCTTACTGTCTTTTGCCTTACTATCCTTTTCCTTACTGTCTTTTTCCTTACTATCCTTTTCCTTACTGTCTTTTTCCTTACTATCCTTTTCCGTACTGTCTTTTTCCTTACTGTCTTTTGCCTTACTATCCTTTTCCTTACTGTCTTTTTCCTTACTATACTTTTCCTTACTGTCTTTTTCCTTACTATCCTTTTCCTTACTGTCTTTTTCCTTACTATCCTTTTCCTTACTGTCTTTTTCCTTACTATCTTTTTCCTTACTATCCTTTTCCTTACTGTCTTTTTCCTTACTATCCTTTTCCTTACTGTCTTTTTCCTTACTATCCTCTTCCTTACTGTCTTTTTCCTTTTTGTCTTCTTTACTTTCCTTGACGTTGCTACTAGTTGATTTCTCTGTAGATGATGATGTCTTTATGATGAATGTGTGGTAAAGAGGTACCACATCCGCTTTAGTGGAAAAGGAAAAGGACAATGTGTACTATTACCAAGAATCAAAAGTGCTATTTATGCTTGTTGATCTTGATTTAATGGTCAAAAACAGCAAAAGACCAACACTAAAACATTACTTTAAATTGGTGTAGTACTGGTTTTTCAGTAATGGTGTTAATTTCCTTGCATTAATTCATCTTCCTCAATTAACCAAATATAAATGTGAGAAAACGATTTTCATCATTGACTATGCATTACCTCAGAGATAAATTAATACTGGTTGCAACCAAAAACTGATCACAGACTAAAGCAATATAATTCCCAAAACAGCTTAAACATTATTTCTCTGAATTATGTATACATACCAGACGTTATCACCACAGTGATGTTCAGACCTTTAGATTTGGCAAATTCAAGAATCTGAGCTTTCACAGTGTATTCAGTGCCACCATGCTTTTTAACTATAAGTGGCCTTTTGTTTGCCTTTTTGTAGCAGTCTTTTTCTATATCATTCTGTAAAATTAACATGAAGGTTTGATAAGTCAGTGACATTACATTACATTATTAAACACTATTTGATCTTTGAGTCCCAGACAATCTCAAATTGATATATCAGACTTACTGGCCAGTTTTTGTCATCACTTAAGTCCTCGATGTTCCACACAATTTGTGGGCACTGCTGTCCTTTACAATCCATTTTGATTTTTGCATCCTTGTTCTTCTGTATTGGATTACAGCCCTCAGTACAAGTGAGACTATGGTATAACAAATACATAGAAAAGTTGGTTAACTAACAACAAAAATGTATACAAAAAACAGCTTGGTAAAAACATATTGCATAGGTGTATGAACTCCATGACTAATAAACAATTTACTTTTAGTTTTCTGCTTGAGCTAATGACAAAAATCAAAAACGACTGCATTCCATTTATGTGAGCTCATTCCAAGGTACTGGTATTGTGCAAACTGGTGCACTGACATGGCTTACTGGGTGACTTGATAGGACTGGCCCATTGCTAACAAAATTAGTTTCGCCTGTATCTTTCTGATTGGTCAGATTGTCTGCTGTGAAAAGTTCTATCTTTACTAAGCAGTTTTTGGTCTAAAACAAATGAGATACGTGAACTCTTAGAAAGTTTCATTTATTCCATCATTTTCTGAAACCATTGGTGTTATTCTGTATGTTTGTTCAAGTTCACTGGCCGATTTCTACTGCATGAAAATTACATTTACACATGAAATATTCTGTCAGATTAGGTATTGGGAACACAGATGATGATGTCAGGTTCAGTGCTTGTAGTGATCAGTGCGGATAAATTATAAGTACCTTAGCCAAGTTGGCAGATTCTTCTTGGGGTTAAGGGTGATGCATATGGATTCAGTTTTTTCCACTTTCGTATCAGCTCTATTTATAACATTAAAATTATATTTAATGAACTGAAATGGATCTGGTTGGCAGCGTTCTGTAATGTGATAGGTCAGTCCCTCGAAATTTCCCTGGCATCGACAGGGATTCTCTGCGAACAGCAAGGAAAGTCATTATTCGGCTACAATAACAACTGACATAATAATACAAAAACACTGAAGACTAATTCTGAAAGTTATGTGTGTTTGGGTATATCTATATCTACTGTGTTTATTTGTATAAGGATAGATACACATAGTCCTTATATGACAAACTATATGTGGTAATATCTGACACACCAATGGCGTTAATGTTTTCATATATTGTGTTACATCTCTAATGATGTTGTAAAAAGGCATTCTGAGCATCTCATTTCTACCTGTATACATTGGTCTTGGCCTTAATGATGTTCTTATTAATTTATGATCTGAAACACCTTGTGTGATTCAGGCAAAAGAATCTCAGAAGATTAGCCATATCCATGAACATCTCCAAAACATGAACCAAAATGCTAGAGATTAATTAAAGCATGTTTATCTACTCAAATGCAGGATCCAGTCTGTAGTATGATGGACTAGCTTGCCTAATTACCTACAGTAGTAGCAGAGTGTTTCTTTCATGGCTAGGGACCACATCATAGTTCATTGGGTTACAGGTTGCATTAAAAAAACTCCTAATTCACAACTAACACTTCAGCTATGAAGCCTACTATTTCCCCACTGCAGAAGCTGGTCCTGAATACCATCAAAGTTTGGCTCACATTAGCACCTCTGTCCTGCCAACACATATTCATCTATAGTCATCACATATTGCCACTCTGCAAGGGACTTCCATGTCTACTTATAATACTCTAGGTATCCTTCTGCGTGCTACAAGCACATGGTGAGATTACGCTGCACATGGTTATGTTTAGGCAACGAACGAACACTGGGATGTCAACTAACACACATGCTGGCACAGATAGTTAGGATTAGGGAAAGGAGGCACATGGTAAGGTGTGGAAAAAAACCCATCACATTCACACGGGAAGCAAACACCAGACTCCCAGATGAAGGTCCGGGGTTTGTTAGATCAATGCTCCACCCCTCTCACAGGCATAGGAACACTAACAAAGATAGTGTGGTTTGATAAGCTAACTCCTTTATACACAATGTCCTGGTCTCATCTGTAGCTCAGTCAATCAACACATTAACACCACATCAAAATATGTTACTTTATTAACTTTATCCAATAAATATTGAACCCACAAAACATTTAATACTTGAAATGAGCTGAAAAAGAGTAGAAAAAGCACAATACTCACTGCATGCCCACTCGTATTTTTTCCGCGGGTCATTTAGTTTGGCTGCATCACTTATCGAAAGTGTGATAGTTACATTTTTGCTTGGTACTGAATACGAGGGTGTTGCAATGGCCTCCATTGGGGATCTGACAACTCTAATATGTTCATTTCTCTGAAAAGAAAATTAATAAAAGGATTTAGAAATGCAGTAGTTAGTATGAAACACATCAAAAATCACATGGAGGAGAGCTACAGGGGGTACATATTCCTCCCTCTAAATCAAAAATATTATTGTTGAAGGTAAATTATTACCTGTTTAAACAAATAGTCATTATGACCATTCAGTGTTATGGTGGCATCCTTGCCACAGAAAACAGACATATCCACTTCTAAAGAGGAGAAGACGTTCCATGCTCTGAGTTTCATTTGAAAAGATCCTGCAGCAAAACATTCCCTGAATTAATACAATAAGTTTTCCACATAAAATCTGCACATATACACAGCTTAAACATGTGTATTAAATGCCTATGTTTTTTGGTATTTTTTAGATTGCTCTTGGTTAAGTGTTTCACAAATTATAAATCACAGTGGGTGGTAATTTTCCTTATATTTGGCCTGTGTTTTTGATACATCTTCCATACCTTGAATTGGGTGTCTGAAATGGAAAACGGCCTTGCTTTTAATCATTTCTCTGGTCTCAGAGTATGAGCTGCTGTCTTCACTCAGAGAGAAAAGCAGCAGCACAGGTGCTCCCTGTTCAAGGGACACTCCAACTGTAATATCTGGAGAGTCTGGACAATCATCCCTCTCTGTCAACACAGAGGCCTGAAGCCCGGCTACTTTCTCCAACTCACATATCTGCAGTATATGAAGAATTACAAAACAAAGAAACACATCAACATTCCCTTTATATTACTTGTCTGGGAAAGTTATTACAACAGATACAAGCTAATACACTGTGTAATTAAGTCATGAGGTATGTCTACACAACATGTCAATATGTTAAACATGTTTACACAGTTTTAAGCGTGTAACTCCTAAAAGTCTTTTTTTTTTTTTTTTTTTAAAGCAGAACTTGCGGGAGCAAAAGAGACTTGACGGGCATGCTATTTAGTACAACCGTGTCTGTAACATATATCCTATGTCTAAGCATATCTTTTTAAACAATAACAATGGCATGACATTACTAATATGACATCATTAATAATTGTCAAGTGTCATCTCTGTTATATGGTGGCCAATCTCATCCTCTCCTTGTAGAATAAGAAGGTCTCTAATTTCGTTGTTTTCCAAATGGACAGTTGCTGTGCCCTTTCTTTGACTTTTTTCAATCTCTCACGGTAGGTCGCACACAAAACACACCTTCAAAATGTCACAAATGTTCCGCCTATTGTCCCGTCCTGCCGGCTGTCCCTTTTATACAGACCTCAACTTGGCGTTTTCATTAACTTTATTGCCATCATAAATGCTAAACCCTGTCCCCCAATTCCGCAATCATACCTTTAATACAGAATGGTGAGGTGGCATAACGGTGTGATATTCCTGCCTTGAACAGGCAGCGTAAAAAAAAAAGGTTATAGGGATTATACATTAGCCTCTATGCGCTGCCAAAATGTAGTGGACCTACAACTCCAGACTGCACCTGTATGCATCATAAGTGGACTGGACATACAGCATTGAAGCTGTTGCTCCACTAATGTGTTTCTCAGACTAACGCCTGCAAGTAGATTTTTTAGTTGTTATTGATATGTCTCAAGGTCTTCACTTACAAAATAAATAAGTCATTATTAAGTTGTCAGTAATCTGGATGATCTAGAGTTTTAATTTTTCACTGCAATGCAGTGAAGGATGAGGACTCACAACATGGCAACCCCAAATATTTTTTATTTGTTTATTTGTTTTATTTTTTTTATATACAACCCCATGCATTATAACCTATCATTAACTTTATGCTAATAATCAGTAATCCATTAATGATTCACAACAATAAAGACTTATTCATTTGTTAAATACCCTGTGGAGTTTTTCACCAGTAGTTGTGCTATAGAGCAAAGTTTTAATGAATGGGTCCCTGTATTTTTTGCTCTTGGCATGTGATCACATGCACAAACGCAAGGATGACACGATTAATATTCCACACTATTCTCACACTATTCTTTGATTGTCAGGGGTTGGTAATGTGCCAAGAAAAGCAGAAGTTTCCCCAAGAAAGACAGAGAGGAAGGACACTGCTTGCTAGTAAAAATGGAAATAAACAGAGGTTTGTAAAGTTCCAAAAATTGACTTTGCAAATGTTCTTTGAGAAACAAAATGCATTAAAAACATTATTAAGGCCCTGAGGATATGCAAGCAGTGGTGTGAAACAAGAAAACTTCATCTTGTATCTTCAGTATTTACTCTGTAGAGATTTGTGAAGAGATTTCTCTAGTTTATTAAAGGTAGTTTATTTTTTTCAGAGGTACTAAATTTCTGACACGGCCTGTTTGTGGTCAAAAAAAAAAAAAAGAACAATTGCTATTATCTTGCTAAATAATGGCTGTAAAACTTTAGATGTTGTCCATAGCAATGTTGCCATGAGAAAAAAACCCTGGCTTAGTCAAGAAAATCAGACATGAACATGCCTCCTGAATTCGAACTTTAATTGATTTTGCATTATTATTACAATGTTCCAGTTTTAAAAATGACACTAATAGGCAAAATAAAAATTTTAAAGTCAGTGGTGATCTCACAGGATACTGATTTGGATGAAGTTCAGAGGGGTAATGCATTCTCCATGCTCTGCTGTTAACAGCCGATTAGGTGACACAGTGCTATAATTAAAGGTTAAATTTAATTTCTTATTTAGAGAGGCCTTATTTCTTTAATCAGCACTTTAATCAAATGATGAAAATGTCAACTTCAAATATTATTTTTCATATGCCACTATCACACTCAGAACAAAAACATGACGGGATCATGCATCATGTTACTTTTTACTGCTTTATCTATAGAAGATGATGTAGACTTGATTAATGTTGATTTACCTGCAAGTGTGTGGACACTTCGGGGAATGTAACCAAGTTCGATGCATAAAGGGTCAGCTGGTGGCAGCCAGGCCCAGGCTGCTTCATCATTTGTGGTGTCACTGTAATATTCTGGGGAGCATTTCCTCTCAACACAGATAAACCCGACAACAACATGTCATCCCTCTGGATTCTGTAGGCCACATTTGTACCTGCCGTGAGAAAATAAATGCATTTAAACACACAAAAAGGAAATGAATAAAACACAAAAACCAAAAGCAGATGCTTTTATGCTGAGATATCAAATTGGACAGAAATAATCATGGTATATTATGGTATTACTGGGTTGTCACCTACCGGCTTTTACTTCCATTTGAATTTGAAATTGCTCCCCGTAAAGGGCTTTGCAGTCAGTTGCATGAAAAGACAGATTTCCAGCATAGCACCTGATGACACCAAACTCTGTGATGGGCTCTTGAATGGTAATTATTTTCTGAGCTGTGATGTGCATTTCTCTGTTGGTGCACTCAACTGCCACAACAAATGTGTTTGGATGAGTATATTTGTGCACCACGCTGCTCTCCAACCTGAGAAAAAGCACACATAGAAACTGTTAGCAGTGACCACAGAATATTAAAGTAATTCAGGCAACAAAGGTCAGACACAGCAAAGTCAAATCAGACATTTTTCTGCAAATAAAACTGGAGCTGTATTCTGTGGCTCAGGGGTAGAGCGGGTCGTCCTCTAATTGGAAGGTCAGTGGTTTGATCCCTAGGTCCTCCAGGCAACATGTCGAAGTATCCTTGGGCAAGATACTGAACCCCAAATTGCTCCCAATGCCACGTCATCAGAGTGTGAGTGCATGTGAATGATTACTGAGTAGCAGGTGGCACCTTGTATGGTAGCCTTGGCCACCAGTGTGTGAATGTGTGTGTGAATGGGTGAATGTGACAATGTGGTGTGGAAGCGCTTCAATAAGAGTAGAAAAGCGCTATGCAAATACAGTCCATTTACCATTTACATGAAAGCTTTCATCTAATTTAATGGCAGTATGGGTGACATTTTTGATTAATTACAGATAATGCATTGTGCAAGCTTCTCAATAATAGATGCTTATTTGTAAAAATTAAGTCTTTTTTTTTTCTCAAACTTGAAAAAGCCAGAGCCAAAGAAGACACTCTAGAAGACACACTACGCAGCTGTTATAACACAATGAGTATTATTTACTCTACTTCAAACCCACATAGTTCATCTCTACTCACCCCTCTGGATTCTGCAGATGAGTAACATGGCCATCTCCAGTACTTAGCTTGCAGCTAAGGCTATCCAGTAGTAAATGTAAAAGCCACTTCACACTGATGGTGACGTCATCAAAAACAGCAGCCACAGTGACCACTGTCAGCGAGAGGCCTGGGGAGGAGATAATGAGTAGAAATGTAGCAAAGTACCTGTACACAACTGGGTTTGTGGGGCAAAAAAAAAGACAAGCACACATCCTAATCATCTCAGCAGACAGCATAGCAGCACAGATACTACAGGGACATTTAATGCAACTGCAACTAGGCCTCACTGTGATCTGTTTTTCTGTCCATCTCATTGTTTTGTTGTATAATGAATTTGCATGAGATCCCCGTTTCCCTTTTCATTTGCTCTGTATAGGTGACTGCTTTTCTTATTTAAAAATACACAAAATGTAATAAACAGATTTCAGAAATCATTTATAAGTGCCATCCTTTTCAGAGCTTAATATATTTTAGAATAATTTGGTATGCATGAGCAATAACTTTGAGTCACAGATTAGTTGTTTGCTGAAACTAAAATAGAACCAAGAAGACAGTAAAAAAATACAAGAGTCTGTAAAAACATGGTATGTGAGTGCCTGAAAGGATGTTTGAAAGTCTGGATTTAGGTTTTACTGCTCAGCACTAATAAGCGGGGCCTGAAAAAAACACATTTGGGAAGAACAGGTCTTTTCACGTCAGCCATTTTGACATTTCATAGTAGGAGGGTCCACTGGGACCATAATGTGTTGTGGTAAAAAGAAAGGGGTTGTCGCTTATAATGTGAATCTCTGTGAAGCCACAGGTGCTTTCTTTGGAACCCTCTTGTTATAGTGGACCTCTTTGTTGATGCTTGTATTGGTTTCATCTTTTGACCATATAAACGTCCACTAAGTGAATTCAGCAAAGTGTTGGATGGAAAACAATCAGACCTGCAACATCTTGATGTAGAACTTCCCTGTAGAACATTTATGATTGCTCAGAATTACTGTGACCCACCATCTTTGCAGTGGTAGTCCACAGACAGGTAGCTCCCCAAATGAGGACAAGGTTCACCAAAGGAGTCCACAACTTGAGCAATCTGGCAAACCTGCTGGCCGTGGCAGTGAGCTGGGAATCACACAGAGGACATAATCAGCTACTGATAATGCACAGCAATGACAATAATGACATTACTGAAAGTTAAATTGCTTGATATTTAATAGTTTGGTGGTGTTACTCAACTAATGGTCTTACAACTCATACCTCATCAACATTGTCATCATAAATAGCTCACACTTATGTGGGGCCTTTCCTTAAAAATCGGTTTTAAAGAGCTATCGCAGGAGAGTAAAGAGTAAAGAATCAGATCAAGATACAGATACCCCCACCCCCTCAATTTTTAGGCAATGGAAGCACACGGTTGGGTTTAGAAAAACCATCATGGTTTGCATGGTTTGTTACTAAGGTTATGTACGTGACATGCGTCCTATGAGTCCTAAAACCCCAAATTCTGCAAGCATTTCAGTGCCTCCAGTTCCCTTGTCTCAAAGTCAGTGGGTATTTTGAATGGTATTTTCGTTTGATGCCTGAAACAAGGTGGTTAAGACAAGCTTAAGAGACTTTCAGGTTTTGTTCTACGACATAAAATATGTCAGTAAATACCCCGCTCACAAACTTTTAAGCTTTTATGTGTCTTAAGACAGTTGCTAACAAGTGGCTAAACGAGACTACAGATGACTATCAAACCAAACACAGCCATACAGCCTTGCAGGGGAAGCCACGTGACCATGGTGTAACTGCCTTAAGGCTTTAAAACTCTTTAAAGTGGTGTTCATTTGTTAAGATCATCTTGCTGAACAAAACGTGTAAGTATCATTAACGCTTTTTTTCTGCAATGATCCAAAATTCAATGGAAAAATCCCATAGGCTTTATGATGAGGGATCAGGGCTAGGTTTGCTGCAGGGTTGGACTATAGAAACCATCATCCCTGGGGAACTCTATTACAATAAATGATTGACCTCTGATTTCACACGGGACACATTTTAAAGTTTGTTTGTACTGTCCATCTCCTGACCTTATGCAGACTCTCTTGTTCTGTATACTACAGTAGTTACACAGGGCATAAAAAGATGCCGCTGCCCAATGTCATACCGCCTCTTATGGGTGCGTCGGTGCATCAGTATCTGATGCCAAGGTCTACAGTATTTGACAAGTTGGAAGTTAAACCAGGTTGTCTTCACAGTCGCCTCTATTTTTTGTACATGGAAGACTAAGATGTCTGTCCATTCAAGCTGAAAATGTCTGCTAAGTCAAATTAAAAAAAAAAAAAGTCAAAATCAGGCAAGGCGAGTGCAAGTTCGAATCTGAAGAGTGTAAGTTCTTATTTGGAGCCCACAAAAAAAAAAATCTGTTCTTATTATGTAATTGAAAGAGTCAAGCACTCTGTTGTGCAAGAGCCACTGGACAAGAACTGGCTGTGGTTGCTATTGTGATTTTGATGTTCACTCCCTCGTACCCAAAGCATACTGGGAATGATTGCACTGCCTGTCAACCTGGACAGAATAAGCAACATTGGGAATGTATGAATGGGTAGTCTGCTCTTACCATCAGCTAAATGCACGAGTCAATATTTACTCTAAAAGAGATGAGTATTACTGATGTATTTTCAAGGCTATTAAGCGTTTATGCTATTATTGGTTTTTTGTCTTCCATAAACATCCTGACGGCCAGTCATTCTCGGCAAATAATGGTTGATAGTGAGACAACAATGTGCTTTGTGATATCTGGCAATCACTTCCTTCAACGGTGGATTGATTTTCATTACAGTTTTCATCCATGCAGAACCTTCTCATTTAGCATCAGTACTGTTTTCCTTTTTTTCCCTATTGTGTCCAGCAAATAAACTAAAAGGAGCTATTATGAAGCAGAGAGTGGTTATTAGTGGATATCAGTTCCTTTAACAGCTCCAGATTAGATAATTGTATACATTCAAAAATCAATTATAACAAGTTTAACAACTAAATGATGTGAAAATAATTTAGGTTTTCATTAAATGCAAAAAAAAAAGTGTTTTACCTGTTATTGACTCTACAACATCCACCCAGCCGCACTGACGTTCTGTGGTTGTTGTTGGTGGAGACAGCACAGACCGACAGTAATGAATGTTCTTACGCCCGTAGAAGCCACCATCTATCATTAAGACATGACCGGGACCGCACTGCAGAGTGGTGTCATGACCAGCACACACAATGGATCTGCCAGAGTCTAAGAAAAATATAGAAGCATTACAGTGACGTGGTGATTTATCATAAAGTGATTCTGTATGGTGTGTTTAAAAACAAAAACTAAAAAAAATCTGAATATATACCAAACTGGCAGATAAATTGCAGTTTTTTATTGCAGTCTTTTGTGGCTTTCCATTGGAAGCCTGAGTCTCTCAATATGTGTCCGTAACCTTCTCCTGGCTGTGGGCTGCTCACCCAGTTTGAATAGGTGATATAAGAACCATTCAGCCAAAAGAGCGCACCTGAGGATGGAACAAAACACTGATTAACATATATATGCCCAGTTTGAGCTCAAGTGCCTCTAAGTACAATGACCTTATCCGTGGTAATAAAGATCGCATATTTTCTCCAACATCTTATTAATGGTGTTTTTGTTTAGTTCGTAGAATCTACAAACAGAATCACACTTTTGTGGGCAGTTCAAACACACCCCTGACCTTTTTGCCCTTATGTGAGCAGCATGTGTGCGTCACAGAACCTCTTGTTTTTTTTTGTTTTATTCCAGTGTCTGTGTTAACATGTTAGAGCAGCCCAACATGTTCTCATCTCATCTCATTACCACGTGTTGCCACTCTGCAGTGGACTTGCACATCTACATATCACATTTTAGGTATTCTTCTGCGTCTACTGTTGACGTTCCAGGTTGCTGCTACAGCGATGTCAAAAAATGCACATGCTGGATTAGGATTAGGCAACAAAGTCACAGATGGGAAAACCAGGGATTGTTTTGTTCCTTTACCCTAAATTTACGAAGCGGAGCATGTTTGTTTATTAAAAACAGGAATTCATCATAAAAGTATTTCCATGCAAGTTCCACATCATCAGAGAGAGAGTCTGCTCCACTCAAAAAAGGCCAAGTTGTGAAGAAAAGCTTGATCATTAAAGTTTTAAACCTATGATAGTGATAGAATGCCCCTGAATGAATTCAAGCTTTAAGGCAAGAAGTTTGTATTGCTGACTGATGGACATGGAGGATAGGGGGGTAACATGGAATTAATTTTTTATATAAATAGCCATGCCTCCTCCTTTCCTAGGGCGATCACAGCGGAAGTCATTATGACCTTTGATAGAGATATCCTTGTGAGAGACTTTGTTAAGCCATGTTTCAGACAAAATAAGAATGTCAATGTCGGTTGACTGGATCCATATTTAACAAAATCCAGTTTTGGGATGAGGCTCCAAACATTTACACCAATTATACCTAGGGTCTGGATTGGGCTGGACATTGCCTGATACCAAAAGTAAAAGCAGGATAAAACATTTTCGCTTTATATTAAAAGATGACACAGTGTTATCGTTATTGGGCTTGACAAGTTCAATAAGTGTGGTTTCTGTGGGAGTAAGAAAGTTTTTTAAAACATAAGTGTACAAGAAACGAAGGAAATTAAAATCATTTAAAACTGGCCCATGGGAGGACCAGTATTAAGAGGCAGTACAGTATATCCTTACTCTAAACCGTGTAATAGTTATTCAACAATAATTTGTACATCATTTTAAAAGACTTTCTTAGAAGGTTGAGATTGGGATAATATTTCCTATATAGGATAAATGGTCATTTTGTTTTTGAGACAGCATGTGCACAGAGCACCTCTATTCTAAATGGAGACAGAAAGAAAAACCTGGTTAAACCATTTAAATCCTGTAATTTTTGTTTTTCATTTGTTGCAAAATATCTGTAGCGTGTGAAGGCTTTCTCATTTCGCAGTTGGAAAAGAAAAGGCTTTATGCCAGATAGAAGGCTGTAATTATTGAACAGAGGAGCATGAAAAGGATATCTCAATAGGCACTTCATTTTTTTTCAGGCAAAAACCCAACTGAGAATAAATCGGAAGGAACTGCACCATAATCACAACTGTTCGAGTATTCTATTTCACTGACTTAATCAAATGTGTGAGGGGCAAAAACACAAACAAAAACAAAAATGTAGTAGTCATAGACTCTGTGTGAGATTTGCTCATAAGCATTTTGTTGCAAATGTTTGTAGACTCAACTCAACTGTCTGAGGATAAAGATGTATGGACATCTGCAAGACAGCAATTTTTCAAAGTTTACAATAAAACTTGCCTTTATTCCACATTTCAGACTTCTTACCTTTAGCAGTTGGAGAATATTGCAGGTTTGGAGAGGCAAAGGGTGCTACTCCAAACCATACGTCCTTGTTAGGGTCCAAGAGTCTTTCAAGAAAATACTGAGTTTCTTCATCCTGGATAAATGCAAGGTGTCCACCACCCTGCTCACACCAAGCCTGCGCACTGAAAAAAGTTTGCTGGAGATTCACAAACTCATAGCATGAGCCTCCAAAGGCCGTCTGGTGGCCTGGACAGGACACTGGGGCCTTTATCTTATCTTCAGCCCGAGACAGAAAGCCGAGTGTTATCAGGAACAGCAGGGACACAATTGTCCAGCACATCTTTTCTTTTTTCACTTCAAAAGCCAAAGGTCAGTCTCTTATCTCTCTTTTCAACTTCCTGGAGCTATATGTGCAGTAACACTGCTTCATCCTTTTTGTCTGCTTTGCAGCACTGGTCACATCCTGCCTTTAAATAGACGTAAGCCTCTCGCTCTCAGTGTTTACCCAGCAGTCATCTGTTTTAGAAATCAATGAATACATCACCTTTGTACACAGACAAAGATGTAACAAAGGGAACCTAGGAGAGTAGCTATATCGATATGGTAAGTTAGCTTGGGCCAAAGGTTTTTTAATAAGTAGTGCCATTTAATGACAAGGATTTATAGATCTATATTATAAAAATCATTGAATGAGTCATTTAACATTTCTTTGTTATCTAGGTGCTGTTTACACACTGAGTCACAACGACACTTAACCAAGGCCACCATTCTGTGCTCTATGAGATGAAATATTTAAATCCATCCATCCTTCCTTACTCCCTTTTCTTCCTTTCTTCCTTCCTTTCTTCTTTCTTTCTTTTTTAATAAAGTTGCATGCATGCTATTCAGATAAAAGTGACAGGTTAAAGAGAAAGAGATGCAGTTTTACGTTTTAAATCGTAGACCATATAGATAATGTACTTGCCATGATGTCACCCATTGATTTGTGGACTGAAACCTCTAATTCTGCATTTTTGCTGTCGCCATTTTGGTGTTTGGGAGACAGAAATGGCCATATGTGGAGCTGTGGAGGAGCAATGGGTGGGTGTGACGCAGACTGGAGTGATGTGTAACTTTTAACTTCATTAAAATTTAATTTAGAAAACAGGTGAGTTAAATGTGTAAAATACCTGAGCACCTGAGTAAAATACATGAATAGGCAATGTTTTTCCTCTTTTATTTCTTTCAATTTGTTTTCAGTTAGTATAAATCTGTTAGACTGTAGGTTTTGGGCTGTTTTACTCACTATGAAAGATATATAAAGCAGAAACGATAACAATGTTAGGGCTTAGTGTTCTTCAGGATCCAAAAGCAGACTCAAACATGGAAGGGTGGATGATGATGGTGGGTTTTTTAGAAAAGATAGCTGGGGGAATGTGGGAAGCTGGAGACAGGAGGGGCAGGAAGGTCTGAGAGGAAGGTGAGGAGCTGGGTCTGCTGGATGAAGAAGGGCTTGGCAGGGTGTAGTGGTCGCATGGAAGTGGCGAGTTGGTTTAAGGGCAAACTCTGGTGATCACTGAGTCGGGCAGAATAATCTGGCAATGACTCAGTGATGGTGCTGGGTTCTTATTCTGCATGGTGATGAGATGATTTAAGGCAGGAGTGGAGATTGAATCAGAAGCCAGGTGAGGAAAAGCCACACCCACAGCACAGACACACAGGGGAGGTGGAAACATGCGGAAGAAAGGGATAAGAGCACAAGGAAAACCTGGAGTCACAGCTGGAGCCGTGACAAATGATTTCTGAAGTGTTATTTGCCCTCCTATCCTCAGTACTCCACAAAGTACTTATGACAAACAAAAGCATGTGTTGTCTTTGATGAGGGTTCTCCTGGCGTGTTCTGTGAAAGATAAATAGGAACATGTCCTTAAAAACAGCTCAGTGTAAAAGTGGATCAACTGTGAACTTAAAACAGCAATGCACCAGCATGATTGTACTGCACAGCAGCAGCTCTGAATTCAACCAAATAGCAAAAAATGATGTGCTTTTTCCTCAATCTTTGGCCAATTCACTATGCTGTTGCTGCTCTTTGTGTGGTGCCTGGTACTTTGTGGGGGCTGGTGGTCTGGTGTTTTGTGTGCTGGGTGTTTTTTTTTCTGTTTCTCTCCCTGTGTTGCAGGGGCTGGGCATGGCTTCCTGGGACTGGAGCTCTCAGCACACTTCCTCCACTTCCTCACTTCCTGCGGTTCATAACCAATCACCTCTCCCTGCAGTATAAAGACGCCTGCTTCACTCTTCTCCGGCACCAGATTGTTTCCCACCTTACCAGTGTGCTTCTCCTCACCGAGCTCCAGTGCCTCGCCGCTCAGCCCCTCACCTTCGGACTCAGCCACACTCAGCACTCTTCCCCACGGACAATCCTCGCTCTCTGCCACCACCAGCCACACGCTCTCCCTCGCCACCCTACAGCCGCAATTCCCTACAGCCTCACCTGCTTCCCCCACCTTCACGCTCCCCGGCTTCCCATTTACCCAGTCCCTCTACCCTTTGCATCATTACAATCATTAAAAGATTTTTTGTTAATTGTTCACCCCACATCTGCGTGTTTGCTACACTCTCACTCTGGAGCGTCACACGCTGATCCAAAACGTACAACAAGAACAAAAGAGGCTCATAGTAAGGGTGCAATTCAAGCACATCACCCTGCATTTATTTGTCCACTTTGTGGTGTCAGATATTTATTTCTTTGTTGTTTCAAGCTATCCCTGCAGCTTTTTCACATGGTACAATAACTCTTCTCAGCCCATCTCTCAGTCTGAATCCCTCTGTCTGTTTACCCCAGTGAAACGGAAGTCATTGAATTTGAATTGAATTTGTCTTTATCTGTGTGTTTAAGCTTTATATCAACAGTCTTGTTTATGGTGATCCAGTATGCCGTGACATAAAATAATATATTCCCATTAGGCTGGCTGTGAGTGAACAGCAGTGAACAGCTGCAACCACTGTGTTTTGTAAAAGGCTTTTTACCCACTTTGTACAACAAAAGAGGATGGCTTTTGTAACCAGAGCATGAAAACAGGCTGTTCTGTCACAGTGATTGGCTCTATAGAAATATAAATGCGTCCAAGGCTCGTTGATATGTGCACATTGTGGATTCTCTATTTTTATGTTGTTTTTATTGCATTGTGATATGTTTTTATATTCAATGGCCTGTTCCAAGAAGCATGATCGCTGAATTTTCTGAATAAAATTGTAAGTAAAAAAAAAACAGATGGAAAGCTGGTGCAGCTGGTGGGTGGTGCTTCATTCGACTGTGTTCAACATGTGTCCAACTGACTCACAGACAAATTTTGATTCATATGTGATCAGCGCTGCCTAGTTTGAGGGTTTTACAGCAGTTCATGAGCTGTGATTGACACCGTATAGACTCTTTGACTTGATGAGCAATGCTAGATCTTAGTGAAAAGCAGCCCGTCCTCACTCCCAACTTGACAAATGGTGCCTCTTTGTCAGTGGATCTCAGCATTAGACACACCCTTTGCAGCGGCTTGATATGCACCGCAGGTTGTGACACAGCTGTCAACTACCATTGTAGAAAGAGGGAAAGTCTGTATATCAAAGGGTTGTAAATGAGTTAGACTTTCACTCAGGAGCCTGATGTTTGTTTACCATGTAACACCAAAAGTCAAAGGTGTGGACACTTCCCACTTTAAATGAACAAAAAAAAATTTACCAGACCATTTTAGAACACAAATTATTACGCTGAGTAACTGTTTGAGCCTTTTAACTTTACAAACTATGAAAAGGTTACAACTGCTGTCAAGCTGCACATTGGGTTCACCCTCACGCTGTCGGGACACATGCTGGTCTTTCTCATCTTTCTCTGATCTGATGCTAGAACTACTGCTATGTCTGCATCATCTGTAATGGAGCCTATTCTCCTTGTTATCACTGTGGTTACTATCAGGTGAACCTCATCATCCTGGTGAACCTCACTGTTGCCTTCCCCCTGGCTGGCTGTCTAACAAAGAAAACTTTTTGACCAGCACTATTTTTTTCCTGATATTTGTTTTAATTAATACACATATTGGCTCTGAAAATGCATTATTTCATGATTGGCACCCATATGATTAAAAAATCAACAACAGACAAACAGACAAACAAACAAAAAAAAACACACATGCACCACAACTTTTTAGAAAAGATGCCAAAAATAAGGCATTTCAGGCTGCAGCAATCATAAAGTCAGCATGTGAAATCCAAAAGGGACTTATGTACAGCTGGGCTTGTCATTTTGATAAATTCCCGCTTGTAAATCAGATGAACTCGTTCATCTTTAAGAGTCTAATCTAACATCCCTATAGTGGACCCTGAGTAAAGTGCAGGAATACCTTCATTCTCAGAAACAAACAACAAGGGGAATAAAGGGCTGTTTGCCCTCATGTGCATCTTAGTTTCAGTACATGGAATGTAGCTCCACATAAGTTTCCCTTCTGCTTTCTAATGACTTATTCATAGAAAAAATTCTAAATGCCAGTGAAAGTGCTTGCTTTGGTATTCAGTAAATATAGTACAGTAGAAGTTGCACCATTGACCCCCAAAAACAGTAGTGTAACGCACTGAAGACGTGTAAAACAGGTTGGCTTATCTCAGGGGCTGCAAAGACATGCATATAACCATAACTTAACCTGCAGTTATGCAGGGAAACAGGTTGGCAAACTGGTTTTATTGGGTTCTGCTTCAGAGGCTTTCCTGTGTGCAGATTATTTGCATCTGTGAGATTCTGCGGGAGCACAGTCTATGGTCACTCTGTCTTTATTTGGTCATACTGGAAGGACTTTTGAACGGGCTGAAGGTAAGGGTTAAAGTTTTTTGTCATTACGGTGCAGAAGAGAGCTGATACTTGATACTTTAAACACAATGTCAGGGTGATACAATGAACTGGAATAGTTTTCTGGACATTTTTTCCTATTTTTTTTTTTTTTTTATTTCTCCCTTTAAAGAAAATAATAATAATTCAGGTCCTCTTCTCATCCCCTTTTACTCATTTTTTAGAATTTGTGGGACATTTCTTGCCACATTGCTCACTACTTTTCCCCCCTTGACTTTGGAAGAACTCAAACCAGGTTTCAAAGGGTTAAACAGCTTGTAAAAAGCATTTGAATGCAGGATATAACTGGTGTTGATCCTGGTTTCAAAGGGTTAAACAAAAAAGCATTACATCAGTCATCATCTATGGTATGACATGCCTGAGAGAAGAAATTATTGAAGTCCCTCTCTCTCTCTCAGACACATCACACACAGTCCTTTACTGGTGATCATCACTGAACATGTAGAATTATATATATTAAGGAAATGCTGAATTTAATGTGAAATAATCTTGTGTTTATAACAAGGCCCACACCACCCATCATCCAACTCTACTGCAACAGGCTGAGCCCATTTGAATCATGAGAAAGCCGAAAGGTCCTCTGTCGAGGACCGTGTGTTTGCTGATGGTCATTGGTTTCATCTGGTGTCTGAGTTTACCATATTTCATCCTGGTCTGTATTGATTTGTTCACCTTTAACATAAACATCACTTTGATAAATTCAGGTCACTATTATTTGCCCTATACACACAAATAATGTCCATTCTCTTACATTCAGAATGGACAAAAATTCTTTATTTTTTAACAGCTTTTTGTTTTGTTGTTTGGTTTTAGAGCAGCGCTGATCAGCGGGGCATCAGTGCTACCAAACTGAGGCAACATGGCAAAGTGTGGATGGAAACAGGCAGGGCTGAAGGTGAGAGGAGAGGAGAAAGTTAAATGTAAATTTTGGGTGTTGGAAAATAATCGCAGCAAGCAACACAATCTATCTTCCTCACATAGCCATTTAACAGTGAAGCAAATGAGATGTATGTGGGCAAGGTAGATCTATGCACCTACGATGTGGTAGGCTACATTTATTAAGATGAATTTGCATCTGTCACCACTGTGACTCATTTGAATAGAGAATGATTAACCCGTCTTTATTTTTAACTGCACACTGTAGAACTGAGGGCAACATTAAAGTTGTATAGGCTTTATTAGCAGGAATGGATTATAATAAGTACATTTTCTTTGGTGTTTAATCAATTTAAATTGGGAATTGTTGTTTTTGTTACCATAAATGAGCCATTTATATCTACATAGGGTTCTTCAACCATGGACATTGTCATGTTGCACCATATTTCTACAGTAACCCAGAAAGGACAAATAATACATGTGATCCACATAGGGCCATTCCCCCCATGACAAGCAGTTTCAGAAAAACACCAATTTTTTTCATGTGAAATTGCTTTAATTAGTGTTTTTATAAGTTTAAATCACTTGGTCCATTTATTTTGGTGAGGTGGAGACCCTTGAGGATAATTTCGCTTCCGGTAAAAACCTCCTGGACATCTGGATCTTAAGTAATCAGAGAAAAAACATGAGCAAACAAAAGCAGGTGCTAGGCTAGCGGCTCATTCCCGTCATGCCAAACAGCACTGGAAAAACGCTGATTTGTGATGTGAAATTGCTTTATTCGGTTTTTTATTTGTTTAATTCACCTGGTCCACTTGTTTCGAAGAGGAAGAGACCTCTTCAGATAATTCAGATAATTATTATGGGAAGAGCTTTATATGGGAAATTCCTGACTTTTCTTCTCGACTTTTTCTTCTCTCTGCTTTTTTCACTTGCCCCTTTTCTTTCCCAGAAATAATGACGAGGATTGTTAAATTTGTGGATGATCTCCTGAACATTGTGGGATACTCTAACAACTGTAAGCAAACACTCCAGATAGGATTTTTCTTTTCTTCAGCTACACAAATCTACACTTACGACTTAATATAATATTATTATGGTATTGAAAATGCATTTTCATCTAATTAAACTAGAAATTTTATATTTGCTAATTGATATGAGAAATTACTCTAATATAAATTCTTGAAAATATGTTCCAAGCACCATGACTCAGCAACAACAACCTCTCTGTCTCTCAGTCTCTCGCCCACCTCCACTGAGAGACTATCAAGAGGAACTGCAATTACTCCAGATTAAAATGGAGGCAGAAAAAGAGAAAGGACAACTGAGGGATGAGATGATAAAGGAGCTGCGTTCTGAAAAAATCCAGCTGCAGCAACAAGTGGCTCACGGCGAGGAACTCCTAAAGCTACAGGCTGAGAAGGAAGAGAAAAAACTCAAATCTGGTAAAATGTATCCGTCAAATTACGAGCAGAATGATGAGTGTATTCCCACAGTCGCTGGTTTTAAAATGCAGAAACTCTACCATGACAATAATGAAGATCATACAATTAAAGCATGTTGTGATATGCCTACCTCTCCCCACTGAAGACATACACAATATCTTTACAAATGGGAGAAAATGTATATTTGAGTTTTCAAAATAGGCTAAGTAGTTTCCCAAAACAGCTGGGCACTGTTAGTTTTTTGGAAATGTTTTTTGAAATAAATAAAAAGCGCTATTGTTAGGGACTACTTTTAGCTGTGGATTCATACAAATTTGGTGCTGTAGTAAATTTACAGCAGCAACTCAGTGTAAATAGGATAGAAAAGAATAAACCATACTGCCAATGTTCATCACAATAAAGGAACATGATATCCAGTGGAGCAGCTCACTAGTTATTGTGCTTAAAATGCATTTTCAGTTAAGAAGCACTACATCTAATTAAAATAGAAATATGCTGAATATTCTATGAGTAATTATTGCATAGTATGGCTGATTGCTTCAACAGCTCTTTTGAGATGTAAGTGCCTTAAAAATATGTTCAAAGCAGAGGGATACATTAACACAACAACCTCTCTGTCTCTCAGCCTCTCCCCCGCCTCCCTTGAGGGACTACAAAGAGGAATTACAGTCACTCCGGATTAAAATGGAGGCAGAAAAAGAGAAAGGAGAAATGAGGGATGAGATGATCAAGGAGCTGCGTTCTGACAAACTCCATCTGCAGCAACAAGTGGCTCACTTGGAGGAACTTCTGAAGCTACAGGCAGAGAAGAAAGAGATGACACTCCAACAAGTCAAAACTGGTAATGTGACTCTTAATCATCTAAGGGGGAATTCAAACTGCATTGCCAAAGTGCACACTTTTAACAGGGAGATAAAACAGTAGATATTGTTTAAAGCAATTACAATCTTATCAGCACATAAGTGGTGAATTGCGATTTGTCAACATGCCGTGTGTTGATATGAAAAAAAAAAAAAATCATAGAACAAAGACCTTGGCTAGAAGTACCTTATTGACTGTCCAGTCGACTGATTTGATGTTCTTTTTCCTCATTGTCAACAAATGTATGTAGTTAAAAATTATTGTTAGTTAGTCTGTCAATGTGTTGCAGTTTCCCTACTGTATACTGAAGATGCATATCTGTACAAATGGGTCAAAAATGTAGAAGCAGATAAAAAAAGAAGGCTATGTAGTTCTTTTTTGAGATTTTATCAATTGTTCACAACAATTAATAAATGGTGCTGTTGTTAGGGAGTTTTTACAGCTGTGTTTATACACATTTGGAACTAGAGAAAGGTTAAGTTTACAACAGCAAGACAGCGATTGTGGGATTAAATTAGAACAAAACAAAAAACAACAGCATTGCCAATTCTAATCATAAAGTCATCTGTGCATCGGTGCAGGAAGTTTTCATGCACTGTTCGTACAAAAAGTAAAGCCCAATAATTTGAACAAAGCCCACATGATCATTATATAACCAAAGTAATTTTTCTTTCGTTAGCCTCCAGAACATCATCAACTTCAGTACGTAACTTTACATTAAGTACAGTATATAATGTCATTAATGTGGTGCTAATTTGTAAGCCATATGAACCATTGTATGTGCATTTTTGTAAGATATCATACGAACCCTTGTACAAGGATACGTTGATTGGTGTGGCCCACTGTTGTGTTTTTAATCAGTTTTGGACAACAATGGAATTCTATGCCGAGGAATCCTTTGTAGTGAAAAAAGTATGAGAAGTCAGTTACCTCAAAAACATAGACCTGTTGTTATGTGTTAGATAAAGTCCCACTTCACGGCAATAGCAGGTCAATTTATTTAATAAAAAATGTGAACAGACTCTTTCATTACTAATACTCTAGAGCAATCATTGTGCTTGTTTAGAGAAACAGGTTGCGATGTGCAATGGGATTCTAAGCCTGCTTTTACAAAAGTCTTTACATTTTCTTTTATATGCAGGAATGGCTGTAATGCCTGCAACTACTCCTGAAATGTGAAAAAAAAACAACTTGGCCTCGCCTCAGACTAATTTGAATACATTGTTCAACCAATGTCCCTTCGTGAGATTTTACAGGGTGGTTAAGAGTGCAGCCTTAGGTGGCTGAAACTTTTTCAATTATCCAATGAGAATTATGTACAAACCATTCCTGTAAACAGTTGGTGAAGCATGAAGGTTGTCTTCCTCAACATGCCTTGAATTAAAATTAATACCTTGGCTGAAAGAAAATGTTTTTTTATTAACATTAGTGGCAATATCTCCCACTTCATCCCACACAAATTCCAATAATACCTCTAACTGGACTCAGAATTAAAATATAAATGAATACTGATCAAAATAAAGAAAATACACTTTAATGAACAGAGCATCTCTGAATGAGCAAACATGCTGCTGTTTGTGTGTTTTGTAGATGATAAAATCGAAGAGGATAAAAACTGCCCACTCCCACCATTGGATGGATACCCAGATTGTATGGGGAAATTGAAGGTAACACATTTCTTTATCCTATCATGGATCGCATGGATGGCTTCATCAGTCATGTTGTCAGTATGCTTTGAAACAAATGCATTTATTTCTGGATATAATGCAAAGAGGTAAAAATATGGAAGATACAGCAGCAATCTTGACTCACTGTGGCTTGTTGATTCTCCAGTGGATGAAGGGAAGTTGGAAGTCTGACCCTTGCTACAGTCTTCATGGGGTGAATGGATCTCTGTGCTCCAACCTCATCTACCTCAGTGAGGTATGAAAGTGGATTCAAGCTTAAATATCACACAGTAACACTGCCCAGTGAACACCTCATTGCATTCAGTAAAATCAATCAAATCAAAGCTCAATTTTGTTATGGTAAAAGGATACAGTTGTTGCTGGTGTAACTACCACCTATTTCCTTCTGTGTTTTGTTCAGATAGAGTCATGGTGTCCTGTGCTTCCAGGCCGAGTTATTCCAGTAGAGGAAAAGGTAAATGCAAAAGCCCAAGAATGTTAAGATTGCATGTTACTTGAGTGCATGTAAAATGCTTGTATGTGTGTGTGTGTGTGTAATCTTTGTAGACCTGCTTAACCACAGTGTTTCTCTAAAAGGGTAAGAGGGCATTGTGCTGTGAGGGAATTCATAAATTCAACACAAACCAACAAAATGGTATGGAACTACAGAGGCACTTAAGGCCCAGACACACAAAACTGACATCGAAGAGCAAGCAGTGACAAAAGCAGACTGTTGCATCGCCTCATGTCACCTGCGTCTCAGCCAAATGTTGCACCTGAATCTGCACATAAATCCTGCACCTGCGCGAGAGTAAAAAACTCTCCATAGCAGCAGGCGGTGATCATCTATATTCCTCATTCAAAAAAGGAAACTGGAAGAACACAAGCCGATGTTCAAAGAACATGCAAGCAATAACATGAATCATTGCAAAAATGTTTCTGCTTAAGAGCTTAAAAGGCTAAAAAAAATTATATTAACTAGTTTGTTTTATTCTCACTCCCCTTTGACTTTAGCCCTTTATTTACTTTCTTCAGTTTCATTCCTTTTCGCATGTTCTGAGCTGAACTACCAATCAGAGTAATTTCACAGATGTGCTCCGCAGTCTTGATTCAAAGTAAAAAAAAAACAAGGAATGCCAACTGGGCGAGACAAACCACAAAAGCTGGGGCAACAGACACCCACAGAGGGCCCAACGTTGATTGATGGTTGACCGTTGACTTGGTGTGTCAGGGCTTTTTAAAGGCATAGACTTCCATCTAAGCCAAATGCCCTATCTTGCAATGTTTAAGTAAAAAATAAGTTGTAGTGTGTCTGCCCCCTTGATTCAGATCTGTTTCAAAATGTATTGAGTTCTTCCTTGGTTCATGTTACACTCTCAAAACAGACAAACAAACCTAAACTGGAAACATAACCTCTTTGGTGGAGGTAATAAGCATTATGATTTTTTTTATGAATCCAGGCAGGGTCTGACCATGCAGTGGTACAGGAAAGTCTAAAAGATCTGTACCCCCTTCTGGACAAGAGAGTCCAGTTTCGTTGGATTCGCCAAAGAATTGGCAGTATGGAGAAGATCTGGGTCGAGGCTGGACGTTCTCTTTCAGCCAAATACAACCTCACAGAGAGGAAAGCCAAACAGGTAATGTATACTTCCCAACTGTTGTGATTGAAATGCTAATTGACACCGCCTCTGTAATTTATTTATACCCTGCCTACAGAGCTCTCTTTTCTCACATGGCAGAATGATGATGGGGGATGAAATTCCACTCAAAATTCACAGTCATTTTTGAAACAAAAGCCATCCTAATGGTCATTAATGCTGTAGCTTACTCTGTAGCTTATTAGTTTTGATTCTGCTATTTTTCTTTCCAATGTGGCATAAACAGCTTCATAATGATGCTCATGGAATGGAGACATTTTAATTTCTTCTAAGAGGATGCTTTTAGCTGGCGGCCTCCCAGCTTCCTTAGATTAGGCTTTCATTTCAGTCATATCAACACCGGGATAAGAGCTTTATATATATGAATCATATACTCAACTAAACTGGCCTTCCATTGCATTACAGGAGCACTTAATGTTGTCCGAGCAGTAAATCAGCCATCAGAGCAGCCACTCTATCCCTAAATGCCCAGAAGGCTTGTGACAGGATACAATGGCCAAATTTCTCTGCAATCTTTAAAAGATTTGCTTTTGAATCTGAGATCCCTTTCTTTGGTCTCAATGCACTTGATTAAATAATGGTATTGGAACTGTGTTAGCATTAAAACAGTTATTTTAGTTGAATTATAACAAATTGAAAAGCATCATACATGGGAGAGAGAACATTTGTCATTGAATTTTGTTCATGAACTTCTACCCTTCCCCAGATTCTGGTGCATCCTGGAGCAGTTACAGATGAATCTCATGTTAGAATAGCAGAGGCTGCCTTCAGTGGGGGTCCCCTTGGGGAGCTAGTCCAGTGGAGTGACCTCATCTCCACACTTTACATCCTGGGCCACCATGTTCACCTTACTGCTTCCATACCCGACCTCAAATAGTGAGTATGCACACACTTTCTACCAGGGCGACTGATGTTATTGCCTAGAGGTAGATGAATTGGAATAGGAAATATGACATTTTAAAGCAATGATTATGTCTGAAAATAGCACCATATGAATCATAGATTATGCTCTTGATTAAAAACTATGCAGTTATAACTAGTTTATGTGTACACTCACATACATTTACAGTCATTCCATAATTTTACCTCAATTGCTACTGTTGTATATTCACTCTATTTCTGTATATCCATTCTCTTGTTAACCTCTCTCTAGTTTTCTAGGGGTTAAGACAGGTGGCTGCCCACCTCGTCAGTCAAAAGTGGAAGTAGACTTGATCTATACTGACATTATTGGCCTCAGACAGATTCAGGCAATACTAAACGCATCTTGGATCAAATACAGGTGAGCATCTGGGCCCTGGTCCTGACATTATTTAAAAGTGCTTGTGAGTGACATAAGAGTGAGAGAATGGACACGTGTCTTTGTAAAGTGTGTTTGGCTCATCATTTTAACACTGAAATGCTTACACATACAGCATTAGTGATAGAGTTGGTAGAATTCATAAAGTGATGCCTAATAAAAATTATACTTCAAAGGATTAAATGCCATTCGCTTTTGTTTTAGCAACTGTAGAAGGTCCCTTGATAAAAATAATGACACTATTTCAATCAGAAGAGACGTCATTCAAAAAGTGAAATACATTTATTGATATGGTACACATATTGTTTAGAAATACGAGTAGAGACAAGGTAATAATGCCATTAAAAGTGCCGGACTCACATTTGACAACCAAAAAACATAAATAAATAAACAGTAAACAATAAATGTGATTTGAGCAAATTTACAAGTTTTATCTCCTACTATATTTAATGTATTTGTTTCTGCAAACCAAATGGTTTTTGCCTTTAAATTTCCTGTTACTCTTAAGGCCAAAGTCCATTTGGCTTAAGAGTGCAAAGGCAAAAGGCACCTTTTGCATGAGCATAATGCTGCTGGACGAGCTGAGAACATGGCTGGACAGAACCAGTTGCGGTGTTATTATACGCCGGCGGATGGCTGGATGGAACCTGTCACATGCACATGAGGCATGGCAGGACGGCTTCAGTTAGAAATGCAGCCTGTAACAACATAACATAAAAAGCCTGAGAGTGCTTTTACGGGTGGATGGGAAGTGAGGTAAATAGGTCAAACACACCTTAACTATGATGTGGAAGTCAGGTGTTCACTTCCCATTTGAATGTGATGTTTTTTTCTATGCCTTATACCATGTGCCTCCTTCCCCTAATCCTAACCATGACTTTATCACCTAAAATTAACCATCCTTGCCAGCATGTGCATTTGTTGATGTTCCGGCCTTTGTTGCTATGTGCGGTTGTTGCCTAAACATAACCACGTGCAGCATCATGCCACTATGTGCTTGTGCTGACATCATGGTAGTGGCATCCCAGAACATAAAGAGCAGATGCAGGATGCTTAAAAGTAAGATTTAGATTTAGATGTAGAAGTCCATTGATAAAGTAGCAACATGTGGCAAGATGGGATGATGTTTAAACAACTCATACATATAATAGGACACAATGCTGAGATATGTCAAAAAAAGAAGAAATCGACAAACAGTCTTTTGGTCCTTTTGTGTGCTCTTGTAGGTGATCCGAGTATATTTAAAAAATAATCAAAGACCAAGATTCATCACAGTTGCTTTGCTACAGACAAGCAAAGATGAGTTCAGGAGAGCAATAGAAAGTTAAAAAGATGAAATGAAGATCTCATTCAATGAGGAAGATGTCAAGCGAGAAGGTCAGCAGAGCGAAGAGTCGAGTATGAGTCAATTGGCGATTATACTGGCACAGAGGATACAGAAAGTAAAGTGGTTGCGGCAAGATTTTCAGAAATAGAAGGGACTGGATGGATCTGAGTTCAAACCTGTTGGGGGCAATTACTGTTTTCTACGAAAGTGTCTGTTCTTATAACAAACGATCTAATTTTACCACATAGAGAGGAATAAGACCAAGTCACAGTCCGAGACCTTAAAAGATGGAGTGGGTTGGAAAAAGTCATGAAATAAAAGACAGTGTCAGAGAAGGTACTGAGTAACAGGAAACAAAACAGAGAAGGACTAAAAGAAGGAAAAGATTACAGAGCAGGCTTTTGTCATGTTTAAGGAAAGGAAGGGGACAGATGACATGAAGGAAGATAGATGTAAAATAATATGACATTTTTAGATTTTCAGTAGTGGGAAATAGAACCATTTAGATCTCTGCACCTCACATGTCCTCCTTGCAAACTGTGACAAAAAGAAAGTACATTATAGATACAAATGGTTCTTACTGGTCATTATTGTATTGGGACATTCAGTTTCTGGCACTCAACTCTCAATCAAGTGTCTCTGAAAATGTGCTGTGAAGGCTTTTATAGCAACTCTGATTTGGAATTCCATGTTCAATAATATTCCCATATATATATGTGTGTGTGTGTGTGTGTGTGTGTGTGTGTGTGTGTGTTTGTGTGTTTGTGAGTAGTGACATGTTTATGAGTATGTACTTGTGTCTGTTGATCAGGTGCAAGATTCGTGTGTTGGACACTTTCGGCACTGAGCCAGACTTTAATCACATAGGTTGGGCCAAAAAGCACAACCTTAGTAGTCCATTTGGCAGCCTGCACCTGATCCCAATGCAATTCTACACCATGTTCCGTATGTTTCTGCTTCTTTTCCTTTTCCAACAGCTAATCATGTCATTTACATACACCAATCATCCAGAACATGAAAACCACTGGCTGGTGAAGTGAACAACATTGATCATTTCGTTATAATGTGATGTTCTGCTGGGAAACCCTGGGTCTGGGTATGTATGTGGATTACACTTGATATGCTCCACTCACCCAGTTACAGTCCAAGTACCCCCCTCATGGCAATGGCACTCCCTGATGGCAGTGCACCCCCCCCCCCCAGCAGGACAATGAAACATGCCACATTATAAAATCTCTTCAGGGATGGCTTGAGGAATGTTACACGGAGCTCAAGAGCAAGTGTTAAAGTGGAGCGTGTCAAGCAGAACATTGCATTGTAATATTTGATCAGTGGTATTAATTTATCAACTGGTGGTTCTAATGTTTTGGTTAATCATTGCATTTTGCATGGAGAACAGACATGGCTACTTTTTTTAATACCTCTTTTAATTGATGTATCCTGATTTAATTGATGTGATGTGTGTCTCTTACTGTGAGCAGCTCATACACCAGACAACACATTCCTGGGCTTTGTGGTGCAGCACCAGCTGAGTTCTGAACAAGCTGAGCTGTTAAAGTCTACCTCAAGACAAAACCAGGCACTTGTGTATGGCAAGAGAGGCACATTTTGGAAGGTATGGAATGAAATTGTGATAGATAAAATTACATTATTTTCTGGAAAGTATTCTGTAAGAGTTATCTCTTGAGGCACCCATACTGATTTTGTAAAAGAGTGTTTAGAGAAAAAAGTTTTAAAATTTTCAATTGGTGAATAAGTTTTGAAATGAAAGGGAAATATTGAAGGGCCCTTTAATCTTGTTTTTTTCACATTGTGTTTTTTTTTTTTTTACATTGTTATATGTCATGAGAATACTTCATATATGTCACCTCATTCTATCTTATGGTTGTTTAGAAGTTTATTGTTTCCCTCAGTTTCATTCAGTAATCTCCTTCCAATACACACTTGTCAGGTGTAATTGGTGCCACATCCATTGATTTCCAAGCAAGTCACCCTTTGCTTCCTCTGCTGTTTCACAACAGGGTAAAGAGGCTTATGTGGACATTATCCACAAGTACTTGGAGGTCCATGGGACAGTTGATAGCAGTGCTACGATTCCAAAATATGTGAAAAACCACGGCATTGTCAAAGGCACTGAAGTTCAGACCCTGCTGAGACAGAGCAAGGTCAGTATGTGTCTCCTTACTGCCCACTGCTGGATAATAATAGTATTTTTTTCACCCATAATTAAATAATCTATCTACACCCACAAGAAAAACAGACACATAATGTCCATCCCACAGAAATGCAAAGAATGAAAATGGGCATAGCTTCCCTTTAAAGTGGTAAACTTTCTCTAATTTGATGAAGGAGACAAAGAAAAGGACAAAACACTTGTGGATAACCTTTGTCCACAAATGTCTTTATCATGTCATGTAGACAAAATCATACCAAACATGGGAAGAGCTATCAAAATGTTTAACCCATTTCTATCTTCAAGACCATCAAAAGCAGACTGCACAATGCAGGTCGAGGGAATGCATGCCGTTCTGTCCTCACCGTAGGTGGAAGAAAGACTGGTCAACTGTCTTTTAAAAACTTACTCTCAGAGACCAACCTTTACCTGGGATAACACTAAAGTAGACAAGGAACCATTGAAGGGTACCTCTTCTACAATACAGAACACTTTTTTCGAAAACTGTGTACTGCAGGGCAGCATTCAATAAAATCCTCCATAGTTCTTCGTGTCAAAATCCTTGAATCAAATTATTCCCAAAGAGAGTTTCAATTCAAGGCTTTTCTGACTGTCACAGGGCTATAGCTTATTATGACAAAAACAGTTGTTGAAGCATATCGGTCTATGTTGTGTTCATAGTTGTTGGATATTTGATAACATTGTTTATGCTGCAGTACTGTTGCTTATATAATGACGTAAAGTAGAACTGTACCTTGTTGTTTTGAATGTAATTATGTACAGTATGTGAGGGCATATATGTTTACTGTTCACTTTCCCTGAGAACCACAGGAAGAATCGACCCATGGCCAGAATAAATGTTGGCATTGAAAGTTCCTGCAAACCATTACATTTGTAAGTTTCATATGTAGCAAGTTAAAACGTAAGGCAACACCGTGGTTTACATGTGATTAGGTTTAGGTACAGAAAAATACTTAGTTAGTATGAGGAAAACATGTTTTCCTCACAGTTTAGTTGCTGTAAACAGAACTAGATGTGTCATGAGCTATCTTTAAAAAACACTGTTGTTCTCAAACAGTAGTCTACTGCTGCCTGCTGGTTGTTTATGGTGTTACACCATCCACCCTCCTCCGAATGAGAAACTCAACTCTTACACCATAACCTCTGACTTGTATAAGGGTTTGACCTTCTGGGTAGAAGGGTAGAAACTTGACTGTATGAAAATAAATGGATGGATGGATGGATGACTGGATGTACCTGTGATGTCGCTCATTGGTTTTGGAACTATGACTTTCAAGTAAGACAATAAAAATCCCAAGCAAAAGGCAACAAGTCCAGCAGTCCCAACAGCAGAAGCGTCTTCCCCTATGCTGCTGGAAGTTCTTAAGCTGCTCCTCACCAGAGCAGGTGCACCTCGTCACCTTGTCCAGAGAAAAGTAATAACATCACAGAACACTCACAGCCGTAACAACATGCTGTTCAACAGTAGTACATATTCTGTATATAAAGGTATACTATGCAAGATTGCTGCTTACTGTGTGCAAAAAGGCCCAACGGCAGTTTGATGTATTTCAAAGACATAGGGTAAAAAAGGTAACAAGCAATTTGGTAAAAAACATTCCACAAATTGCAAGACATTACTACATTTAGAAAAAGAATTTTTAAAAGTTGGGAGAAACTGTAATTCTAATCATCATAATTCTGTATTTAAAATTATGTTACAGAATTTTGCATTTTAAGCACTTTTTCCAAGTCACTTTCTGTTTTTCCCAAATCATTTGATTTTTTACTTCAGTGTGGCTCTAAAACATTCATTTATAATGACATCCCTCCCTGCACAGACTGTTAGAACACTGACTGTGGGACCTGAGTTCGTCATTCATTTTCCTGGTGTTGCTGGCCCCATGTGGTGACAGCAAAGCAGTACATGAGGTTACCTCTTTATATGTTGCTTTTAACATAAACATACATTGTTTTCTGTTGCAGGTTTTTGTTGGATTGTCTTTCCCATATGAAGGCCCCGCCCCATTGGAGGCAATAGCCAATGGTTGTGCTTTCCTGAACCCCAGGTTATACCCGCCACAGAGTAGCCTTAACACTGACTTCTTCAAGGGAAAACCCAACATCCGAGAGGTCAGGGATCAAAGCTTAGACACTTACCATGGGCTGATAAACACTTCTATGATAATGATAAATGATGCATGTTTTTATAGAGATTTAAACAAATAGCTGGTGTACTCTATCACTCAATTTACTTGTTTGTGTTACAGGTGACATCCCAGCATCCTTATGCCGAAGCCATAGGAGAGCCCTATGTTTGGATGGTAGATATGCATAACTCCACAGATGTGGAGAGAGCTCTCACTTCTATCCTCAATCAGACTGTAAGAACCCTCCAAATATGGTGACATATCCAAAGAGCAAAGTGGAAATATAGAAAAACTTAGCTTAATGAATAAAGAACTGCAATTATTCTATAATATATCTTTTAATGTAGTATTTGGATATCCTTTTCAGCTTGAGCCATACCTTCCCTATGAGTTTTCCTGTGAAGGGATGCTCCAAAGGGTCAACAGCCTGATTGAGAAACAGGTTGGAAGAATTTCAGATGCTGTTTTTTATTTTTGTAATTCTTATTTTTTTTATTCTACTTTTTTATTTTTTTCTCTCATCTTGTTGTCATATTTACCTCAGGACCTCTGCAGTAGTACAGCGAGCTGGCCCCCACTGAGCGCACTCCAAGTTGTTGAGGCAAAGGTGAACATGTCCTGTAAACAGGAATGCCAGAGGGCGGGGCTGATATGTGAACCTGCATTCTTCCCGCATGTTAACAATGCTGAAAATCTTGCCAAGTAAGTATACACATGTTGATTTGTGTGGAGATCAATCCAGTAACACAAGTCCTAATTTCTTTTCATACCTTTGTGTATGAAACTTGGTTTGAAATGTGTTGTAACAGCCCATTCTTATTCCAAAGTTGTCAGATACTGCCACTTTGCTGTGATTTCAGGAAGGTATGATGGTATGATGTCATGGACAGAACCTTTTGCTGTGTCATGATAATCTGGCAGATGGCCAGATGGCACCTGGTGCTAAATGCTGAAGTGGGATAGCTGGTATCAGTTGATAATGCAGCCCCACAGAACCTATTTTGACCATATGATATGCAGCTGAACTACACCAGTTTGAAACACTGCCTGTAACTCTGTAATATAAAGAATTGAAAGGGAGGGTAAGAGCAGGGGTGGATCGGTCCAACAGACCTCAAACTTTCACCCAGGAGCCTGGTGTTTGCTTCCTGCGTATAGAGTCAAACCATGATGTTTTTTTCCTAAACCTAACCACATTCTTTTGTTGCTTAATCCTAACTATGTGCTATTGTTGACATGCTGATATTGGTTGCAGCATCCAGCAGCAAATCAACTGGCAAAGCGGGAAAATGCGACGACTTGGGATGTATATTACCGTGGCATAGTCGGCAATCAAAATTGGGCTAGTTTATTTGGCTGGATTCTGGGTTATCATTCATCCCAAGTCTCAGCTGAGTCAAGCAATTAGACAGGGCCTAACTTATTTTCTACAGCATGCCACGTTTGTGTCGATGCCAGGCAAAATTATTTTTGATAATGGATCAGTGTTATCAGTGTCAGGCCAGATTATTTGGCCTGTTTTGGGGACATCATTCATTTTCTATTAAGTAAGTCAATTGGACGCAGCCCAGCTTATTTCTTCCAACATGCCGAGTTTGTGCCAATGCTGGGTCAGGTCATTTTTGACAATGTGATGGCAGTGTCAGGAGGTGGAATCAGGCCAGTTTATTTGGCGTCATTCTGGGGTGTCACTAATCCAGAGTCTAACCACAGTTAGGGGTATTGTTGAATAGTTTTTCGCCATACAAGTCAAAATAACCCAAAAACAGGGGGTGATATAGCAATGGTGTGCAGAGGATAGTTTTTAAAAAAGATTCTAGCTGACAACTACAGAGAAGAAACAGTCATATTCACTTTTTGATCTCAGCCAACTCAAAAAATGGACTGCTTTACAAATTATTCTATGCACTTTGGTGGGAAACACAAATACTGTACAAAAGTTCAAAGTTACTGTGAAATATATCTTAGCCAACGCAGGAAGCCTTTTCATCACTGCTTAATAGCACAGACATTTTTTTTTCCAATTTTAGCTGGTGTCAGAGTTAGCGCTCAAGTTAAAAGGAAACAGAAAAGCAAACAATTAGCCTGTATTTGACTTGAGCCTTTCAGACAAATTCTACACTAAAGCTTTGTATAGGTAAAGCATTGCTGGTGCTGACAGAACAGCAGAGGCCATAATCCAAACCACCCGTACCTAATATGTAATTATACTAAACTGAAAGGTGGAGCTTGCTGAAGAAGACACCATCCTCCAAAACCTTTTGATTTACATGCTTTATGACATTATGGCTGATACAAAGTTGCTGATGATTTCTTCTTCTGTCTGTTTTTCTCCAGATACAGTGTAGACTGTCAAACATCTGAGCTTTCTGACAGTCATTTGGTGTTTCCAGCCTACAACAGCAGCAGTAAACACTGTCTGTTCCAGTCCGACTCCCTGCTCTTCAGCTGTGTGAGGTCAGACCCGGCCTTGATTCGTGTCTGCCCCTGCAGAGACTACATTAAGGACCAAATAGCCTTATGCAAAGCATGTGTCTAACTGCTGGATGGAAAACAAAACCCTACATGTACAGACAGGTCAATGGTTCCCATTATTACAATAGCACAAACACAACAGTTATTTCAGAGGAGTTAACCCTTTGAAACCTGGATCAAGAGCACTTTTCTTGTGCTGCTTTCATATACCTTTCACAAGTATTTAAACATTTGAACCCTGAGCCAATTGGTTTAATTTCTTAAAAAAATAAAAACATGCAAAAACAAACAAACAAACAAAAAAAAAAAGAAACAACAAACAAACATGGGAAACAAGCCTGTCATGTATGAGTTCAGATGTGGACCCAAATGCAGAATAAAAAAGGCAAAAACAGGGTTCAAACAAAAAGTGAACTTTAATGCTGGTGAAAATGTCAAAAAAAAAACCCCAAAAAAAACAGGTAACCAAAACAGAAATGAAATCCAAATTTAAAAAAAAAAGAAATCCAGGATGACAAGGAAGAACTTAAGAGTGAAGAAAGCAGCAAACACAACATAATCAACAGGGAGGATAACAGATGAACTGACAGGGAACAAGGGGAGACACACAGGTATATATACACAGGGACCCAATCACAAGAATGAGACACAGCTGAGGCAGGTGGACACAGGGAAAAGGAGGGAAACACAGGGATTGGCTAACAATCAAAGGTGTGGCAGGGACCACAGTGGTGGAGCAAACAAGACTAAAGCAAAACAGGTGTGCAGAGAAGACTGAAAATAAATGGTTTAGTGACACCATGTTCACTATGTTTGCTAAAGGGGAACACCACCTAAAATAAAGATTTATATCCATGGCCTTGGAAGTATAATCAATGTTTGTGAATGTAACCTACTCAATACCAGAGATGTAAGTCTCAAAACTTGTGATGTCATCAGGTATTAAGTCTGGAGTTGCCCCACAATGAATGGGAGCCTGATCTTTGTGGATACACAATATGTTTGTTTTCTTTATATATATGGATATATAAACCAAAATAAACTTTATTATTTTTCAGTATTCCAAGTTACAAAACAGAAAATGTACCAATATACTCAGAACATTCCCTTGGCTGCTCTCAGTGTTATCTATCTTTTACCATTAATTGTTTATTGAGCAGCCAGACTTTATACCCTATGACAAATTTGAGTTACATCACTCTGGTTTTCGATTTGGGATAGAGTTTTATTTTTTTTTAAATGATATTTTTTGGACTGTTTTAGATCATAGGAATAAAATGTATGAATTTTAAAAACGGTTTAAGTTCCCCTTTAAGTTCACCCTGAAAATGTTCAGCAGACTCATTCTATAAGAAACAACAACCATTTTTGGATATATTTTATTCCTTTTAAAATCATTTTCAGAACTTGTCTGTTACCCTACCAGATTAGGATTCATAAGACTTTTATTGCCTGATGCCAGAATATTGGCATGTATTGCAGATGAATTGAAATTTAATTTATTAGCCAGTTTACAATGGCTTTATCAACAATTGGGTTAGTATTATTTTTTTTTAATTAATTTATATTATTTGTTTATTTTTCATTATTTTTTTATCTTATTATGAATATATTTATTTTTTGTTCTTCTCAAGGAAGGAGGTTGCCAGGCACATGTGGGGTGTTGTTCTATTGGGCTATTGTGTTTCCCTTTTTGTCAGTGTTTTCTTTTGGTGCTTTGGATCTTTCCCCTATTGATCATGATAACCTACTTGCATTGTACATGCATCAAGAAAGTGTTAAAACTACAATAACACTAACACAAAGGTGTCATGACATCACACGTTGCCTGGATAAGGCGACATAACAGTTACATATAAAAGGGCTAGTTACAACAGCCAGTGCAGTTTGTTGTTTAGTTGGTATATAATAAATCCTTTTACAGTCAACATATCTGCAACCATTTGACAGCTGCCTGGAAACCAGCTTTGCATTATCCTCTGTCATTAATTAATTTTCCTTATGTTTCTATTCATTTGATGACTATTTATGTGATGCAGCATTAATTAAACAATATATTTTAGTCTTCATTTAGTCTGCATAGCCTTTGGGACTCAATCATGCACACCAATTGCCAACTAACAGGGGTGAGCATTACCGTGAAGCCCTGATCCAAACGAAAGCATTCAGCCACTACCTTTCTGGTAATGATGATAACAGCCCAAGGTGTTTCACAGTCTCCTGTCACATGAAAAGCAGTGTACAGTGAAAAGTAAAAAAAAAATAAAAATTAAAAAAAAGAAAGAAATTCTCATTTTCTAGTCATTTCCTTGAGTTGCTCCTAATGTACATTGTCTTGCCAGAGCAGCAAGAGTGCAGGCCAAAGATGATGATGCAAACATGTGAAACAGAATCAGGGCAGGTGAGAGAACATACTGAAGTGAGAAATATTTTATTATTGTAAAATGCATTAGGCTTTACTAGTCTCTGCAGAATACTTTTATGCCAAAATCATCCAATGTCTGCTTTACTGAATATGCACTGTCTAACACACTTATCCACACAGAATTCTTTATGTGTAGCTCTTCCCAGATTTACAGTATGAAGACCAGATGAGTAACATCTGGTGCTTGTTCACCTATCCATAGATATCTAGTTCCCCAGTATATAAGTGAATTAGTTGTATGAAAACCTTTCATGATTTTTGTTTGGCTGGCAAAAAAAACCCAAAAGACAAAACATGCCTCAGCATTAAGCAGGATAAAACTTTATTAATCAATTAAAACTTTGCTCTTTGACAAAGAGATACCTCATAGTTCTTTTACATAAAGAAATGGTGTAATACCACTGATGTCATTACTGTACAAACAGACAAATACAGTTCTATCTTTCAATGTGTGTGTGTGTGCGCACGTGTGTGTGTCTTTGTGTGTGTGTTCCTGCAATGCACTTGTAACCACTGAAGCTGTAAGGGTTCTTATACACCCATGCAAAGCCAATAGCAACAGAGAAGTGGTAAGTATTGCCTTCATAATTTTATGAATCTAAGTTAAATGAATGGTTTGATTCCTCTTCTGTGGTGATAATAATACGTTTGCTTATCCATACAAGTAAAATTGAATTATACACACATCAGAGGACAGAATGGATGTTTTCAATGCTTTGGCACATTTTGTCAAGCTTCAGGTTTAGATAATCCTGAGCTTTTTGGACTGAACAATGAAATGGTGTCAGATATTACATCACCTGTCAAATGAACAGAGGCTTCGTGTTTGTGCAAAAAGTCAGAGATATTTTTTTTTTCACAAACCCCAAAAAATGAAGTGTGAGGGTTACAATATTTTAATGGGCAGTGGCGAAATCACATCAGAGATTAATGAAATGCAACTCTGGTGATCATAGAATTACAGTTATATGTAACATATTTTTTGTTTTGATGCTCAGTTGTTGCACTGACGCAGTGATTCACAGTGAGTGCAACAGCTTCAAAGATCACCCGCACCAAAATTTAATGTAGCATAAATGTGCACTAGACAAGTGGCTTGGAAATAAAACAGTGAGCAAAAAAAAAGAGAGGTAGAAAGGATGAGGTTGCCAAGATCAAAATAGTTTCCAGTTCATCCAAAAATGATTATGCTAACCATATGAGCAATAGAGCTACTAAAGCATACCATTATTATGAATTTGTGCCTTATGTGGTGGATATTAGCATGTTAACACTGTGCTTCGCAAGTAAAAGTCATGTTAAGATTGTCTTCTATGCAAGGGGACACATTACAAATCAGTGTGCTGTTGGTGAGTTGAAGTTGTGTGAGCTGATCCACACCCTCAGTTACTAGCTAATCCTTATTCTTCACACAAGGAAACTAATGATAATACCAAGAATTTTGCACCTTGTCCAGTATGTCAACTGGGAGTTGATAATTACACTGTAGAGTGGATGTAGGTGCCCTAAGAATCACTGTCCAAGGCTTTGTTACTGTCTTCAGCCTGGGATATATTTAGACTCTCTCCCACAGATCCAGTGCACTGAATACTAATTACCGAGCTTGTCATTTGGCCTTCCACCACAAGGTAGCGCACAAGCACTCTGGATCTGCATTTAGAGGCAGAAACCAGGCCACAGTTCTATACAGTGTAATAAAGCAGTGATATTGATTCACATTGGGATTTTTTCTTTCTTTTGTTGTTGTTGCTGTACCTAAAATGTAAATAAGATGCAAGAATATGCTGAAATCCCAGAATCGCCCTATGTTGGCACCAGCAGCTGACCTGTGTGGGGCTGCTTTAACTGAATTTGCCTCTTGGCAAGAATGAATGAAGACAGCAAATGTCAAAAGGTTGAAAATAGACTATATATTCTTTAAATGCCAGGGTTATCCACAAAGTAATTTATTTGTGGCAGCCTGTCACGATTAAAACATCTGCTGCCACAAATAGAGTTTCTATTTTTTTTAAATCTGGACTATTCATTGGTTGTGCTGTTGAAATATGTATATTGCTTGGTTATTCATTGCACCACACCTTCTCACACAGAGTGTACCCTGGGCACAGATGGAGCAACAGAACGTAAGGAGCACTGAGAGTGAAACTTAACGCTTATTGTGCTGGGTCTAAAAATTTGCATTCACACATTCATTCAACAGCTTCTCTCATCCATTGATGTGATCTGATCAGCTCTAAACAGATCGATTGATCAGTTATCCACCCAGTGAGTCACAAACTGCTGCTGAGGAAAAAAATAATGGAGAGTTCTGCCTGCACAGAGTTTACAAACCTACAAAAATCTCTGTTTTAAGAGGGGACAGAGAATTATATATATATATAAAAAAAGGCACACATGCATTTCAAAGAAAAAAAAAAGAAAGTTTGCTGTCGTTGCTCCACCACCCCCTTCAGATGTCATCACATAAACATGCTAACTCTATGGGAAACACTGTGTACTATTCATGTTTGTTTGTTAGCTGGACCAAGATGATTCTCTAAATTTCATTTACCTGATTCATTACTGTTTAAATATTTAGTTTTGGGTTATTCTATATCAGAGCTTACAACACCCTCGTAACTTATGTAAAAAAATAATACTGGTTTGTGCCACAAGATAAGTTGTCACTGTCCTGTTTCAACAATTAAAATAATGACTTGCTTCATGAAACTGCCAGTTGACACTGAGTCTTGACATTGACCTGCAATCAGTTGTTGTTTTGACAGTTTCTAGTAAGTGTATAAGGAGCCCCGGACAGCGCTCTCAGATCCTACCTACATCCAGTCTCAGATTTTCACTTACAGTGCAAAAATGTACAGTAAGACTTATCATTTCATTTCACCAATAATCTACAGTAATATGTAAAACAACATTTACAGAATAAGCACTATAGAGTAAACATTTTTAACTATATGCAACATTCTGTACTTTAACTATATGCTCTATACTCCAAAAAGACTATTATGTCGGCCATAAAGTACTACGACTATATTTGTGACTTTTTCTTACTGATGCACCCAAACAGTGTAATAAACATATGTACAGACTGTGTGGTTTGTATTTACATTCTGTTCATTGCACGTTATCATGGATGATAACAATGGCAACATGCAGAACAAATGAGTGAGAAGCAGGTAAGCAGACACAGGGGAGAAAACTCTTCTCCAAATGACGTGTAATAACAAGGATCTTCCCACAGGCTGCATTGTCTTCGTCACTGTGCTTTTGTTCAACTTAGGTTTGAGACTTTGTGTAATCCAACTTTAATTTTGCTGTCAGAGCAAACGAAAAAAGGGACAAATAAAACAATAAAACTAATAAATATCCCAACTAGATTCAGTACAACATTCCATAGAGAAAATGATAAATAATAGAATCATAGCAAATGGTACCAGAGACTTTCTGAAAAAGGTGTAACAACAAAAACATAAATATTAAGATATTCCTCCATAGAAAAAAAAAACAAACAAAGATACTGAATGGATTTCAGTTAATAACTGACTCAAGTGTTTGTTTTTGTAAACAAGTAAAACGATATGTACAATATATGGCAATGAAACGTGTAAAATCAGATACTAAAGACATAAAAGGCCCTCCAATTACTTCTTTAATGACCCATTGTGCTAAACTGTCACCAACAAACACCAGAGAAGTTAGTTAATTTGTGCTTGGGTACAGTACATACAGTACTGGTGGCTATGCAATGTAAATAAATGACTTGTGCACTTTAGGTTTATAGCCACCCTATGGCAAATGTTTGTCCTTAGTATCTTCTGTGCTCTTAACTGCTGTTTGCTTTTAGATGTAGAGTTTCTAGATCAAGGCTGACCTCACCCAACTGTCCGCTGATGCTTTTCACCTTTTGGATGAAGCAGTGTTTGCTGACTCAGTATGTACATCTCATATGCTCTCTGTCTAAGTCCTCTTTTCCCTGCTTTCTACATCCTCCTCTTTTGACAGGGACTCTTTGTCTGATTTAGGAAAGGAACACTTGTATCTAACAATAACTAGAAATAATAATAATAAAATGAGCTGCCCTCAGCTCTACCCAGAGTATGTATTCCTAATTAATAGGGTGACAAATGAAAATCCTACAATGTTCATCATATGTTTTCTCAAGTAAATTGCATTGGGAAACATACTTTATTTCTCATTTGACTAAAATCTGCATCATTTGAAAAATTTTGATTTTGATCCCCAATATGCCCACCACAACAATGGCTGAACGTACAAGGAAAAATCAACAAACTGTAGTCTCCTACAGTGTGAAAACTGTGTTGATGTGAATGATGCCATCTAAGCAGCAACTATCTTCAGGTCGAACAAATCCAAAGCCCGGAAGCTCAACTCTTTGGCCTTTTCCCTACTCTAGTTGTAATATTTAAACTAGTGGTCTCATGGAGAAAAAGTGAAGAAGAGCGGGAAAAAAATGTAATTGAAGTGTTTTCTCTCCAGAATGTGCTCTTCAATCACATCCCTGTCCCTCAAAGTCTCTCAGACGTCTGTGTATGTGTGTGCATGCATGTGTATTTGTCAGAATGTATGAATGTACTTTGTACAGTTTATACAGCACATGTATATTTGTGTTTATGAGAACATGGAGTCTGTATGTGCTGCATATGCAGGCGAAATGTGTGTTAAGGTGTGTATGAAAGACAGAGAGAAGAGGGCGGAGGGCAGGAGGCAGCCAGCTGTGTGGATGGTGTGTGTTTGAACCTGCTCGTCTGGTCAAAAACACACTCTCACTCAAAACGTTCGTAGTTCCTCGTCTGCCTCACACGGGGCACCATATCCTTCAGGAGCCTGCGGACACGGAGACAAGGTCTTATTGGAAAGTAAATGTGAAGAAATTACATCTGCAAGGTGTCTCAGCTTGTTTTAGCACTTAACACCCCAGCTAGCACAGAGCTGTCGAGTTGACACCTGATTGGGGTATTAATACAATATGGATCAACCTAATTAACATTATGAAATATCTCAAATCAATAAAGACCGGGGGTTTTATATCTTACTTGACGCCATATGCCAAAATGATGAGTCCAATGAGAACTCCAATGGTGCCATCCAGAAACCAGACGTCAGCATGGTGCTTGAAGACCTCTGCGCTAATCAAAATGGAAAATCCCATAATAGAACCGACCATAGAGTTAAACCCTGTAAAACACAAACATAAGGAAGATGTCATGTATGTTCATGGATTCTATGTCTATGAGTAACAGAGTAGTTTCAGTTGCACAACTAAATATGCTTTACTAATCCCCTAGTACATGACCTTATAGAATAACACTGGAAACCTGGAAACTGGTTGCCTGGTTCTGTCTGAAACAAAATTGTCAAACTATGTTGCTCCAAGTACCCCTTTAGCATTAGTTTTGGGATGGGGGGTCAGTTACCACCTGTTTCTTTTCAAATAAACTTCCATGTTAGCAGGAACTATACAGTTCCTGTTTGTTACATGCATATAGTCTCTTTTGGAAATAAACTTCCAATGCAGATTTATCTGGTTTTTAGGTTTACTTTGATAAGTTAAAGGAACAAAAATAAGATTTAGTGGGAAAAAATGGTTTGGGTAACAAAAATTTGTTTGTATTAACATTCAGTATCATCAAGTAGTAATGTAATGTTACATACCATGTTACATAGTTAAAATAAGTTGACTTTTGTTTTATTGAGGACACAAACAGTGGTCCTCTGGGAGAAAGTCCAGTGTTTGACTCACCCATCCACCCTGACCTCCTCCCTAAGTAGACTCTCTTGCTCTTTACATTATGTCAGTAACTCTGAGCATCCAATAATGACAAGACACGATGCATCCCATACAAACTCTAAAGGGTGGCTACGTGCATTGGTATAAGACACTGCAGGCCACTGACCAAGTGTCAGTATGTCCAACTTTGCACCAGAAACAAACATGTTTATAGTGTGGTGCAAAAAAAATGGGGGATGATTTTTTTCATAACTCACCTGTTTAGATTTGATTAAGGCTTAAAGGTACATATGGTTAAGGGTGTGTCCCTAACCATTTCTTAGCTAAGCAACTCCTGGAAGTTCTGTCATCACTGTGCAGTTGCCAGGCATCCAGCTTTAGAGGACCAGGATGGATTTTTTTTCTAGCTTTGGACAGAGACAAGCTAGCTTTTTTCCTAGTGTTAATGCCAGCTATCCATCTTCTAGGTCTATATGTACCTTACAGACATGAGAGTGGTATCAATACTGCCATGGGACTGTTGGCAAGAAAACTGTGTACTTCCGGTGGCCACAGCGGTGGCAAGGAAGAAACATTCGAGAGGTTTTTTTTTTTTTGAAATTCTCTGATCTAAATGTCTACAAATGCTAGATAATTGTTCACTACATCTACTGTATTTGAGTTACCCTGTTATGTTTTGTTTTGCTTTTCATAATTACATTTCTCCTTGTGTGAAAGCTAGCTCAGTGGGTTATTGTTTCGCCTGCAGTAAGTGTATAGTCTTGTGGGAAATAAATCCAGTCTCTGAGAACAGCAACCTCAGGTTTATTGGATTGATGCCCTGTGCGCTCCGAGACCTGGGGATTGCAGTGTACGTGTGTATGTGTGTATATGTGTGTGTGTGTGTGTGTGTGTGTGTGTGTGTGTGTGTGTGTGTGCTCTGTGCTTGTGTTCTTGTGTGCTTGTGTGCTTGTGTCTATGAGCAGCCAATGGGTCATAACCTATTAGTTCTTTCAATACAGTTGAGAGAGCACCTTTCTCTCACACAATAACGTACTCTGGAGGTTTTCATGCATTGGATTCTGTTCGGTTGTCACGCTTGTTTTGTGTTTGGGGTTCAAGTAATTTCAATCTTGGCCTTTTACGCTTGGTTCAGGATTAGTAAAGGACATTTTTCTTCAGTTTCACTTTTAATTCCATCACAATTCTTGTGCATTTATAGATTCTAGTTACTTCACTTACTAAGACTTTGAGGGCTTATAATGAGCATATAAATATGATGTATTGTTATACAGTGGATTAAACTACTCAGCAGAATATTAAACAATAAAATGAGCTCCATTTAGACCACCTAAAACACTGAAATGCCTCTGTCAGGAAAATACACAGTAATAATAACACAAAATAATAATATACTGTATAATAATGTAATTCTAAAAGAAGGAATTTTGCTGCGTAAGTATTTTCACATCCTACTGTATATATACAGTACTACAGATGTACTTTTACACTGATATTGCTAGTTTTAGAGATCAAATTGCACCTATTTCCCATTTACTTTCCTCTCTCTATATTTATAGTATCATCCAAGTCTACCTCCTTTCAAACTTACCCGCTTCAGCATAACAAAAGTCTTTTTTAAGGACACATTTTTCTATGTGCCACCAACAAGACTATTGCACAATGGTCATTTTTGTAACTGTTCACACTGAACTATATGAGAGAAACAAAGACATTGATAATCGATACTGAAAGGCTAATAAAATGGCTAATGGAAAAAAAGGAAGCTCATTTTCTCAGGCCATAAGTGAGTCAAATACTGTTTCCTATTGCCTTTCTGTTGCCATTTGTAGGCTTTGTTAAGACCTCTAATATTGGTGCGCTATTCATTTATTTATATTTGACTCTGTGTGTGGGGGAGTGTGTGTGTGTTGGTATGACCTACATATGAGGACAGCTCACTAGTATATACACCACCTCATGAGGACCTCATTGATTGTGAGGACAGAGGTCATGTCCTCACAAGTCAAGCAGTCCAGACGCACTTGTTAAGATGCAACTAACTCCTTTATACCTGAATTCTAGTGTGTGTATGTGTGCATGCATATGGCGCTAGAAAATGCATAGTAATTATACGCAGTGTTGCTGTACATCATACAGTATTTAGGCCACACCAGGTAAATTTCATGTAAATGTGAGATCCTTTCTCACATAAGGCTGTCTTCCTGTTGTCAGGGGGTGGTGCTATGACTCTGAGCCAATGTGGGCATGTAGGTGTCTACAGGTCTGGACTCTTATCCAGCATGTGAAATTTGGGGCAGATTGGCCTTCAAAAAGTCAAGTTACAACAGCTTCCTGTGTTGTGATGAAACGTGTGTGTGTGTGTGTGTGTGTGAGTGTGTTTGTGTACCTTACCGTCAGTGATGAGTGCCCGGCTAGTCAGCACTCTTCCCAGCATGAACTTGGCCACAGCCAGCACAGCACATGTGAGCCCACTCACTATAGACACACTGAAGAGGAAGTCATCCTATGAAAAGATATGGAATAGAAGAAAATAGAAGAGCAGATTATTTGTTTGATTCTGTAGGTTGTAAACTGTGTGTATTTCATGATAAAGCATACACATTGAGAGAAAGCTACACACAGTATATGTAAGGCAAATATTGAAAGGCACCAACATCTCAGTCAGACAGAATGACCTACAAAGCTTTTGTCAGCTCTGCCATTAATATTATATATACAGGCTCGACTTGGTGCATCAACCCAAGGTCATTCAGATGCTGCCTCTAAGTGATGTAAGGGTCTGGTGTTTTCAACTCAAGTCTCAAACAGACTCAGCAAAAACCAGCACTTGACCCCAGAGCGTCTCTGTTTTAGATTTAATTGGGCCAACAGGGTGGAGAGAAACAAAGACAAGGAGGAGAGAAAAATAAATGAGCAACTGGGACAATAAGAGATGCATGAAAGAAAAAACTGACTTTACCTTTCTTCACCAGGCTTTTGTTCAGGGCTATTTATAACATATTTGGATAAATTTAGACTGTGAGACCAACCCACAATCCAGCAGGGACAGGAATAATAAGTTTTGGGGCTCCACTCACACAAACAGATGTAATAGGCATTTTTCACGACCAACATGATGATGGACTCATCGTAAGAAAAGTACAGGCGTCACTAATAACATTAATGATGGCTTTGTTCTGTACCAACAAGTTTGCCAACCAATACAACCACATAGGTCACGCCTGCTCTCACTCCTTATTCGTCAAATACTGATGCTTAAACAGTGCTATTGGTGTCAAATATTGACGCAAAGAGATACCTTTCACAGTAGCATGATATGCACTGGGTGGCGGCAGTTTCTAATGCTGCCAGCAACCACCGTTATATAAAAAGCTAAAAAAGTCCCTATAGGGCAGACCAGAGGGGAGGTGGACTGGTCAAACAAACCCCAGGCTTTCACCCCAGAGCCTGCTGTTTGCTTCTAGTGGGAATGTTAAGCCAAATAATGACGTCGTTTTTTAATCTAAATAAAAAATGTTAAAACAAAGTCAAAATGAGCACTTTACTCAAGTTGTTAGTGCATTTTGAAAAAGACTGTATGCATGTAACAAGCAGAAACTGTTTCTGTGAAAACAGAAGTGTATAAAGGACACAACGCAGTTAACAATTTGAGACACCTTCCCTGAATGTTAACACCTTCCCAAACTCAGCGGGTGCCTAAAGTATCATGTTTATATGTGAGTCAGCTGACAAAACAGCAGTATTTTGACGATCAAACTTTGTAGTAACCTATGTCACATACACCATGTAACTAATGGCAGCATGATATTAAGCCATCATGCACAATACCAGGACCGCATGAAGGAATTCAGCCATCATTCATTGCAAGAAGAGCAACTTTACATCTGAATTGTGGCCCTGATTTGTCACTATTCCTCCAGGCCCTTTCATACGGTCAAGTTGTAGACCTGAATAACTAACAGCAGACCTAATAATGGTATATATATTTTCAAGGCACCACACATTCACAGTCCACAACACACAGGTGCTTTCACTTAATTAGCCTGATTAGACTCTTTGTAAAGACTGTGTGGGGATGTGATGACTGTGCTTAACTTATAATGTCGGTAACGCCTTATTATTCTAATTGGTTCATTACGTATGGTGGAATCCCAGCATAGATAGAGTGTACTTACATAGAGTGTGGGTGCACAGGGACTTTCAGAAAGAAATATGCCATTTTTTATGGACAACATTTTGACACGTCTGAGTAGGAAAAGCACAGGCGTAAACAACAAATACTGTTAACAATGGCTGAATTGCATTCAGCTGCTTCAGTTTATGCTTCGGTTATTGCTCATGCTGGCTCACTGTCATACTGTCATGGCCCACTGGATGTAATGTTATTCATGACACCTGTGCTTTTCCTACTATGAGTGAGTCAAAATGTCCGTTCATGATAGATAATCAATAGTTTACTATGGTGCAACATAAACTGAGATTTCTGACCCTTATCATTTTGCCACATGATAACATCAACACAGACAGCTGTAGAGTTGCTCAATGGTAACTTTCACTAATAAATGACACAATGCATTGTGGGACCTTAAGTAAATAAGTAAGTACATGACATGGATATAATTTTTTTTCACCATTTTGTTGTGGAATTTTTGAAGGGCTCTATAGTATCACACTCAGCATTTAGACACCAATGCGCTGGTCAGAGCATAAACAGTAGAGTGACCTACATAGTAAGCAGGAAGTGATTTTAGACAGCCTCACTTTTTGTATTTCTCTCTATGACATACACACACACGTACACACAAACACACACACACACATGCTTCCTTGTAGTTTGAGCTCTGTTGAGCTCTCTTTGCTGATCAGCCAATAACTTGTCAATCCCTTTCACCCGTTTTACTTCCATTTACTTGAACTAGATGGAGGAATGGATAGCCAATAGGTTCTGAGATTGCATTTTAGCAAATGTGTTCCTCCTCTCCAAACGGACGTGGTTAGTCAATAATACTTATACTACTTATAATTCTAGTTGTAGACTACAGACTACAAATAGATACCTGAAAACTTTCAATACCAAAATCTTGGCCTTCATTCATACAGATGCGTTTATCTATTTATACAGATTAACACTTTATTGGCCGACTATCGCTTAGTTCAATATCTGTCAGCTGTCAATTTTTACAGTAGTATAAAACATTCTATTGATGCTGTATATGTACTGTACCATCTTAAATAGACCAAAACAGGCAGTTGTGAAGACCTTCTGAGACCAAGATCACAGAAGAAAAAGAAAAGAAAGAAGAAAAGCCAGTTAACTGTAAGTGTGTCACTGGATGCATGTACCGTTCTTATTTGTTGCATCAACGTGTGTTGCCCTCTCCGTCCAGCACACAGGCAGGGAGAGCCAATCTCATCTCTCTGTGTTTAATCAGGCACTCGACACAGACAGCCAGCTACAAGAGCAGCGACCCAGGACGTGATACGAATCAGGATTCCTGATTTTCTCCACCCTCTGTCCGCTCAATGTGATTTTACAGCCAAATACGTCAAGGTAGCGACATTTTACAGTATTGGCACTGTATAGCTGCTGTTATCTCTGGCTTTTGCATTTTAATGTGAACAGGAAAATCACTCCAGGGTAGAAATGAGAGAAATCGAGACACATCAAATTCAGCTTACAGATTCTACTTCCCCTCTTAAATGTCCATTTTTCTTTCTGTAATCTCTATCTGGCTCCTTCAGTCATGCACGCTGTCCTGCAAACACGTACAAGCAGAGTGCAAACAGACCACTGCTAGTGTGATAAATCAACTCTGACTTCTCTTTGATGAAGACTTCAATGAACAAAGTGGACACAGAGAAAAAAAAGATATGAATGGTAAGATGAAGAGTCTGACAACAATGAAGCAGAGAAGACGGACATGCTAATGGAGGGAGAGGTGAGCTCGCGGGGTGAGGTTACAGAAAGAGTCTGGGTATAGTGATGGAAAAGGTATGAGGGGAACAATAAAGGAGATGGAGATGGGCTATGGAGGGAGGAGACAGAGACAGAAAAATATAATGAATGAGGATAGAGAGAAAAGAAAGTAGACCGACAGGCTGGATAAATGAGACAGAGAATGAGATGGACCTATCCTTTAGACTCCTGCAATTACAAATTTCAGCCAAGCCAAGCAGCCATTCAAAGCATTTTACACAAAAAGACAGATTCCTCTTAAACAAGCTAATCGATCAGTTACAGGTTAAGACAGAAAGTGTTGGAGTCTGGCTTGAAAGATAAGATACAGTACAAGGAAGGAAGTCGGAGAGAGAGAATGTCAAAGAGACAGACGGTGGTAATAGGCTCTTGGTGGTGTCAGGAAGCTCCTCTGAGACCTAACACCCCCAGTTTCTATTAACATAATGGCACTGGAGCATCAAACGCAGTCTGCAGAATAGCTGCTGCCCCTCAACCTGCTTCTCTCCCAGATTTAGTCTCGGCTTTTGATTTGTGGTCAAAGGGGCCTCAGTGACTCATTTTTTACACCATTAAACATGCACTTAAAAATGATCAAGAAGACACATACTTGGTTTGTCTAGTGCAGATATTTTTACAGCAGAACCCTTTATATTTATCCTTCCTTTAAATCTCATTAGAACCACATGAGTGCAAAAATTCAGTCTTTATGTCTTCTTTTATCCACTCTCAGTTATTTATGTCTTACTTTGTTTGATATATTGTTGAACGTTTGGATATCCATTATCCTTCAGCTATCAGTTTGTGTGAGATTGTCGAAACAAAGGTCTGTTGCTACGTGGCTTCTAATTTTTTGTTAATTTACTATAATCGGGGTAAATCAGGATACTGTCGAGACCAAAAGCGTGTTTTAACTATAAATTGTTGTCACTACAAACTTGTCAAATAGTGCTTCTCTGACAGTGCTTTTGGCGTACAAGCATGACGCAAATCCAACCAAACTCAGCTGGACGGCGTCAGATGAGAATGCTCCCAGGCAGATCTGGTGGGGTTGTCATGATATGCTGGCAGATGACTGGAATGCGCTGGGCACATCTACATGCAACATGCACGGGCAGCGTCATTTGAGAATGAACAAAGAAGGACAGTGGCAGGTAATAACGCTGCTGGTAAACCACATGATATAAGGAGCGCAAGTGCACTTATAAGGCCGGTGGGTGAGGAGGTAGATGGTTCCCACAAACTATTCCTGAGTCCCGAGTTTGCTTCCCGTGTGGGAGTTTTTTTCTCTCTACACTTTACCATGTGCCTGTTTTGTCTAACCCTAACCATCTGTGACTTTTTTTGGCTAATCCTAATCATCGTGACAGTCCACGCTGTTGTGTAAACATAAGAATCATGTTGCTTCATCTCACCACATATGCTGACATCACGGCAACAACAGAGTGGCTCCATGCGACGAGTTGGGATGAAAACGTGTTGGTATATGAAGACTGACGACATAGTGCCTTACGAAGCCTTCAAATTTAAGCAAAACCATCTCAATCGCCCCCTGGTGGCTGGCAGTAGTATAGGTCACAAACCCCACCCCCTCTATGTCAGTAGGCGGGGCAAATATATATATATATATATATATATATATATATATATATATATATATATACATATTTTAAAATCGGTTTCGCAAAGGATAAAACTAAATTATATATATAATTTAGTTTTATTTTTTTCCTAAAAATGGTTTTTATGTAGTTGTTATGTAGTTGTTGTGATGTTTGTTGATTTTGTCATGACCGGCCCTAGTTGACTCCGTGTGTCTGTGTGAGTGTGATTTTTTTTCCCCAGTCATTCGTGCCTGCTGGGTTTAGTTTTGTCTCTCCTTTGTGCTCCCCCACCTCTTTTCTGCACTACTTCACTCTCCACATCTGGTGGCACTCATCAATCAATGCAACTGCCTGCAATCCAGCCAGATACCAATAAGGAAGCAATGGTTATTCCCTGCAGGTTTGTTGCCGTACAAGGTTTGTTGCATGACATGACAGTTCTATTTAGATTTTGTCCATTTTTTCCTGCTTGCCAGGTTGTTCTTTGCTAAGATCTGTTTTTGCGATTTCTGCCAGGATTCCATGCCAGCCTCCCTGTCCTCACCTTGAGAAAACCTCAGGAACACGGATGCCCCCTCACCTCAGCTGGTCATCCTGTTAATCATTCATCTGCACAGTGCACTTATTGTAATATTTTTTTTCAAACATCGGTTTTGTCTTATTTTCTGATAAGTTTAGTTATAATTAGTTATTTGATTCTATAAAAAGGGGGGATTTGACCTCATGATTGAAAGCTGTGTGTGCCAGTTAGTGTGCTCGCGTTCAATGGCAATCTTGATTGGTTGGTGTATTAGTGGGAACTCCACCACCTCGGAGATAGCTACGGCACAGACACTGGCTCCAAATGGCATCACACGTGCAAGATGTATCTGGGAGATTTTGGCTTAATTTTTGTGTACAGTTGGAGTAAGTGTAATTGTGTTGAAAGTGGCATATGGCTGCAAATAGAGACTAAACTGCCTGGGGTGATGCAATCTGAGACTAAGACTTGTCCATGAAATGTGACACTGATTCAGCTTAGTCTAAAAACTTTAAAATTGTGTCCCAGAACTTGCAGAATCTGCTTAATAAACACACAGCAACAAGAAGAAAAAAACGGATAGGCTGTGCATACAATAGTCGGTGCATTCGTTGGTAGCTAGCTTAGAGCTAGCATCTGTTGATGCAGTCGGTGCATTGGTTGTTTGGGGTAGATAATGATATTGTGGTCAAATTTGCACAAATAATGCAAGGTGAAAATTTGTGCTTTCAACACATTTGTTGGGCCTCACATATCGAAACTGCTTCCTTATGTGTTTACAAGAAAACTCTACATGGTTAGGGTACATGCCCTGATTTTGTTAAAGGGCCCAGTTGTCCTTCAAGTCTCAAATTTCCTGTCAGCTCAAGGCTGTTTTAAAAATTGAATGCAAACTGTGTTAAACATCAACAATGAATTATGAAGATATTTTGGGATTCTGAGCGCTGATAGGCTCTATAACAAAAACTTTATAACAAAAAAGTGTATGTAAAAGCTTTGAAACTACATAATAGAAAATTTAAGAAGGACTTGTGTGTTTCCAGAGTCAAATCTCTTTTTTTTCTCTGTCTTCGCTTTACTGGTTACTGAACTGGACAGATGGTGAGGGTTAAATCATTTAAAAACCAAATAGGAGAGTTCAAAGCACAGAACTGGAAAGGATGCGCTGGGCACTCCCCAAACAGTGTGATGACGGAAGAGTTGGGCCGTGCCCCAGCAACAGAAAGATGAGACTATTTTGGGACCTTATTCATAGTCTTAACACCTCCAGAGAGAGATTTAGGGGTGGAGGGGGGGTGGAGTGTTGACATTATAAGAAAGCGTGTGTGCATGGGTGTGTGTCTGTGTCCAACAGAGAAAAGGAACAATAGTCAGGTGGAGGGAGACAAAAACTCTGACGTCAGAGCAGCTACAGCAGAGGGCTATAAAAAGATACTTCGCTCACAACAATAAATGATGTCGGTGTGTGTGTAGCTGTGTGTACAATGTGTATTGACTCAAACTGAGCGCATATGGAACTCAAGGCTGTTGTAATATTTCATTCATTAATGTGTGTGTGGTATGCATGTGAACATGTGTGCACAGTATACAAGGTGATTTATGCCATAAAACCACACACACACACACACACACACACACACGCCTCTGTGTTCACCACTTGTCTCATAAACATGTTGGTGATATTGTTGGGGGAATAATAAGAAGCAGCTAATGAGTTGTGTCCTCTTAATGAAATATTTACGAAAATCATAAAGCCAAAGGTAAGGTTTTAAACTGCCTCACAGAAAGGGCATTTGCATTCCTTGAAAAAAAAAGTTATAACCTTGAATTAAACAGCAGTTTATGAATAAATAAGCACTGTCCTGATCAGAACTGCCAAATGCAAAATGTTGCCCCTGCAGTTTAATGCCATAAAGAATAATAATTATGAACAGAAATCATAGAATTTCCTTTTTTAACACAACACAATGGACAGAACGAGGGTCCCTGAAAGCTGTTATTAAAAGGTTTACCACATAAATGTGTACTGTATCAATACAGTTTTGTGTGACAGTGCTTCAGATTTTTCATCCCTCTTTATACACTGACATCATTGGAGTGACTTTTCTGTCTCCATACTTTTGCTCATTGCTATTTATCCAGAAGTGGATGCCAAATTAAAAGAATATATTTAAGCAAAAAAAAAAACCAAATGGCTAATGAAGATTTTGGACGATGTGTTGTGTGTGCGACCCACCAAGGGAGAATTTAAAAGCTGCAGTTAGCAGCTAACTCAAAGAAGAGGAACAGCAGCTGAAAATGTCCACTTTGAAAAAAACAGTGAAATCTGGGAGCCCTCCAAGCAGAGGACAACTCAGCCACCATTTAACAGGAGTGGTAAATGATTGTTACTGCCATGTAATACCATTGTTATTGTTTAGAAAGTGCTACTGTTGCATATGGTAGATATCACACCAGAGGCTGATGCTGTTGTGTTAAAGTCATGTCGGCCATGTCTCTTTTGCTTCCAGGATGCTGGCATGCTGTCTAAACTCACACATTGGGGCGGCATGATTCTGCTGTTGTGTGGTTCTCTGTAAAAATGCAAAGGTGGCTTAATGAAGCAACTTCATAGTCACCTTGTAGTGCAATCTCTTTGTAAGAAATGGCTTACGAGGTCAAGTCTCTGGAAAAGCTTTACAAAGTTTGAAAAAATAATCCTGATGATGTCATTTAGGGGTGCACAGTGGGTCCAATAAAATACAATACTGATTGGCATTAGTGGAAGAATAAGATTCAGACTTTTTGAAGTTTGATGCATACTAAGTCCTAAGTAGTATAGTAATTTATGGCTTTGTTGCACAGATGTAGACCAGTATTTTTTAGGGTTGTTTTATCTGTCTCTTGTGAGTCCCAAGAATGCAACACTAAATCACTGGAAAGCCTGCTGAAATGATTATGCACCAAGAAGAGTCTGAAAATTGATATTAGGATATTTACAAGTACGAGCATAGTTAACCTGGTGCTAGAAATGATCTCTCTAACTCTATAGCAGACCAATGACTGCATAAATGTCACATAGTCCTTGAGTTGGCACTTCTTATCAATGGAAATCAATACTGTTCCTAAAATATTGTTCAATGTGCACAACATATACACAAATTCTTATGAGTGTGTTGTATGTATGCAAGTCATGGTTGAGGTCAGGGAAAGTCTATGGAATTCTCTAAAAATGACATAAGTGTGTGTGTGTGTGTGTGTGTGTGTGTGTGTGTGTGTGTCTCACCACTTCTGGGGGCATCCTGGTAGCCAGATCATGGATGGCCTTTCCAAGGATGCACAAGGAAGAGAGAACGAACACAATCCCAAGGATTACACACGCTCTGCAGACACACAGACGGAGAGCAGAGTGTCAGGAGTTAGCTTCAGTGAGTGTAATCTCTTGGCTAAATCTGCCACGAGAAAGTTGAAACATAGCAACAACCAAAAGAAGCTGACTAGAGAGCAATCAACCTATGTCACAGTTTTTTGTTTCTTTCTTGCATTTAAATAAGGACAATCTGTCATTTTCCTGCTGCAGGAGAGACACAAACAAATGTTCAAAGTATTCGGACATAAAGAGTTGTAAATGATACTGCTGGTGGCCTTTGGCAGTCTTGCAAACTAGGAAAAGTTTTCACCAACTGCTCTTAAAAAAAAATAAAAGAACAATAAACTGAATTTGAAAAAAAAGAAAAGAAAAATCCACCATTAATTCTTTAAAACCTGGATCAACATTGCTTTTCTTGTGCTGCATTCAGACACCTCCACAAGTATTTAAACCTTTGAAATCTGTGCAAATTGGTTTGTTTTCTTTTGAAAGCACGGATGATACTTTATAAGCAGCTTGGCAAGAACTGTTCCACAAATTGCGTTAAAATTTATATTAAATTTGGAAAATTATTTTTAAGAAGCTGGGAAAAAAAAATTACATAATCATAAGTATATATACAAAAATATTTCCCTGAATTATTATTATATTTAAGTTGTTTTTATTCAAGTCATCTTCTTGCTTTTTTGTTTGTTTTTCTTTTACTTTCTTTTTCTTTGTTTTCTTAGTTTTCAGGTACTTTTCTCATACTTTTAACCATTTTTGATAATTTTTGGGTCATTTCCTCTTATGTTACTTGTTGCCTTTTACTTACGTTTTTGCAAGACATCAAGGCAATCTGCTCAGGTCTCAAACGGTTAACTGCTTCTGGTCACAGGCTTAAATTACAGCAAATGCAACCATAGGCCTTTGAAAATTACATATGTCAGTAATAAGTGAAATAGCAGTTTAGTAGTAAGCTTACTGATGCATCCATTTCCTTCAGTTACATTAAATATTGAAGTTAATTTCACAGGCTAATAATAGAATTAGCCATATGACACAGTGCATGACGTATAATACTGCAGCAGAAACTGTTGTAGGCCTAAGAGACCCCTGTATGTCTGATTTGAGTGATAATGCATACATGTTATCCCTCAACCATATTTCTCAACACGATCGCAGTGTTTTGGAGATGAGCCAGAGGACTGTTTACAGTGTATTTGGGGCACTGTGTGCTTTCAGAATAAACATGTTGCCGACTTCCGTCAGAGTGCTCGAAGGCGGCACTTTGTGATGTTTATTTATTAAAAAGAAATCAGGGATAATGAGGTTAATGTTTTGTGGGGTGGGGCTACAGGATTATTGCATATGCACACTCCCTTGCTCCTGCAGCAATGGAATAAGATATGGTTATTCAACAGCTCGCCGTTGCTTGATCATTTACAGTCTCGCTTGGTTTGACACATCTACTGCGCCTGAATTACAATACCTGTGTCCCATCTATCAAAATAGAGAACAGAGACACAGGATCTGACAGGTGCAGTGAGGTGGTGTTTATGCTTTACTGATTTAAATGGTGGTTGGTCACAATAAAACTGCCACAACTCACTTAGAAAAGGCAACTTTTGAACTTGGCATGTGTTTGATAAATGCTTCTCTCCAAGACACCTTTGAAAATGTCTCAATTTAAGAGTCACTTGAGTTCCAGTTATTAAATGTGGAAAAATATACACAGATGAGCAAGAAACTGTTACATCACGTTGGACTGCCATGTAAATACAAATGTAGCCTAAATAAAAAGACCGTCATTATCCATATTGCACCAACCTAATTCCAAATGGTGTTAATATGCCCCTGTGTCTCTTTTGCCTTTGTGTCTATTATATCAGTCACATTTATAACCTTAAAGTCTCGAGCTGTCTCAGTCCTACATTCTTATTTTGTTTTCATGCCTCCGCGCTGATGATCACTGTGGATGGAGGCATTATGTGTTCGGGGTGTCCGTCTGTCTGTACATCCATACTTCCAACTGAACATCAGTACATCTGTCACAATCTTGTGAACAAGATATCTCAAAAACTCCTTGAGGGTTTCTTTTACAAATTTGGCACAGACATTCATTTGGACTCAAAAGTGAACTGATCTCATGGTCATAGGTGAGAGGTCAAGGTCACTGTGACATTGCATCTATTTCATTCTCATAAACATGATATCTCAAGAATGCCTTGAGGGAATTCCTTCAAATTTGGCACCAATGTCCACTTTGACTCAGTGAGGAACAGATCAGAATTTGGTGGTTAAAAGCCAAGGTCAATGTGATCTTGTTACCATCTTATTTCCGTGAACACAATATCTTAGAAGTCCTTGAAGGAGTTTCCTCAAATTTGAAACAAGCATCCACTTTGACTCAAGAATGAATTGAGTCAAGTTTGGCAGTCCCAGGTCAAGGTGTAATTGAACTCACAAAGCAATGCTTTAGGCTGTAACTCAAGAACTCATGGACTAGCTATGATAAATTTTCACACAAATGTCTAACAGGATATAATGATGAAGTACTAACATTTTATACCCAAATGGTCAAGGGTCAACCTCACTGTGATATTGTATTGTCCTGTAAAAACACTTACAATGGTCCAGTTTCTTTCATAGCAAACATGCGCATGCTTTCATAGCATGCGTGAAATGCATGGTCTCACTTTTGGAGCTTGTGTATTTGTATGTGTTGCATGGTTTTGTATGTTTGACAACAAATTAAGTACATAATAAGAAGTAATGTGTCGAAAAAATCTTTTGTGTGTGCTGATGAATTCATAGGGTTGTGTTTGTGTGTGTGCGTGTGTGTGTGTGTGTGTGTGTGTGTGTGTGTGTGTGTGTGTGTGTGTTTGAATGGATGGCAGAGTGGCAGCTCAGTCTTTCATCCTCTGCAACACCTCAAGGTGCTGTGATAAGATGAAAAAGGCTCTGTGCAATCTGACAACCACTTGATGGACTCGGCAGACCTGAAACTGCTTGATTAACAGGCTTGTGTTTAGCAATGATATACAGTCAGCGACCTTGCTCAATTAAGAATATATTGCTCCACTCCCTCTCACCCTCGAATGAAGAAATAGAGTTTCAAGTATTTAATCTGTCCAACCGGATACGCCAAGCATGAATGAAAGCCTAATAAGACAATGCTTCACCTCCTCCAAGGTACGAGAAATATAACTACACCCCATTGGCTGAAATCTCTCCTCATTTATCCGACATGCCCCTAAAATGCTCTTTTACTGGAGTAAAAACAAAAACAAAACACCACCTAGGATCACCGCCTCGCATTGAATGCATATGCAAACAAGTCAGTCACAGAATATCTATACAATCAGCAGAGTTTCAAGATTAGTGTCACCAATTCAATATCTGACCAAATGTCTCCCCTTCTCCTTCTGAGTAATGGTGGTTAGTCATGGCCAGAAAAGTGGTTTTGCAGATCATTATGATGTAACAGTGAAGCAAACCCTTTTCTATAGATAATATCTTATTATTACTATGAGACATTTGGGTGAAATTTTGTCATTAATAGGATTAATTTGGGAAGAAATAAAGGAAAAGGCAACAATGGAGAGGTCAAATTAGAAATTATCAGACAAGGGCTCATTAATAGTTGATCCATGTTTGTCTTTTGGGTTAAAACAAATATCTGTATGTTTCGGCTGTATGTTTTCTGTGATGTTGTTCTTTTTCTCTCCTGCAGCTCTGCACAGGTGTGCTGCATCACCTAACAAGGGGCACTGCTTGATGAGGTGCATCTGGTCTGGGAAGATGCCGCTTAAGAGCTCCTGTTTCAGCAGCAGAGGGGAGACGCCTCTGCTGTTGGGACTCCTGGTCTCTCTGCCTGGGATTTTTATTGTCTTGTTTTCTTATCTCATGTTAAGTAATCCCATGGATTTGATTGTTTTGAAGGTGTCTTATGTTGTTATTTTGGGTCAGTCATGGATGTTATTTACCTCACAGGGCTGCCCGGGGGTGGAGTGTGTCACAGTAATAACAGAGCAAAAGTTTGCAGGTTATCAATGTAATTAGAAATTTTGCTCCTACTGTTTACTTCCGTTGTGCACTGTGCAATGCCTTCATTGAAGAAACATCCTTGATAGCAATAATTCCACTCAAAACTGGAGGAAATACAGGCTAGTTTGCTAAAAGCAGCAAGGTTCAAAGAATCTTGAATATTTAGTTTAAGAACCTGGGCTAAATTGGTGATAAAGTGGTACGAGTGTCCTTTTTCCTGGATTCAACGTAATCTGACTAAAAAGGCCAGCTCAGGTACATTAACTCTTCCCCTCTCACATCCATTCATTCTGCCTCTGATCTTTTCTTCATCAGTGACTCAGTGTTACATTCAATTTAAATCACCATTTGTTGTTTGTCTTTACCAGTGAAATAAGTAACATAATTTCTGATGCAAACTCATGTAAAGCATTAGAAAACATTGAAAATTTAGATTTAAATGTTAAGTTTGCGCTTTTGTAAAAAAAAAAAAAAGAAAGATAAATGGAAAGAGGGAGAGATTGTTGAGTCATGTGGATTAATATGCTAAATGCAGAGGCTCTCTTCCTTTACTGCAGGTGGAGAAGTGTAACCCAAATTGCATCAGACCACATGGATTCATTATTAATCAAACATTAATTAAACTCAGCACAATGCTCGGTACTCACATGTACTCTCGGTGTGCAGAGTGCACAGCTGCTGCATTGCTGTAGCGCCAGAGGACAATGACTGATGACAGGACGTCCAGCGTGGCATCAAACTACAGCAGAAACAGAAAAGCAGTGACAAAGAAAATGATAAGGATCTTTTGTATTGAATACAAGATGTATTGCACAGCTGCAACACATCTTGTGTTCAATACACCACACAAAATATAGCGTTTTTCAAAATATTATTGGCATATGATATGCTGTGTTACATGACACCTTATCAGCATTGCTACCCAGCCAGCATTTGTATGTGGGGCCCAGGAGGGTAGTAAGTGGTCTGGAAAATAGGCCCTATATGAGACTGTCTATGGTTTCTGTATTGCCCTCAAGCCAGTTGTCCACATGAGCGGATTTACCCAAGTGGACCCTAGCTAACGTGTGTTTTGGGCCCATGCCTACTTGGTACTCACGTAGCAAACACACAGTGGCGGCGCTTGCCACAGGTGATCCTTAGGGAGGTGCCAAAATTGCGCCCAGAAAAATGAATGTTTAAAAGAGTCCTCACAGTCTAAACAATGCGCTATGCGTGAATCAGAGGACTTTTTCACACCCATCAGTTACCCAGAAAGCCACTAGAATATACAGAAGAGAACATTTACTTTCTCCTCAGTAACCCACACATGTACCTTGTAGTGCACCAACCTCATCAACACTAATGAGAGGAGTGTACATGGAAAAAAAAAAAGGAAATGAAAAAAAAAATCTGCGTTACAATCGGCAGGAAGAGAGCCAAATAACGTTACCTCTGAGCAACCGCAACAAACAGCTCACAGGAGGCTGCATTGAGTTACACTGTGATGCGTTCAAGCTCTATTTAGTAAAATGAGTACTGGGCCAAGGTGAACTATTACGATCTCATAATGTGTTCAATATAATCTTGTAAAATGTAATTCCTAGGGCACCAAAATGTCTTTGAACTGACTGATAGCACATATGAAGCTCAACTGGGTAAACCCACCCATATGGACAGTTGATTGGCATATGCCCAATATGAAACTCATGGACAATCCCATATAGGGCCCATTTTTCATACCATTTACTTCCCACTTGGGCAATGCTTCACAGCTGTGCACCATGACACAAAAATGTGTCAAACACAATGTGGCATCGGTGTAAGTTTAATTAAATACTGTGTTGGAAAAATAACGTGATTTAACAAGCACAGTGGATATTAGCTTGTTTAAAACTGAAATCCTGTGTGGTGAAAAAAAGTAACATAAAAAGTATATTTAACAACATACTGACTGACTGAACAAAATAGTATGAAAAAGGCACTTAATCTTTAGGGAAGTTCAGTTGTCTCAGTGGTTTTTAAAGATCCAGGGAATGCTTGCTATGCTGTGGAATATACAGGAACTATAAAATGTATTGCGTATTGCCACAGGGGAATCAAGGTGATAAAACATTATAATCAACATGACACTTTGCATGACTTTGTGCTGTATTAGTAAGCTATCCTCCCTCAAACACACCAAAGAAAGACTTATCTGTCCTTAAGCTGGATCATAAAATATGGCACGATCATTATCATTTAATTTCCAAGTCACATAATGTACCTGGAAAAGCTCAAAGAAAATTGTCAACTTTAGCAGCTGAAGCTACAGATGATCAGCTGCTACGATCTAACCCTTTTTGCATCGGGTTATAGCAACATATATTGTCTTCTTCCTACTTTATTAAAAAAAAGTCATAGATAGCCAAGAACGTGCTAATTAAAACTCAATCTTTAATAAAAAAAAAAAGAAAAAAAGATAGCTTGCGCTGCAGATTATGCTTCATAATATTCTAATCACATTATGCTAATCACATTTGCCCTCACCGGCTCAGAGTGTGGAGGATTTATTATTCACTTCACACTCATTAAGTCTTATTTTTTAAACTAATTACACCCAATCACTTCCTGTGAATAATAAAAGCTAACAAGAAGCTTTATTTTGGTGAAAGCCGGCAGACATGTTTTGCAAACACAAAAGGCATTTTGACATTCAACCCAGTCCCTCCTCTCTGCCCTGTTACCGTGGAGACAAAGGAACCAATAACACTTTGGTAACAGGACTCATAAATAAATCACAAAGACCAAAGTTATGACTAATTGATCGATGCAAAGGGAGGTGGGAACTCACGGCAAATCCAAAGGATGACGCGCTGTGCCTCATGAAGGATACAGCTGTGGAGAGAGAGAGAGAGAGTTAGCACTGATTGATTATCTTATTGTTTGTTTTATAGTTTCATGACATAACTGATATTAAAAGAATTTAGCTGAACACCTCATCAATGACACACATTCCCAGTATGCATTAATTATGCATATTCATATGTGTGCATAAAATGCGTCGTGTATAATAAACATGATGCATCTTGTGCGTGAAACAATACAAGTCAATGATGCAAAAATGAAGACAACTACATGATGGAACACTATGAGATAATTGCAACTTTATTTTCAGTTCAAGTATTGCTCATAATGACAATATGACAATAACATACACAAAATACATTTTAAGAATAGAAAGAAAACATCACCAGTGGATATTCTGAACAAGGCACTTATATGTAGAATGTCAAACTGTCAAACATGTTTGTTAACCCTTTGAAACCTGAGCAATATGTTTTGATTTCTTTCAAAAACATGTAGGAAGATTAACCACAAAACATTGCAAAAAAAAAAGGGTAAAAAAGTCACAAGATTACTTGAAAATAAGCACAAAGACAACCAAAAAATAAGTAAAAAACAAAAAGAAAACGACCCAAAAAGAAAAAAACCCAACAACAAAATTTTAAATGTATAATAATAATGATTGTGAATATAGTTTTTGGGACATTTTCCCCAGTTTTTGATATTTTTCTAATAATTACCCCCGTTTTTAGAAGTAATTTTCAGGTTACTTTCTTTCTCACCTTTTACCATTTTCTTTTGATTTGTGAGACATTTGTTACCAAGTTTACCAACTTTACATTTTGCATAAGTTTGTGTTTTTATTTAACACTTTAAATAAAAACACAAACAAAAGGTACTGTTGTTCTGTGTGGAATCTGGTAACATTACATCAGGTTTGTGTGAAGGTTTCCTGAGCAGGATGGAGGTTATATTGTACACGTGTTGCAGTCCTTGTGTCTCACACCTGGGCCTTTTTTGCCCTTCTCCTTGTCCTTGTCTTATTCTCTTTCTTCTTCTCTTCCCCTTGTGTTTTCAGGACAGAGTCTCCGGGGGAAGGCATATCGACGGTTAAATCACCATGGTAACAGGAGATTTTAGGCCAGGCTGGGAGTTGGTTTGAACTACAGAGCTTTCATCTTCTTCCTCTCTTTCTCCCCTCTTCGTTCTTTGTGTTCGCCGGCTTTGTTGCCCACTCTTTTCTCTCAGATTCTCAGATTCTAGTTTCCTCTGACACATTTTTTTCTTTCTCTTCCATCCCAAACTATCTCAGTGTCTCTTGTCACATCTTTGAGTGGTGGACTTTGTCTTTTATTCATTCTGGTACAAGCTCGCTGCTCCACGGACATGGAGTGACGTTGCATTTAGTCAGAAACGAATGAATATTTAAACAAAAGTTACACAGGACATTTCATTTCTTTTGATGCTTAAAACATCAATAATATGTAAACGAGTGGCTGGAACCACAGTTAAACTAAAAGGAAGCACAATAGAAAGAAGGAATGGGAAAATAATACCTGAAAAAAAGAAATGATGGAGAGATATTGAAGAGGAGGAAGAGGAGAGGGCAGCCCCAGACAGACCTCTGATACAAAGCAGATGGCACTAGTCAGGCTGGGTGTGTAACACATGACTGCCCACACACACTCACACACATATGCTGTCCCTCTGTCTCGCTCTGTCTCGGAGACTGTCACCCACGAGTCTCCCTCTCTTTCATGACCTCTTTCATGATTGTCTTCTCTCTCACGTACAATCACTCTCTTTCACACACGCAGGGTGAGCCGAATCTGCAGAGCTCCACCAGGCCTCCAACCCATCTGGAGAGTCCACAAAGTGAGCCAGTCTGACAGTGTGCCTGCTTCTCCAGTGAATTCATGAAACAAGAACAGGGTAATTTGACAATTGGAGACTTTACTGCACCTCTGTCATCATGCTTGAACCAGCCCAGTTCTCAGAGGAAAATGTAAGTTTCTGCAAAGCACAAATATGTTACATGTGCACATGTCAATGACTTATTATATGGGCTAACTTGGTCTTTGGAAGGTGGAGGGGATGGTTGGTTGTGTGTCACCTAGGCCATATGCCTGCAAAGATGTAAACCACTTCAGAACACTTTCTGAGACCAACAAACAATGAAATGTTTTTGTTTTTTAGCAAGTCCTGGCTGCATTTTCAGTGGCTTTTTAGCTACCAAATAAGGGTGTTTTTGGTGACCCATTATTGTGTTTCCACTGAGGATAATGCCATAAAAAGCAGTTCTGTTTTAACAGGACTTCGTTGCATTTCCTGTAAAGATAAGGCCATTAAGAGCAGTTTCCCCCCCCTAAACATTGCTACATTTTCAGCAGCTTTGTAGCCACCCACAACAGTGTTTCTAGCCACCTGTCACTGTGTTTTTACCAGGGTGGTGCTGCAAAAAGCAGTTGTTTTTACTGACACATTGCTGCATTTCCTGCCAAGACAGGGCCACAAAACGTGTTATTTCTACACCAACCAGTCAAAAAAAAGGAAGATCATCTAGATTTTTGTTATTCTGATTTGGGCTAACTGAGCTAACATTAGGTTAATCTACAGGGTTTTTATAATATGTGACATGTTGAGCAAGTTACCTTGTTAACACATTTTGAACAGTCTTATTGGTGTGCACATATGATGCTGGAAACTAGGTCTGCCCCTTGAAAGTCAGAGATTTGTATCATTAGTCGGAGACCCCTCAGTCAACTGAGATTGCTTCAAGTCGAGCAGAATTTTTTATTTTTTTTTTGTTCCCCGCTAGTCAGACTTTTACAACTGTCTTTGGTAAAGGGAGCTGCAGACATGCAGGCAGTGACACAGAGAAGAACTCTGCACTATACCTTTCTATTCCTTCCTACTTCTTTTTCTCTCTGAAACAAGAGTGCCTGAAACCGCTATAAAAGACCATTCCACCACTTTTAGGTAAGCCGATTTCTTTGGTCTCCTTTTTTTTCCCTGCACTGTAAGGCTCTCAGATGTGGTGAATTTACAGCAACTTTATGTGACACAGTCACTGGATTTTGTTTCATATCTAGTGTTGACAAAAATGTTGGCTTGTCAGTAGCTCCATAGGCTTGTTTACCATACTACATGAATGCAGCTCTCAGTATTCATGTATTAAGAGGCTGGGCTGTCATGCAAACTTTCAAACTTTATACGTAAAAAAAAAAAAAAAAAAATCAAATTTTCGAATGGAACGGCAGGATCTGATTCGACTGGCATGATGCTGAGTTGGTTACAGACCTACTGGAAACTGTTAAAATCTGTTGACATATGGGACACTTGCATCATGTGGGTCATAAGGTCTGACATGAAAGACCACACTGGCTCCTCCACTTTAGTAGATTTGGCCACCACTGCTTGAGAGATCCGCTTTTGAAAAGCATAATCCTATAGCTTTTAATGCTTAGTGCTTTACTCAGGGGCATTTGAGCACCTCTCTTGTTCTGAACTTCTGAACAATCTTATTAGTTGTCAGAGGAGTCAGTATTTTCTTAAATTCAGAGGCATAATGTGTGATACATAAGAAAACTAAAAAGATCTCTCTTTTCCTTTTTCCTTCAAGCCTATTCGCACTTTATCTTTACTGAGATTAAATTCTATACATCCAGTGATGTGGTGGATTGTGACCTCTTGGCTCTAAAAGCCTCTATGTGTGACCGTCTACATTCCAAGAAAGCCTCAGATACGAGTTCAGCGCTGCTGGCTGTGAGGCACTGACCTGTAAAATGTCATGAGTTTAATCTAGTTTTGTGGGTTTATATCTGCACGAACCTCAAAAACTCATACAAGTTATGCCCAATTAACTGACTGATTATAAGCAGATATCGTTTTGCTCCTAATATTGATATAATTAGTATTTTTCTCTTACAAAGACAAATTCCAATCCTGACATGCCCCACTAATGTCAATGTGCTCTCAACATGTGACTACAGCGTGCCAGGAAAAAAGGCATGTCATCCTTTTGCAACTTCAAGGCCATGTGTAACATTTTCTCTTAATTCCATACAATCTATAGTGGATTGTATAATCATACAGACTCAACATAATTAGGAAATTAGTTATAGTGATTAGATGTTTTGATTTGTGCAAAAATCCAATGGCTCATACTGAAAAAAGTACATATTCAGAAAGAATAGTGATACTAAACTGTTTAACCCTTTGACACCTGAGCAAATTAGCTTGATTAAAAAAGAGTAACTGATTAAGAAATTGGCAAGAAATTAGTGAAAAATAGAAGTAATACATGGAGAAAACTAAAAAGAAATACACTGATGAATTGAAAATAATTAAATAAGAAAAAATGAAAGTAAACAAAAACAAAATAGGAAATTACTTTAAAAAGTGCTTTAAAATCACTATAATAGTGTAACATATGTATGTATATATACTATATACTATATATATAATCTAAGTAATATTATAATAAATAATTACACTCGCTTTTTTAAAAAATCCTATTTAATTTCATGTAGTTTCTCGGCAAGTTGCTCATTGCCTTTTTTTCCTGTGTTTTTGAAAGAATACTTGTGAAACTTGTTAAAATACTTGTGAAAGGCACACGAACACAGCACAAGAAAAATGATGTTGATCCAGATTTCAAATGGTTAGCTGCATGTAGGTATTTATTGGAGGAGGGCAAAGAAAAAAGAAATTACCCTAAAACAGAAAATATCCATCTATCATCTATCTATCTATCTATTGTTTGTTTGTTTTTTAATAGAAAAATATTTTTACTGCTGCTCTGGGGAAAATCACTCCACATGAGTCGAAGCCTGTTTTCTTCGAATTTCTCATAGTGTTATAAATTGTTTGTCTGACCCTCTGTCTTCAAAAGTGATGCCGTGAGTCAGCTGGAATGCTAATCAACACTTTCACTGAAGAAGCACATTGTACACACGCACAGATACACGCACACGCACACACTGCTGTGTTTAAAATGTATTCAGTTCCCAACAGAACAGATGTCCTCTCGCTGTGTCTGTGTCATCCGTCTAGAAACTCATTAGGGAAACATTTAAGACCCCTCAGCTTCATCATCAGCTTCTTCACCTTCAGCCTATTTCTAGTGTCTGCTCTCACTTAAACATGTACAGTATATACGTTAATATTCAAAAACTGCAGCAGAGTTTTTGTGTATGTGGTCATAGGGCCAGAACTACAGAATCCTTTATGGAGTATTAATTTGAAAATAGTGGGTTTTCTCCTGCCGGCAGTCCTTCAGTTTTTCCAGTTTCTGCTCTCAAGCTCATTTCGATGTGCCAACCGTCTGTGTGGTTATCGCCTGCCAGCAAATCGATGCCTCTCTCGGGGAGAGCAGACACTGCTCGGTGTAACATCCTTTGGGTTGTTAGTTAATCAGGGAGGCAAGCATGCGTGACCAGTGCTAACAAGACTGGGGAAACAGGAGAGAAAAGGAAAAGGGTAGAAGGTGTGAATGGAGTGGAAAACAAAGGGGGGAAAAGAGGGCAATAGGAGACAAAGTAGATCGAAGGGGAGATGGAAAAGGAGAGAATTCAAAAGAAGGACGAAAGAAGTAGATGGAGCAAGAAATGAAAAAGAAACACTCAAAGTGTCCTATGTGTGTTTCTCCAAATTTGTTGCCCTTATTATGTTGCTTTATTTATTTCACAAAACACTAATCCTAACCCTTACAAGCTGATTACAGCAGTTTATGGTCATCACACATGAGGCCAGTTTGCCTTTTAGGTCTATTTCTATTCTTTTCTATTCTATTTTATGTTCCCCATAGTCCACTCAGATGCTCTGCCAATACCTGCAGCACTGGTTATGACTTGGCAAAAGTAAAACCCTAATTATCAGTGAGTTATGCAAGAACCGGGGCGAGTGCCAACACTTAACACCCATACTCTGCCTCTCTCTCCTCCATGTTCACTTGGCACTGATTAGAAGCAGAAGATAGATGAAGCAGCATCTGATTGGACATTAATTCCAGACCAGACTTTGAACTGTTGGGGGTGTTGAGGACCTGCGAGCAAGACAACATACAAGCATTAATAATGTGTGTAAGTATTAGTTATCCTGTCGTCTGTTTGAGGCGATGCGCATAAATGAGCATATCTATATGTGTTTGAGATCAGAACGTATACCTCGTAAATTTGACCTTAACGGCATCTCACGTCATCCAAAAATTAAAGAAATCTGCATGTAAGTGACCATAATCATCTAATTAATCGTGTGCTGCTACTGCTTATTCCATGAATACCATATAAGGAAACATTTTTCATTTGTTGCCCTTAGTTTCTGCTTGATGCACTGCACAAAACATTGAACCCTTTTTTCAAACTGCAGAGGCTGATAGGACTATCTTTACTTTTGCAGGTATTTGCTCATAAATAGTTGTTGAGATATTTCACAACTAGAATCATCACCTTGGGGTTGTATACCTCTAAGCACCAGTCAAGTTGGAGTTACAGTTAACATCCATGTCAGTGAAAACATGGATGCTTAGCACACCAGAAAGAATAATCATACCAACCATCATCATAAACTACAAAGTACAGAATAACAGCTCCAAAATTAAATTGCTAGGTTTAGGAAAAGATTAAGTTATGGAAATAAGTTGCCTTAGGTTGCATATGTGACTTAAGTATGTAACATAATGAAAAATTAAGTATGTTACATAGATTAACACAAGTTAAAACACTTCAGTATTGACTTTTGGTTTCACACAGGAAAAGAACAATGGTTTCTTGGGTCAAAGTCTTGTGTTTGTTTGACAATCCATCCACCCCAAACTTCTCCTGACTTTCTCCGGTACTCCATCATAATTACTATGGACACTAGAAGTCCCCACCTAACAATAAATGTAAATATATGTCTTATTAAGTTGCCTTTCACAGATGAAAATTATATGGGGAAGGTGGTCTGCAACCACTAAACTAATGTTAACTCCATCACTTGCCTAAACTTAGGCATCTGCAACTACGACAACTACTATTTTCCCTATTTTACTGACTACAACTAAATCTAATGCAGTAGTAACTAAAAAATGAATGACACTTTAAATGTGCTTTATCTCACTAAAGATAGCAGCCAGAATCCACTCTGCTAAACTAGACTTATGCCTGAGTCTGCTGACAGGTACAGTACATCCGGACAGACAATTCATTCCGTTCAGTCACCAGTCAAAACACCCTTGCTGTTGACTGTATGAAAAAAAAGAATATCCATATCGAACTAACAGAATCATTTGCAGCCAGCTAGAAATGTAATTACGTCCTCTTCTCCGTTCCTCAGGGGCAAGAGCTCAATTCCGAGATGTGAAATTCAATTTCATCACAAGGAGCAAAGGAGTAATCTGGGAGACAGGGGATGAGGAGGATAGAGATGAAGAAGGAGGCAGACAGAGCAGCAGATGGACAGAGGAACGGAGAGCAAGACGAGGAGGCAGTGTGGGTGAGAGGGCAACAGAGACAGACAGAGTGAGAGATGAAGAAAGTGAGAGAAATACAAGACAGAAAGAGAGAGAGACGAGGGTACAGGAGTCGCCCTCGTGCTGTCAATCAGTGACTCTGAGCGCCCAATCTAATCGAGGTGATTCATCTGCATTAGTGCTCAAAAAAAAATCCCCTAATATATGCATTTATTGAATTCAAGGAAAAACACTTAACATTCTCATGAAGAAGGAAGAGATTCAAAGTGTTTGAAGTGTAGTGGCGTGGTTCAAAAACAGTTCATTATATTTCTGCACCGTGTGGTGAGCTGTTATTTGCACATTGTAATAATGAGAAGGCTATAATGGTAAGCAGAGGCGGGCGAGGAGAAGGCCAGAGAGAGGAGAGAGAGAGCCGGACAGAGAAAGGGATGAAGGGAGGGGAGAGGTTTAGAGAGCGGAGGAAGGGGCATGGAAGGAGGAGAGCAGACAGTGAGATGAAATTATGCATCATTAAAACCTGGAATAAACAAGATTTTTGCACCTGTTGGGGTTGAACTTGTGCAACAGGGTTGGAATGGAAAATAACTTCCCATCGACACAAATCTATAGGCACTGAAAGACTCGCATCCCAAAATGAAGAAATAATTGATTTCCACTGACTTCTAAAACAAAATACATTTTTGTCCTAAAGTTCATGGTTTTTAAGCATGTCCTTACCCCTTTGAGACCTGGGATGACATCATTTTTCCTGTGCTGCTTTCAGATGCCTTTAAAAAGTATTTAAACTTTTGAACCCTAAGTAAATTGATGCGATGGGAAAAAGGCAATGAGCAACTTGGTAAAAAATGTTTCACAAATTAGTAGATTTAGAATGTTTTGTTTTTTTTTGTCAGGCACCTTCTCCAGGTCATTCCAGATAGAGGCAGAGAGGGTCATCGTTAAACACACCTAGGCCCAGTGTTTTTTGATGATTTAAAAGTGCATCAAATTTCAACAGACTCTCTCTAACCTCACTGCCACAGCCTCTGTTTCTGGTTTACTACAGACATTTCTGCACACCCATGCATGCATGCACAGCTGAAAACTAACTTACATATTTATTCTGTTCTTTATTAGTACTTTTTGTAAATATACTTTTTATCTTTTGTAGACTTGTCTAGTATTCCGTTTTTGTTGCAGCCTTTGAGCCCGGTTGGAATGAGGAAATGTTACTAATAATTGTATCTCGCAAGTTGCAAAAATGTTGCTACTGAACAATCATTTCAAGATTAGAGAGATTGTGGTCTGGTTTGATACAGAAAAGGTTCAGTCACTTGAACCACCAGACAGGACATATTAATCATCATTCAGCTGAAGCAACAATCTTTCCCTAACCTTAACTAAAGTGCTTTTGTCGCCCGAAGCTAACCACAGATGAGAGAAGGGATGCAAACTCTGGAGTCTGGTGTCAGTGTGTTACCATGTTTGGCCACAGTCAAGCCCTCCCTGTGTCTGTGTCATGTTTCATAAATGTTGTGATTCATTCATAAAAAGGGAAAAAAAGAGCTGCCTCTGAACATAATCCAGGCAGTGTTTTGCACCACAACGTAATAATGAAAAAAAAAATCATAATATTGAACGTAAATTCTAGGATACAGGTTTAAATGACAAGTGTAAATGGGAAGTATTTGTCTTCAATGGAAGTATTTGTCTTTACAAACCCATTATCAAGTGAGTGTGTGTGTGTGTGTGTGTGTGTGTGTGTGTGTGTGTGCGTGTGTGTGTCTTCCTGTATATGTGTGCCTTAAATTGCTGGTTGCTCTCCACTGGGGCCAGGAGTTAAAAAAAAGGCCCCTAGGACATTGCTTCCTCATTAATTAGTGGCTCTAAATGGGCATATACGCCATCTGATGACCACACACACACACACACACACACACACACACAGAGAGAGAGAGAGAGAGAAAAAATAACCATTCAGCCAACAGCACAAACTGTATTGCATTCAAAGAACGCACATCTGAGCACATGTAAATACTCCTAAAAACTGAGGCATTACCCCCACTCCCACTTCCACACACACACACACAGACACACACAATCCTTGCCCCCTCAGCAGACACATCCGACATGGCTGCGGCCGTTTGCTGCAAAATATTGTGTTTAATAATTCAGGACCTACTGCTCAGCTCAGCTCAGCTCTGCAGCGCCTCACACTCTGGCTGAGTTCACCCTGCGGAAACCCCTACTGAGAAGCTTCCTCTCTCCATTCCTCCCCCTCCTCCTTCCTCCTTTTTAACCTCCCTCTTTATTTTCTGTCCTCCTCTCCTTCGCTGTCCCCCGTGGACAGCCCTCTTGGGATCCATTCTGCCCTGTGTGTCTTCTAAAAGACAAATCATGCCTTTTCTTTCTGTCCCTCGCTCTGTGTTTCTGTCCTCTTTGCTGCAGTTGTCTTCATCTCTCCCTCCTTCATCCCACTTCTGTTTTACCGTTAATCATCCTCCGTCTCTTTGCTCCTTCCTACCCCTCCCGTTCTATTTCCATCCCTTTCATTTAGCTGCTCAATCTGTCTCCTCTGTTTCCTTCCCTCTGTCCTCTTCTCTCCTACATTAACACCCCTATATTCCTAACCCTCCCTCCTGGGCTCCCTCACTCCTCTGCTCCATCAGTCCGCAGCCCAGCACCAGCACTATTGATTTGTAGCAGGGCAGAAGTGCAGTTGATGGGCACGGCGAGGGAGGTACCATCTGCCAGCGGCTCGACACTGGGGACTCACCGGGCTTCGTGCGGAGATTAGGCTAGGACAAGCACACGGCTGATTGAACTAATGCTTCCTAGACACCTGCAGGTTTTAAAGAGCTTCACTCTGGAAACGTTTTAGCAGCTTAAGAAGCTTCAAGGATTTTCCAAAAACAGGAGTCCTCCATTCTGCTCTAAAATCAAGAGAGCAATGACATTGTGTTTGGCGAGGTGATAATAAGATACGAGACCTTCATCACAATACTTCACAATTGGGCAGGAATCATAGCAAAACCCAGCAAAGTCGTAATGGGTTATGTTGGTATAAAAGATGTTTCCAATGACTATTCATTTTCCGTTAATGTCCTAACAGCGGGGAGAATTAGTGTGATGCAGTTAGCTAAAGGACATCTTGTGACAGTATTATGAGGGAATCCATTAGCAGCACACAAAATATCATCTCAAGGTCTCTGTCGCTGTTGTTGTGCTCAGCTCCATCACTGCGACAACCAGAGCTGTAGTTCAGCTGAGGGCAGGTATTACTGTCTTTCCGAATTTGATGAATGGATTGTGTGACCGGACGATTTGTCTGAGGGATAATACAACAAAAATGACTGTGGTGATTTTAAACTGGTTTCTTATCGCAAACGAGGATCCAGTCTTGAAATGAAATGACAGGACTAAAAAAGCTAGGGGTTTCATGCAATAAAATGTAATTGTATAATTTTCTTAAATATATGTATTTGCCTTGTTTAAAAGCAACTTACTATCTAAAGAGTATAATATTCTATCTTAATTATCCCTACACATAAAACTATAATAATCCTCAACATGCCTGTGCATTGTCTTAGCTGCACTGCTTACTAAGAGAAGAAGTATACCTTCACACTACATTTTAAAACAACTAATAGAATCCCTGGGGATTTTAATACACTAGCAAATGTGTTGTGCTGTGGCTTCATTAAACACAGGATCACAGACTAACTAGAATTACTGCCTCACAGTTGTTTTCCTCCGCAAGCTTGTCAAGTTGCACTTACTGTTTAAATCCATGTGTGAAAACATGGATGCTTCACACACATCTTTCTATAGCAGCACAGAAGAGCTATACAATCAGTGCAGCTTCAGGATGGACACCCAAGATCAGTGTCACCAATCCATTATCTGATCAAATGTTTCATATTAGACATCTGTGTGAAATTTCACCATAACTGGTAAATGGATTCCTGAGTTATGGCATGTTTTGTGAGGTTACAGCGACCTTGACCTTTGACCTATGACCACCAAATTTGAATCACTTCGTTCTTGAGTCCTAATGGATATTTGTACTAAACTTGAAGAATTTCCCTCCAGGCGTTCTTCAGATATCATATTCATGGATATGGCTATTGCTGGCATGGAGGTATAAAAAGCTTGTATTTTTTATTTATTTATTTTTTATTAATAGAAGCCATAAAACTAGAAAACTTGACATCAAGTTATAATTCAAGGGAAGGCAAAGACTAATGTGAATCTTATTCAAAGATGTCTTTGCTCTCAAACATCTGCAGCATAAAGGTTTCATCAATCCATCAACTTCTTTGATTTTGGATTTTATGCATAACTCCCTTCTCACTTGAAACAGTTTCTTTTCTTATTTAATTTCTCTTCCTTTCAAGGCAAAAATATTTTTTTCCTAAATGAGCAAGGTTACACATTAACTAAAAAATGTGGCTGCTTTCAAATACCTCCAAAATGTTTTCTCTACACATTCAAAATCAGGGTGTCACTTTGTTCCAAAGATAAAATCTCACACTAAAAGGCACTTGTTAGAGCCCAAACCTCTGCCAACTCTGAGCAAGTTTCCAACTGGCAAAACTGTACCTTTCACAGCGCTGCTTTCCTCTTATTGTTTGTGGTTTTGTTGCCAACTTGGAAATTCTGCTAAAGCTAGCTTCAGCCCAGAATATAAAAAGACTACAAAACAAAATATGACAAATTGTGGAAATTACAAATATAGACATCCACTTAAATCTAACCAACTGGTGCTTGGAGAAAGAGTTATAGTATGTGACAGATAGATGGACAAGACTGCTCAAAATCATTGAAAGTTTGAGCATCCAAACTTAAAAAGCAAGCAACCAAATTCTCTTGATGCACTGTATCCTGCATAATAGTGCCCCGTGAATGACATTATGTACTTAACAACAATCCCTGCAGTTGCACACCTAACAGGCTTGAAAACAAAGCTTTACAAGGGTTGCACTTTGATGCATAAACTTTGAGTGAAGCAAAGCCATTATATGGCTGGTTTCATCAATGGTATTGATTGAAACTGAGGCTCATTTTTTCACTCACACACATGAGATGCAGCTGAAACATATCTAGTGTAGACTTTCCTTTTTTAAAACACAGAAATAGTTGTTTGCCGCTATATTAACACTGAATTTCGTTTAAAGCTACTTAACTAAAAAACACCTTTGATGAAAATACTTCTTGACTGACAACAGCTCATTTTTGTTTACCTTTTTTGTTCTTTATTATTTTCTTACGAAAAGCATAGACTTAAAAAACCTATAAACTCCCACTTTTTTCAACATTCAAAAGTTCCTTAACTCTATTGTCAGCCCCAACATTTCCCCATTTAATTACAACAAACAAATACAGTAAGTGTTGAGAATACCTCCTCTGGGTCCAATGGGGCTGTGGCTGGCGGGATCGTAAAATAATCTCCCCACTGTTTACTGTTTACCTAACTAATTTATGTGCTTTGATACGTTTCAAGACTTCCAGCGCTTCCTGGCAGGAATACATTGAGCATAATTAGCTGAAATCATGCAGCTTCATTATCCCAAACTAGACAGCTGCTGCGGTTAGCTCTGACCAGTGAGGAGTGTTTGAACAGTTTCTCTGAGGCGTGGGTGTTAACAACTGCTGCTTAACTGCTCTGACCTGCCAGAACCAGATTGGCTGCAGAGGTACAGATCGACAGTTTGCACCACATGAGGTCCGCACAGGTCTGAGGAGACTGAATGAAAAGGCACATGACCACACACAGGCATGCAGGCACACCTGAGATCATGTAGTGAGGAGTTCTGTGAGACACCTGAGCGACTACATTACTTCAATTATTCTGTCTCTTTCTTCAATGATCCAATATGCACTTGAGAGCTGCGGTAATTCAGCAGCCTCTTGATGTACCGCTATCTATCATTTTCCCATGACACTCAGCACTGAGAGCATTTTTCTTCGATGCTGCAGAAACTGCATAAATATTTCCTTGTTCAAAAGGAAAGGCTGAACAGTTAGGCTGATCCCAACTCAGGGAAAAGTCCAGATCACTTTTGGTTTTACAAACAAACAGCAAAATGTTTTGTTTTTTTTTTGGGGGGGGGTTACACAGCCAGAATCCATATCCAGCGGCTTTTTAATAACTGCGAGTTTTCATTTCAGAGCTTGTTACATGATCCTTGTTGCCTCAGGTGTCTTAGTCAAGCTTGCTTCATTTCAAGAGTTTTATTCTCACTTTCAATTCAGAAATACACTTATATAGGCTGCTGTGGAACACACTGACACTTTGTGTTTTTGTTGGAGAGCTCACCATTGCATTTCAGATTTTACATTTTATGTGTCAGAGTATATTTCCTTCTCTTTTTTTGCTGGTATTTTGAGAAGCTAGCATGTGAAATAATGGGGAGAATTTACATGTTGACTTATAAACAAGTTTCGGAGCATCACAGTGCGTGTTACTCCCACTCTGACATAAATACACAGAAAGGCCCAAATCAACTGAAAGTGATAATTATGCTCCTATGACGCACAGCAGGCCTCAGATTTTAAATTATAATATCAAAGAACCACCAGAAATGGCAGGCACATGTTTGCTTGCTTTACAGACGCTATTCCTCATTAAATTTAGATTTTTCTATTTGAGTAGCTTATAAGGTTACATAAGGCAGGAGGGTTACCGTTTGGATGCGTGCTGCTGCTTGCATCAGCTGGTTGAGCCACTGGGGACCAGCAATCTTATTTCATCTTTTATTTTTTCATCAAGGTGGGTTAAAGTCACATGAAGCGCAGCTAATCATAACTCCAGTCTGTCTCAGGTGGCCGCCAACATTGTTAGATGTTAATATTTGGTTGAATTAAGGCTGTGATGTCAGGTGACCAAATTTCAACGTTAGGACAATATCTAATGCGGACGTCAAATTGACATCAACTGCTGATGACAGGTGATGATGATATTTTGTTGGTTTTAACCTGTGTTGGTAAATAACCAAAATCCAACATCTTCCAAACATCTTGTCATTTTGATGTAAATTAACAACATTTAGTGGTCAGATATCAAACACAAAATCCAACATCTGCAAACCATCATTACATTAACGTACACAGAACTTGAAATTGTAATGTCTTCAGACATTTAAAATATCACCAATCCGATTTTCATTGGTTTTATGGTCCCGGGGCCTCTGCCAGTGCTGGTGTTCCTTGTCTAGCTGCTGTGTCTTGTGTTTGTGCCTGCAGTGTTCCTGGTTCCTGGCTGGTTGAAGTTGCAGGTTAATCAGGGAATTGGAGACAGCTGGCGACTGCCTCACCTCATTCTGGTCTTCTGGTGGCAAACTTCTCTGCTAGATCCCTGTCATGCTGCTTTTGTAGTTCTTTGCTTTGCTGTGTAGTTACTGTTGGCATTATTCTAGCATTCTGACATTATGAATTTTCAGTCAGCTACTTTTGTTAGTTTTAATATTGCTACATTTGTTAAATTCTAACTTTTTGTTACATAAAATGTATTTCTTTTGTGCATGCACGTGATGTTGCAGCAACTTTTTTACCTGTGTTAGACTATTTTGTACATGCACGCCTCTGCTCAGTGTCTCCATATGGTTGATACAGCTTACCATTGGTAAGTAAATTGTAAAGCTCTGCCCCTCCATTGTGAGTACTCTCATGTAGGATGGCCTGCTCTGGCGACCCGTAGGCTCTTACATTGGTACACCTTTATATATAAGGCAGTTCTTGGTCTGCTCCCACACTACCTATGTGTTTTTATACCACACTGTATTCAATGCATTCTCCGGACCTTTTTATGCTCTCTGTCCTAAACGCTCAGACAGAAATTGGGAAAAGGGCTTTTCAGTGTTCTGAACCCTCAGTCTGGAATTTGTTGCAGATTAACTTGAAACTCAAGGAGCTGGTGTCTTTAAATGTTTTAAAATCTAAAATGAGAGAAGTAGAAGCAGATTCAATAGGATGAAATAAGATAAAATAAATAAATGTGCCTCCTTTATTTGTTATGGTCATAGAGCAAGGCCATAACACACTCCAACCAAAATTTAACTTCTGTCCAATATCTTTCTGATGTCATATTGATGGGGTACTGTGCTAACATCTTATTGTTGTTGTTAGATTTATAAAGCAAATTAAGTTTTATGATCAGTAGATGTCAGTAATAGTACTTTGTAGTATTTCTCTTATTTAAAGTATCTAACAACACAATGGTGATGATCTATAGTAACATATTAGTTGTTGTCTTTGTTTAGTGTGGCATAATCACAATCATGTAATTGTCACCAACATTTTGAGCTAAACTAACAGAGCTTACGTTAACTGTCAGCTGGTAACTCTCTTCGTCTCTCCTGTCTGCCTCACTGACTGTTTGCCGGGTCTCATTTGACACTCCAAAATTGAAACAAGGTTTTAGCAGGAGGCGTCACAGCAGTTTGACACACCACAAAATGCTTTTGGTGCTCCTCCCAAAGGAATTTTGGTTTGCAGGCAACCAATAAATACACGAGCCACAGGAACACACTTAACCACACAGATAAAGTACACCAAAGTTAAGGTATCCAGGTACTTTGTGTCAAGTGAGTGACACAAAGTTCAATTCAACTTTAATTTCTACAGTGTAAATATTCTTTGGGCTCCTCTGTGTGTCAGTGTATTCAGTATGTAGGTCTCTCTCTCCCTGACCTTGAGGAAGTGCTGATTCAGACATATCTCAAGTGAGGATTCGTTTTCAGCATACAGAGGTATAATAAGGGAAAGTTACAGATCGACCTGAGAAGGTGTGTTGTTTCAAATATGTGCTTTTTAAATCATTGTACCTGTAAATCCTTTTGTAGGTGACTGCTACTTTAGATGAATCTGTGTGTGACGTATATAAAGACAGTGCAGTCACAGTGTTTTCAGCCCTAACGCCATGTGATGACCACATCACATTGCCCTCCCACAGTTTAATAATGAGCTCTGTGGAGACTGTTCTGCATAATCAAACTGAGACACACAGACATAACAATAGTACACACACAAACACACGCACGCAATTAGTGGGAGGTATAAAGATGATTTCAGCTGTCAAACACCAATTACTGTGATGTTTGGTGTCAAAACTGCACAAGTTGAAACAAATATCAGGCGTCTGAATATTTTCTGTTGACAGATGGGAAAACTGTCATGTGAGTGCGTGCTTCTGTGGAGTCTTCCCTCTGTGATGTAGCCATGCAATCATGAGCAACACAAACAGAGAAAAAAAAAGACTAAAACAGATATAATTCAGTCAAAAACAATGTAAGTCTTCACTAAAACGGTAGTGAGCAGGATTATCGTGTATTTTGAGGGTGCACTGACACCCGAACATAAACCCTCTTTGGTATAAAGTGAGGTCAAAAACATATGCACTACCTTGAAAGCCAAAACCAGCTGAAATGTATCGATTTACATCCACTAAGAGTCATTGTTTTTGTCACTGACAGGCTCAGATTGTTATTAATTATTGACAACGTGATAGAAAGGATCCCTACAGAGATAGACCTTTTGTTTGTAGGGTAAGATCCTATTTGTTCAACAAGAAACAGCCCTGAAATTGCCATCACCAAACTCCATTTAAACAAACACTCATTTTAGCATGTATAGAGCCAGAATATTTTCACAAGTATAACAATTTTGTAAAATAATTGTACATATTATGATAAATAGTTATGTAGCTTTTCCCCCAGCTTTTCTTTTATCCCTAGACATTTAAACCTAGCTTTCTTTCAAATAATTTTCTAATTTGTGAAGCAATTATTATCAAGTTCAAAGTTTTAAATACTTGTGAAATCAGGTATCTGAAATCAGCGGTTGATAATTGCATGAACAGTGGAAAGACAAACCAAGTCGGCTTTTGTGAGTTGTATTTCGTCTGGTGAGTTTGTCGATAGTGAACTTGGGACTGTTTCTGGTTAAACAAAAAGGATCTTGGTCTTTAACAAAAATGTCTATCTCTGTAGAGATTCCTTCCATAATGTTGTCAGACACTTGAAATAATAATCTGAGCCTGTCATTGGCAAAAACAGGCACTATAGGTGCAAGTAAATGAATGATAAACAAGTGCAACAAGTCATTACATTGCAGCTTATGTCATTGCTGATAGCTGCAACACTCTCATTCTATAGTGGTTGTTGTTCTTATAAGTCACTTACACACCACAATATGGGAAAATTGGGCTCAGATTAAAAAATACCAAAGTTACCCTTTAACGCTGTTTATTTTCTATTTTATTTATTTTCAAATCTGTATGATAGTATTCTCCAAAATTTTCTTCTGCACACAACTAAAATCTGAGACGACAGCAGTGATATTAGACTGAATACTGACATTTAAAAACACATGCCAGTCACACTAATATTCACTCACACTTGTGACTTGTGTTAAAAGAGAGCAATTTAATTTTCTTGCATCATTCTATCCTCGTGTTCAAATGAACGCTTTTCTCAGTCTCCCTGCTGTCTCATTATGACAACGTATAACATAAATAAACCTGAAAATCAAACACGCCAGCTGCTAATTGGCGACATCAGTCACAGTGACTCATCCATCACAGCATCTACCTTTTCTTTCCAGACTTGAAAACAACAAGCTTATCTCATTTATATGGTGACAGGTTGCTGAAGAAGACAAGAAAACACACAAAACTGTGATAAATATGAAAAAATCTCATGAAATCTGTCCTGGTTTATGAGTTCAACGGAAGAAACGTGCTATTAGGCGGGTACGCTGTCAGGTAAAAACAAGCAGCAGCTGTAAAGTTATCCTAGCATTACATTGAATCAAAATGTCATGCCATGAACCACAGAGAATCAGCTGGCTATGGAGCTTGACATCGACTTTGAGTCCATAATATCCTGTAGAAAAAGCATTCACAAGACAAACACTGGTGACAAGTAAAATGTGGCTTTTGTGATCTCCAGCTAGTTTAAGGCCCGTAAACAATTATTAACAGGTAGTTAAATATGCCTACCAAAGGTACGTCTCCTGGTCTTGAAACATATTAATGTCAGTGGATGATTTTAGAGGGCAAACACTGTTTCAAGCTGCCTAATCATATCAGTTATTTGTCTTATGGCTTGTTTATATTCATGTGGGTTTTTTTTCTGGAGATACATCCCTCAAAAAATGGCCAATTAGGAGTTTCTGGATGCATGATGTGACAGGGAGTCCTGTCATAGCAACAGGCCTTCTGTTTCATCATCATTCACCGTGGTAACACGAGCACAGAAGGTGCTGATAGGCTGATAGTTGGAAACACAGTGTGATGTATTAGATTTAGTCCTGTTAAGGAAATTCATTGAAGCCGTTAAGCTGAAACTGTTATTAAATCAAAAAGCAAAGACCAAACTGAATTTGACATTGAGTTATAATAAAGCAACAAAGGTGTGTCTTGTTATGACAATGTACTGACAAAAGAAAATTCTACAATAATCCCTTTTCATGTGTGTTTAAAAACAAATTAGAAAGCGGTTCCTGATTTATCTCCACAGTCTTGACTGAGCATCTCTTTTACATCTCAGACATGTTTTGAAACATCCCACCTATTGCTTTGTCTGAAAACACTTTAAGAAATGTATCCGACGGTGATTTTTATAGCTCTGTTTGAAGAGTCATGTTCACTGCGAGCTAACCCACATTCATGCAGAGCAGCTGCAGCCCAGTTTCACTCATTCAAACAGCCCTGCACTCAATACACCATTTCTTTCATCTTGCTTAAAAATGAATGAGGTGTGAGTCATGACCAGCAACTATTTCCATCTATTTTGATTCTGCGCTGTCACTTTCTATTACTGGCACCTCTGCTTCTTGGGAGAGTTAACAGCGAAGGACAGGCAACAGATTACATTGGTCTGTAAGGCCATATTTCAGTTTGATCCAACAGTAAGAACAACTGAAAAGTAGTTTGTTTTAAGAACGTCTCACTGTATCTGTTTTCAATTAAACCATTTAAGCAGCACTAATACAATTGGTTATAAGTAGCTTAATAAAGTGGCAAACATGAATTTGTGTGTAATATGACATCTATTAGCAAAAATGATGCTTCTGAACTGAATTCATTTTGGTGCATTTTTGGTTTTGTCTACAAATGGTGACATTGTGTTAAACATCTGCATACATATAGTGGTGACTGGAAACGGCTGCATTACTTTTTGCATTTATAGTTACTCCAAGACTATTTCAACTAGACACAGCAATTTTTTATATATTAAATGTACATTTGTCTGCTAATTACTCATATAATTACATATGGGGACAGTGTAACTCTCGAACTGAGCCTGTGCAGTACGAGTGTCATCACTACAGCATGTTTCTGATTAGAGGAAAATGACTCGTTGCAGTTGGACTATGTCACAACCATCCCTGTTCTCCCCTAATTACTGGATTTTTGGATTTGTTGATATGATTTACTGATATTTTTTATTCATTATTTATTATCAATAAATATATTTGCTTTGATCAGAGATTTCCCAGTAAGTCATGTTGTCAGATGTCAAAAATACAGTATGATACTAGAGTCATGCCAGCAGCTCTGTGAGGCTGTGGCCTACGTAGGCACAGCAATGACTTAAGTTGAATGCTAACATCTGCTAACATGCTGATGTTTCGCAAGAAGGCCTATAATGTTCACCATCATATTTTGGCATATTAGCATGGTGAACTGATCAGCACTAAACACAAACTACAGCTGGGGTTCATGGGAATGTCTTTGGTAAATATCTCCATGATAACTTATGACAATTTAACAGTTGAGGTATTTCAGTCTGGACCAAAGTGGAGTGCTAATAAACAAATGTTGGCATGCTAAAAATCAGCACTGCAAAATCACCACGACAATAGTGTGGCTTAAAAAAATAGCATCAGAAGACAAATGTAGTATTATAACTGAGATTGAGGAGTAAGACCATATTTCTCTCTCCCACAAACTCAAATCACCTGCATCTTGTTAATTCACCCACCTGGGCCTCATCAGTTTAATCACCTGCTGGGACCTATATAGGTGTGTCTAACCCTTCTCCCCTGTTTGTCTCAGGTCTTACAATCCTTCCTCCCAAACCTTGTTCTTCTCCTCTCCTTATTCTCAGCGGGGTAACAAAGTGTCTCAGCCACCAGCAATATTGCCTCACAATAAGCTGGGGCCTCATGTACAAAGGGTGCGTACGCACAAAACGTGGCGTACGCTCTTTCTCACGGCAAAGTTCAGATGTATCAAGAGTGAAATGACCGTGGAAATGTGCGGTGCCTCACGCCAACTTCATAGCTGGCGTACGCACGTTTCTACAGCCGTTGATACTTTGGCGACACTTAGAGGTGATCCTGGGAAACATAAAATAAACACATGTGTAACCAATCCGTCCTCTGAATGATGACTTAATGATGTGCACATCAGAGACACATGAACAATTAACACCAGTGAACAATTAACACACACACACACACACACACACACACATACGTGTCTCCAATTACATGAGTGGATATAAAAGCGTGCGCAAAGTGGTGCAAAAAGTACCGCTGAAAACAATGGCAGCTTTAGCAGCATTAGAGGACATTGCAAATGGTGCAATTAGAAGAGAGCGTGTGTTTCGAGACAGAGACGATGTACTGGCACACGATGACGACTGGCTCATCAGCCGCTTTAGGTTCCCGAGGGCAATCCTCGTGGAACTGTGCGCAGAGCTGCGGCTGGCCTTGGAGCGCAACACAGCCAGGAGCCATGCGCTGCCTGTGCCCATACAGGTGCTGACCACACTGGGGTTCCTGGCAACCGGGGCATTCCAGAGGGAGCTGGCCGACCGATCGGGACTGTGCCAGTCGATCCTCAGCCGAGCCATGCCAGCTGTGTGGGACGGAATTATCTGCATGTCAGCCAGATATATCAAATTCCCATACCATGCAGCTGAACAGGTCAACATTAAAGCGCAATTTGCAGCGAGAGCCGGTTTTCCTAATGTAATCGGAGCTATCGACTGCACACACATTGCTATAAAAGCGCCGTCACATGATGAATTTGTATACGTGAACAGGAAACACTTTCATTCCATCAATGTACAGATCATATGTGATGCGCAAATGCAGTTAACCAACATTGTGGCGAGGTGGCCTGGTTCAACGCACGATTCACGCATTCTGAGTAACAGCATGGTTGGGAACAGACTACAAACTGGCACTGTGCGCGATGGGTGGCTTCTTGGTAAGTAAATTTGTCGTGTAATTGTCCTAATATTAGTCCCTGTGATGCGCAATGAGCATGTGCGCCCCCAAATCATATCCCGTCTTCACCGCATCATTACTAGTCAGCCGTTAGAGTTAGTGACTTGCTGTGTTTTGCTGGTTAAACTACAGTTTCAGATCTTTCTAACAAGCCCCTGTTTGTCACTGTGCGCAACGTACTCATGTTAATAACCCCGTGCGTAAAGTGTGCGTAAAGACTTATCAGCCTCACCTTCTCCCCGACGCACTTCTGCACTAATTTGCAACAATAGTATGTGATCCGTGTAAGTGTTTAAACTTAATGAATGGAAGCTTAAAATCCCGTCTTACTCATCTTTTGTTTCTTATTTTCTGATCGTGCAGAGAGGGGAATCTCAGGTGCAGGGCTTATTTAAATATGATTTGCGTATTTAAATGGGGGCGTGGACAGGGAGTGGTCGGGTACTCCAACATGTGCGCTCAATTCCACGCTGATTGGGATGTACAAAGGGAATGTGCTTGGATTCATGCGTGCGCACAGATTCATACATTAGGTTTTTTTTGTGCGTACGACGTTTTCTGGATTTGAGCGTACGCCATGTTTCAGCAGGAAATCCACGCAAGTCTTTGTACATGAGGCCCCTGGTCCTCACCCCGGGGTATGAAGCAGCGCAGAGCTCATCAAGACGAGTCCCCCACCCTGAGTCTAGAGGGCGCACCAAGCGTACCTCCTTCCTAAAGAATTCAACAGTGCTAATGTCAGGCAGACAATGGTAGGCAGCCGAATTGAAAGACAATGTGCGTATTTACTGGTGTCATTTCATATCCATCGAAGGACCCTGAATTGAATCGGGTTGAAATTGTATCATGGCAGTTTTTATGATATTGTCGTCCAGACACTGGATGTAGGAACATATTGTGATGAAACTTGTGATTTTACAAGTTTGAGTTTACAGTTTACAATGTATTTGCCTACCAAACACTAGACACAAAATGACATCACATACGACTTATGAAAGTTTGAATCCCAATTCAATATGCAATCTCTAAATTACCACCATACAAATTCGCTGACAGCGAGACTTGCTTGCTGGAAGATGCTGCCTAACCAAAACTCAAAACTATAACTATTCATTCCACTGTGTCTAGTGGGTTGTCCTGGTTTAATTCAGTGATCAAATGGCTAACATGGGCTAATCGTCAGCTGGTGTAACTCTCCTGGTCAGCCTGAGCCCTCTAAGCTGTGCAAGCTGGGCCATTATCTCACTTTCTCACACTGTCCCTAGCTGGCAGCTACCCTGCATTTTTTTCCTTCTTCTCATTTTGGCACATTGGTCTGACTGTAACTCACATATCCAAGTGTTGCTTTTTATTGCTGAAAGCAATAAATGGACGTGCTAGTGAGATATTCAATAGTGCCAGCCTACATTTTTTTCTTTCCTTTCATTCTGGCACCACACTGAAAACATTTTGGCATTGCTTTATTGTTGAAAGCAGTGCATGGATCAGAAGGTCATTAATGCTGACTTCCACTGGCTACTGTCAACTTTAAATAAATTATGTTTTTGTAATATCTATAATTTGTCCTTTTTTGTGACACTCACCGAGCCTGTTTGTGACACTTAAAATTAGGAAGATCTTTGCAAAATGACAGAACTGTAGGTGATGAAAGTGAGTAAAGGCAGACATGTGGGGCAGATACAGCATGCCATTTTTAGACACAGGCTGTAACAACCATATGTTGCAATGACTCATCAGAGATATTATTTAGACACTTAAAATCAACAAAATTAGAAGCACAAAGTATAAACAAGCAGCAACAAGGTTCAATTGTTAAAAAAACAAGCTGCCATATTTATCACGTTAGAGCAATGATGTTCTCTGCAAACACATACATAGATTAAAAGTAAAAAAAAAAGAACAGATGGGGATGTGTTTGCAATTGCTGCAGTTATCAATAGAATCATTAACACTTTGTTCACCGGGTTGGTAGAGTGAAGTAGCAATTACTGTCAAACTATTGCTTTAAATTTCATTAAAAACAGACCTTTTTCTGCTGTCTATGTTTGTCACACTGGAGAAGCAACAACAACAACAACAACAACAACAACAACAACAACAACAACAAAACAGGTTAGGATCTATCGAGGTGCAAACAACACATCCAATGTGCTATTTCTGCTCTGATCTTGAATATTAGAATTGGCTATGGTATCACTTAGTGTGTGCTTGTGCTGAGTGAGAGGCTGCTAAAGTTCTGTATATACAGTATGTGCTTTCAGGGCCACAGCTTTGCAGGCAGTGGAGCTGAGCAGCAGATGGGGACAACTGACATCTTGAATTTCAGCTAAGATCGTTTTACAGTTTTGTTTCCATGCATTAGGTAAGCTGTGAGCTGAAAACATGGAACATTTCAGTGCTATTCGTAAGCTCACAATCTGCTGATAATAATAAAGTAGAATTACCACCTCACGGTTGTATGCCTCTGCGCACCAGGCTAGTTGCACTTCCACTTTACATCCATGTCTGTTGAAACATGGATGTTTCATGAAGTTGACGTTTGTCCTTTCAGTTATAAAATGTTATTGCTTCTTCATTTTATCCTATTAGACATCTGTGTGGAATTTTGTCAAAATTAGTAAAGCAATTCTTGAGTTATGCCCAAAAATATGTTTTGTGAGCTCACAGTGACCTTGACCTTTAACCCCTTTACCATTAAATTCTAATTTGTTCATTTCTGAGTCCAAGAGGACCTTTGTGCCAAATCTGAATAAATTCCCTCAGGGTGGTTTTGAGATATCATGATCTCGAGAATGAAACAGACAAGGTCATGTGACCTTGACCTTTAACATTTGACCACCAAAATATTATTAGTTCATCTTTGGTTGCCAGTGGATACTTGTGCCAGATTCCCACCAGGTATTCTTGAGATAGCACGTTTATGAGGATGAGCGTTGAGGGTTACATTGACCTTGTTGAACACCAATATCTAATCTGATCATCACTGAGTCCAAGTGAACGTTTGTGGCAAATTTGAAACAAAATTACCTTAAGATCTTCTTGGGGTATCGCATTCTTAAAAATGAGACAGAAGAGGTCCCAGTAACCTTTACCTTAGACCACCAAATTCTAATCAGTTCTTTGTTAAGTCTTAGTGGACATTTATGCCAAACTTAATGAAATTCTTACAAAAATGGGACGGCAAAACAACATCCTAGCAAAGCATTTACTGTTGCTAACAGTAAATGCTTTGCTAGGATCTGTCAACCTCTTCATTCCAGATATCTGACTTCACACAAACACCTACAATACATGATGCGTTTAGTTTCTAAGTGCAGTGTGACACCTTTTCTGCAGGCTGTTCATTCAGTAAAACATCCTGAGTCACTGTTATAAAAGATTGCTGAAATTGTGAAAGATAAATCTATTTCTGGTTTATCAGCAAGGATCATGTTTTTTAGACACACACTCACAAACACACACTCAGGCACCATCTAAGTGCTCTCACAGAGAGGTGGCAGAAAAATGAGTGCAAATTAGTCCTCTGTCTCAAGTCTGTGTGTGTGTCTACTGCACAGATCAAGACAAAACACTTGTAACCTCTCAGGTTTAAATTGCAGCAAAGGTGTAATCCTTGAGGATTTCAACCGGAAACAAGGCTGCACTGGTTCATTAAGAGCAGAAAGACTGCCAATCACCCCACAATCTACAAGGATTCTGCTATAAATCTAAACTTCGGCTGCACCTAAGGACTAATTGCTGCATACTTGTGTTCTTGCGTCTGACAACTGCATTCTCTCCATCATACTTACTCCGTCTTGTTGCCTTCTTTTCATCTGTCTGCCTGACAGAATCGACGTGAGACAATGCTTTGACTGGGTCGAGTGATGACGTAGGTTTGTTTGTTTTCATACCAACCAAGCATGGGTGGGTGCTCACAAGAGGATACTATGATTCAGCGCCGGAGAAAACAAATGATCCTGAAACTGACAAAAGAAACTTGTATAAACTGTGGATGAAAACTACAGGGAATGTGCATTTAGCCGGTGGTATGCGGGGGTAACATTTACCCTTTGTTATCCCGTCACCCCTGCTGGAACTGCATTAAACACCTCCACAAGAACCAGAATAACCATCTATTTTTAGACAGATATTTGTGTTTTGAATGTATTTTATTGCTAAGGAATGAATACAGAGCCTGCAAACTAAAAGGTCTAATTGAAGGTCAAACTGATTCAATTGAAGGTCAGGCTGCCATGGTTTCTTTATATCTTAAGTGAAATATTCTAACAGAAAGAATATTGGAATTCAAAAGTGGTTGTCAGATCGATTCCTGCACCTTTAGCACCCTGACGCACCACGCTGACGGTCAGCCATTGGTCAGCATTGGGCTGTTCATGAGCTTCTGTCACCCTAGTTCTTTCAATGTGTCCCACACCGCTGGCACTGGTCGGCCCTTGTCAGCAGTTGCCAGGGTATCTTTTTGGTGATTTAGCATGTTGAATCAACAACATGAGAGAGACATGTATAGCTGCAGACACATTCCATTCGTAGCATACAAGACACGCTCCTACAAACCGCACCCATCACTAGCACAACACAATCCCACCGACTTGATGAAGCCTGTTAAAATGCTACACTCTAGTGAATGAATATGAGACCAAATGCAGAAATAATGCACTTTGTAATTCCTAATACACAAAGACATGATTAGCTTTATAAGTAATAAGATATCTTCCTGCTACCCTAACCCTAACTGTCCTTCTTTAAACCCAATTATTTATTATTTTATGTAATACTAATTAAATACTAATACTTCATAACTAGCTATGTGCTAAGTTAGCATTAGCATAAATTACCAGAGTAACCTTAAAAGCCATTTTTTTAAGTCAGTGACTTTAACTTAATACTAAATAGCAAATCACCAACTTCGCAATTCTGTCAGTACTTCCGTGTCTTGAGACGAGATGAGAAACAGAGGTGTGGAAAGCATACAAATGGCTAAAGTCATCACGGCATGAGATCAAAACAAACTTGTTACATAAAGTTGGATTATTTTTTTGCCATTGAACTTTTTCAAAGAAAAGGTTCATAATTGTTTGTATTGATATTCACTAATGCATGGTAAATATCCTTTGTTCTGGCAACATCAGGTTGTGTTTTGTTAATGTGCTAACTGGCTAAGAAGCGTTGTGAATCTCTCCTGAATTTTGTTTCCCTTTATGGATGACAAATTCGTGCTACCACCGCCTGTTGGTAAGGAGTTATTTCCTCTTACACAAGCGCAGATTGACGTGCTAGTTGATTGTTGGCTCTTGTCTTAGCAGTGTGTCTCTTGTATCTTTGACCAAAATACAAGTGGCGTGAGGCAATGCAACAGTCAGCTTTCCTCTAGTTAGCCTCTAGTTCTTTGATGTCATTTTGATGTGTCTGGGCCTTTAGATATCACAAAACATCAGATCTGAACCTACTGTTTATGTATTGAGTGATGTAGAGCACTAAGCCGCTGTAGAACTGTTGATCACACATTGTCCAATCAGATACCAAACTGGAATTTTCCAACAGAATTAACAACAGCAACAAACTCTTATCCACATTAAGAGGCCATTCAGCAGCTTTGGTTCAGCTCCTCCATGGTCATGCAGCATGAGCAATCTTTGTTCACTTTCCTCTTGTTCTTTTCCATTATGAGCTCAGTGACTCCTGTACATCTAACCCTCTCTATCTGCTGTCACTAAGTTCCTCTTATTCTCTTCTTGACTTCACTACCTGGCCTTTCTCTCACATTCCCTCTGTTTGCCCTCTCTCACTATGCCCACGCCTGTCTCTGTCATTGCTTACTCTCAGTTAATAAAAGCTTAGAAGGCGTAAAGCTGTGTGTAAGCATGGGAGGAGAGACAAAGGGAGATGGTGACATCGGTTGCACCAATTATACCTTGTTACCCTGCAAAAAGATGAAGGAAGAGATTGAAATTACCTCATGGAATAAAGATTAATGGCATGCCCATTGTTCTTGCTCACTGTTTTGTCTCCCTTTCTTTCTTCCTCACCCACTTAAAGCCCCCCCCCCCCCACCATAAGGCTGAAAATAAAAAAAAGGGAATGCATTAGGGTAAATTGGGCAGTCCCTTTTCCCTGAGGCCACCCTCACCACCATATAATCTATTCCCAGGTAACAAATTACAGCACGAGGAAGCCCAGGCCTCTGGGTAATGGATCCATTGCAAGCATCAGTTTACCATTGATCACTAGCTGTTGGCTGCACTGGGATTTCTACCGCCTGGTCCTTTTGTGTTCCCCCATTGCATGAAGCAAGAAAGGCTAATAGTTCAGTAAGAGTCCATTCAAAAGCTTGATTCTTGGACTATTCATTTCTTAATTAATAAAAGGATGTTCTTAAAAAATAAATCCTATAGACAACAGTAGAACATGGCTATGGGTTTACATGTGATTTTTTTCAGTTTTTTAATAAACTACAGAGAGCTCTTTCACTTGCTAGAGCAGAGTGACTGCTACAGTGATGGTGAGAAGCAAGGCTCAGTAAAGTGGAAAAGGTGGAATATAATTTAACAGACAGTCCTATTCGGGTTAACATGCGGAAAAGATAATTTGTCAGGTTGCAATACTTGTGATTGGCCTTGATTGATCCTCTTATTATGTGTTCTGTTTTGCATTAAAGGTAAATTCTACCAATTTTACAATTAAGTTTCAGTAATGGGTAATACTGCTCGGATGGTGTAGACAGTTGTATAACATTTTCTGCGGATGTGTGTGAGCTCTTTTGGGGGGGACTTGCAGTCAGGTAAAACAGAACACAGACACGTGGCCACATGGACTAAGGAACATAAAACATGATTAAATGCATAAAATATCAAGTGATAACAAGAACCAGGAGTATGTTTAGCCATCACTAAAAAACTTTTCCCAGTGGTTATATGGAAAACTAATCATCAGCTGAGTCATGATGAGTATGTAACAGTCTGGTGGCCTGAGAGATAAGATAATTATTCATGCTGTGAGGCCTCAGACTCAGACATTATGGCAATTGTTGACTGATTCCACAGTCCAGCAACCATGTCTTGTTCTAAGAAACACTTAAATATGAGACGGAAAATAAATCATAATTGACCTGCACAGTGTTTTAGTAGGCGACCATGATATTATTGGGGTGGGGCTCTTAACAGTTTAGTGGAGTAATGATAAGTGTCTGACATCCTGCACATTGAATTCACAGTGGTACAAGTAACAAAAACAAATCTAGGATGGTCCTTTATTTTTTCTCATGTATTCAAGTACCCAGTTGGAATGTAATCACTTGATTGAATAATTGATATCAGTGGCTATCAGCTTCACGGATATTTGTTTGAAGGGCCTGCTATACCTGCTAGTAGGTTGCAACCTTTAGTGGCCGCAGTAATTGTAACAGGAGTATAATTAGCAAAAAAAAGTCTGTTTGGGGAGGAGGTTGGGAAAGGTGTATGGGTCAAACTAACACAGAACTTTCACCTGGGAGAAAAGGGTTTGCGTGAAACTAAAAGTTACGGTACGTCATGTCATTCCAAATCAAGTTTCTTCACATTACGAAACAAACATACTAATTTTAACCAAAACCATGCTCTGTTTTTCTAAACCTAACCAAACAGTATTGGCACCAAAAGTACTTCACCCAGGAGACCAGGATTCATTTCCCATGTGAAACTAAAAATCAATGCTGACTTATTTGAACCTACATACGTCATGTCATGTATAATCATGTAACATCACATTACTTAACGTAACATAAACTGTTTTCTCAACCCAACCCAACTCACATGGTGAAAAGTGAAAGTGAACAAAACCACTTCCAGTGACAAGTGATATAATGGCCCTTTAATGGGTTGATAACAGCTTTCTAAACCAACTAGTAGGTGTTGCAGGCCTCTTCCAACCCATACCTCTGAGGCTGATTACCACCATAATGCCCATAATATTAAATGATAACATTCAAAAATGGTGATCTAAGTACACTTTAACAAGGTGTTTGCATAATTTAAAATAATGTTATTTTTTAACCCCCACAGCAATCAAACCAACACAGCTACAATCTTAAAATGGACTTCGCTTAGCTGTCTACCACCTCACTTGGTGTTGACACCGGCGCTGCAAACTTGTGGGGTACACAGTGTGATTAATTGAGCTGCTATCAATATTTAATGACACTCACAAGGCTGTTCGTCTTATGTATAGATGACATGCAACAGCACCAGGGTGATGATACAAGACCAGAGAGGTGAGAATATAGACACTACAGGGTCCCATAAACATCAGACAGATAAATACTCAAAATTCATCATGTCTCCCAGATAAAATCCTTCATACTGCTTGAGCTGCATTTGCACTTTGGTTACCACAGTGACAGTAACAATATTAAGTGACGTGAATTTTTCAGACACAATGATAGCCCTTCAGTTTAACATTTTTGTCGAAAATGTCTGTGAAACGAAATGTCTAAACTTCACAGAGCCGCTGTGAAACATGATACACAATGACACGAGACAGGTAGAACATTTCAATCACACTGTGACTGACAAGAAATTTCCTGAACATATATGCACACACACATACACATACATTCGCTCAGACGCACACATTCTCTTCTGACGTTTATATCCGATCACACCTTCACTTCTCTGGCTCATCAGTGATGAGTAAAAATAGTCAAGTGCTGCTGACTGATAAAAGATGGTGTGAGGCTGCCTCGAGAGGCTGTCCTATAATTACGCTGCAGATGGAGAGTTTTTGACAGCCAAGCAAATACACAGATAAAACAACTCCGTAGCTTCTGATAAAACTGCCTACACAGAGTTCCCTGACACATAAACAACAAGGTGAAGTGTGTGCAAGAGAAAATCATACTTGCAATGATTTCCTCCTTAAAAAACATACTAGTCAGCATAATTGTTTAGAGAATTCAGTGCCACGAAGCTTTCATACCTTACGCCCGCCTGCCTTTTATCATGGTTGGTTCAAAATAAAAAGCGCAGAGCGTTGATGGAAAACAAGGGTACACAACTGGAATGAAGTCATTTCAAGTTATACAGTTATGTGCCTCGGACCTTGGTCTGACTTGGTTGGAAAATATACTATCTCTTACCCTGCATCTGTCCTGAATTAGCCCTTCAGAGTTTTCAAAACAATTTCTCTTCAGAAGGGGATCAATATTGAAGCATTACTGCAGTGAGATAGAATAACCTCAATGGTTTTGTCTTTAAAGCTGCAGCAGGTGACTTTGCATGTTGACAGAACCAAAGGTAACTTCCATGGGTGTAGTGCTGCTGGAGCGACTGAAATATGCTCCACCCATATTTTTTCTCCAAGTGAGGAAATGGAATATCTGCAGGTCACATAAGCCATATAAATTCACAACATGAACTCATGCATGGGGAAACATGCAGTAAAACCATGGATGTACTAGGAGAACCTGAAACAATGTTAAATGCATGACGAACTTCCAGTTCAGCAACCTACAAACTTGAATGGCTATAAAAAATATTTAATCATGCGTTTTAAAAACATCTTTCACCTTAAGGTCAATGGAAAAAAGATTTTTTTAGGCTGCAGGGTATCACATGACGCTGTAATTACATTGTTTGGCCACTACAATTTTTTTTTTCTTTTCTATCACAGCTTTGTCTTCCTGTGTGCAGAAAAGTTTATACGTTGTGTTCATATTTTAATTATGGGCCAATATGTTCAGTGTGATTCAGTCCACCGAAACATCTTTAAGTCATGCTGCTCTGTTTGTTTTAAATAATGCACTCAAATAAAACCTGGACCTGACTGGACTGCGTACCATAGAGTCACTCTGGCCCATTAACCATGTCAAAGCGCCTAAGCAGCGTGGTTGTTACATCTGACCACCTGTCACAAACTACAAGTGGGATCAGACAGTTAATGTAGTGTAAAAACCTCTACAGAAATCCATTCAGCATGAGGCTGAGCAGCAACCCTGAGATGGAAAGAATCACCCTGACAACGCTGGCCAAGTCTAAATCCCAATGTTATAAAAAAAAGTCAGTCTCATTACAAAATTCCATAATGTTTTTCAGCTTTCTTAACTTCAATTTGTCTTCAGCATTTATCAAGTTTTACACATGAATAACAAAGCCAGATGCAATATTTCAGTGACACTCCTGCAAACAAATACGCTATAAAAGGCAGCTCTTGAATCAGAGGGAACAAATCCTTGGTGTAAATTACCACTGTTAGCTACACTGGCTAGCAGTATGTTGCCCAACCTAAACATGTGTCTCTACGTGTGTCTGTTCCTGCGTTCATAATTTATTCAGTTTAGTCAGAGGATTTGATGATTGAAGCTGTGTAACAAACCATGCATGACCACATGGTATCCCCCTGAACATCAAGGGGTTTACAGCACAGCACAGGTGTAGCCTATGCAAACACACACACACACACACACGCTTGTTCAAAGGCTTTGCTCTACAGACACAACCCGCTATCACTCCCATACCACTTTCAGACAATCACAGAATGAGCATTTGCACAAGTGGTCATTTCTGCTTTGATAAAGCAAAACTCTTTTATTTTGTATCCATGCCATCAATTAACAGAGATATATTATTCAATCACTTGTCACTTTGATCACTAATGCAGTTCTTATCCACAGTCAGTGTATTGGCCTACACATGGTAGATGTTTATGCTGCTTATTGTAATGTTCCTGTTTGTTTAAAGTTTACATCATTTGTGAGTTGGCTGTTAAACTTCATGAGCACAGCTGTATTGTCTGACTCTATTTGTGAATTTGTGTTTCCCTGTATTGAATAGCAATTAAAGATTAACATTGCCTGGAGATGTGACAAATGAGTAAATGCCTGTTGACAAATATGTGCAAGTTGCCACAGTATGGTAGTTTTACACTGTTTCATTGCTATTCTGTTGCTATGGCAATGGCTATGGTCCCTCTTTACTTGCTGTCAGGTATTGCATTAACAAACAAGGACACGGTGTGAGTTTATGCGAGTATTTACACTACTTTACCTTTCTGTTAGTCTGTTTCGGCTTCAAGCTTCCAATCTATACTCTCATCAAAGCCACTGGATTTCACTGGGAAAGATGGTCATTTAAGCTCGCTGAACACAGGAGCTACTGGTCTGCCAAACTAATCCTTTTAAATGCCAAATTACACAATATCATAATCAAAGTGACTAATTAAGGCAGCAGTAGACCAGCAGCTCCTGTATTCAGTAATGTTAAATACATGTTTTTTTGGGGTGAGTGAAGCCTTGAAGAGAGTGGTGTAACAGTTTATTTTTCCCATTGGAAATCACTGTTTTACATTAAAGTGAAGCAGTGAAAATAATGTAAATATAACATACAGTTTAAATGCTATTGAGTTTTTTTTATGTTGGACTTTTCTTTTTTTGCTGTTTAAAATACATTTTGTTGCTGACCCCTCCACAGCAGTACATTGCTTAGCTTCCATGTCGGACTCCAGCCTGCTTCAACAAACTGGAAATGTGCAGACTGAAATCTACTGTTAATAATATGCTGTCTATGGAAAAGAGCTCCATATAATACCAATTCAAAAAAATCTGAACTATCCCTTTTAAACTCCACTAGCTGTGCAGCATTTAAATTGTGAACTAACTGGTAAATCTCACATTGCTTCAGATTTTCTCTCTTCCTCTGTTCAAGTCTTAGGATTTAAATGCATACACGCCAAGTTGCGTAAGAGGTACATATAAATAGTGTGAAAAAAACTAAATAAAACACCAAAAATTGACTTTATTATTGGCGCAGGCTTGGCCACGATCCACTAATGGGTGGAGATGAATGACCGAGCCTAATAGAGAAGAAGACAAATGGGTGTTCGGGGAACATTACATCTTTGATTTATAACTCTGACATTATCCTCAGCGTTATAAAGATATTACAGAACAAAGGCCTGAGTAAAAAACACTTACACATGCAGTGTTACACACATGCCACAGCAAACACCCAGTGGACACCTCAGTCACTAATTATTAAGGTAAGGTTGCCTTGATTTCATTAAATCCTTGAAAGGGGAATTAGTGGCAGAAAAGGAGTTGTTGTGGGAGTAAAAGGTGACATTTCTTATTAAATTCAGTATCACTCCATCTAAAAGTTTGCAGTACTTCTGACTGTATTGCTTTAACAAATGTATTCATATATCTTCAACCTACACCATTGGCTGCCATGTCAGGATGTCACATCTATATGTGTATGCTCAGGCGATGATTTGTCTGTGTCCTCTTGGCGCTGAGGAGGAGGGAAGATGTGACTGAAGCATCTGGTGTGAGAAACCGAGAACACTGAGGACGACCACACTACTGCGCTCGGAGGAGCTTCACAGAGTGTGAATAGCAGGGGATCTGTTTGTTGTGACAGGGTGGTGCTGCAGAAGACCATGCAGTTATAATGCAGTATCACCGTACCATACAATTTATAGTTTGGATTACAATATCTGACAAGTGCAACTGACTCAAGTGCTTTAAATTATAGGCACTGCAGTAAAGTTTTCACACACACACACACACACACACACACACACACACACACACACATATAGTTTTTTTTTTACAATTAATCAACAATAAATGAGTCAAATGTTTTATAGTTTCTTTTAAGGATGGGGTTTGTGAATTTTCATTGATATTGACACTATTATCAAGACTCCGATCGGTGGAAGGACGAGGCGACAATACTTTTTTAGCAGAACTGGTCTCACTTTTTATTGCTTAACAAGTGACTGTTTCTGAACAGAACAAAACATTTCTAGCCTTCAATAAACACGGCTGATGCACCAGGGCCCCTTCATTATAACAAATAACTAACAATAGAAAAAAATATATTAGCAGCACTAAATGAAAAACATTAAACTCTGATTTCAACACTAGATCGCTATTTTTAACTGACGGGACTTGCTACAAAGTTTGGGTGTGCTTGGGGTTAAATGACGTGACTAGACTCGAGATGCAATGTTAAGTTACAGGACCCACGGGACTCGATTGCAGTTTCAGTAAGCTCAAACATTTATGGGTTTTGAAAAAGGCGGAATAGGCGGTCTTCAATACAACCAGGTTTCAATCCCCATCCCTATCACCAGGCCAGTTGCAAATTTAAATAACTGGAACCTTTTAGTTCATTTTTGATTTCTGGGGGGTCTTATCAAACACTGTAGACCAAAATGCCTCTGGATACAACCAGTCTGAGCATTATAACCTGTAAACACTGTACCGCGTGTAAATATGAGCTGTGATGTTGTAGCATCAATATGTCTGCACGAGTCAAGGGTGTAGGTTTTATTTCATTCATTACAACTCAAGAAGAGTAAACAATACATGTAATATGGACAGGAAGATAAGATTTGCTTGACAGTTTTGGTGACTGTCATCCTGCATCATCAGTGTTACACAGTCCCACGCAGGGAAATCTCATTTGGAGACAGCAAGTCATGCAGCTCTTAGCTGTTAATTTATCCTCTCTGATGTCACAATAAAGAAACAATGGTTTATGAGCATTATGAGTCAAAACTGCAACTCATGCTGGACATTTATAATTTTTGTCATTTTGTTCTGGATATTACAAGGTGATGGCTATCCAAAATCAGTAGACACTTTGATCGTAGTTTATGTTTTTGACTCCATGCAAACATCACAGATCTACTAACAACATGAAATAAAATGCTACAGAATTTCTTTAAAAGTGGATCAAGAAAAACAGTTAGTTTGATCCACCAAACTTTTTTTTTATTATTATTTTATTACAAGACAAAAGACACGAATAAACACCAACACGACATCAACAGGGTGGAATAAAAACAGTCAAAATACTTTGGTTATCACAATTTCCACAAGGGTTGAGGATGTTGGATTAATATTAGTATATGCAGGGTGTGCGTGTGTGTGTGTGTGTGTGTGTGTGTGTGTGTGTGTGTGTGTTTGTTTGTGTGTGTAAGCATGTACCTAAATTCTAAACCACTCATTTCGGTATGTTGGAGTCAAAAGCAAGGGGGGTGGGGTGGGGAGGGGATAAAGATAAATAAATAAATTAATTAGTTAATTAGTAAATACATAAGTAAAAAGAAAGAAAAAATAATACATTAATAAGAAGTGTATTGTGTAGTGTAGAAAATCATACTGTTACTAACACTACTATCATAATAATAATAATGATAATAATATTAAATAAAATCAAGGTGAGTGACGTCCTGCTCGTCTGTAGAAAAACATAGCCAGGGCACTGTCAGGCGGCTCCAGAATAGTTTGTAGGTAAACTTACTGACTTTTCACAACATGAAAGTCTTAAAATCTTTTTTTTAATGTAAAACTTCCATGATGCACCTATGTGCTGCAGTCACTGAGAGCAGGGATCATGGCGGTAGCTGCAGAGCAGCAACCACCTCAATAACCCCACTCTCTCCCTGAGACGTCAAAGCACCCTTGTCCCCATTCTGTCAACAGTAAGACACTATATAGTGATGCTCCATGCTGCTGAAGCCTGTGAATTGTATACAGACCAATTGCTACTCATTACTGCAAGTAAATGGCAAATACAGTCACGGCACATGTTGCTAAATCATGGGCTGTTAAGGACAGCATTATCCTCTCCAGCACTGAGTACTGCGTGTACTGACATAAGGCAAAGAATGAGACATTTAACCACTCAAGATTAACATACCAGTCAACAGCCAGTCTGTGGCCCCATTCTGCTTCCACATTGTCTGCTATTGTTCAAGTGTAAATGACAGGTCCCTAAACACCGAGGAGGTATGTGGAGTATTAGCATGCAATCGAGTTATCTGTGAAGAGGGATATCTGTGATCTGATCTGCCGTATTTCCAATGTGCGTGTCTTTAATTCCTGTTCAGAAAGTAAGCATTCAGGGCAAATTATCCACTGCAAATTCAGAGGTCATCTGATAATAGTAATTCAGTATGAATGGAAATCTTTTAAAGTAACAATAACTTTCTCTTCCGTCAGCTGGCAGGAAATAATACTCTTTCTGTATCTCATTGTTCGGAGCACTTCAAGCAGTTCTGCATATTTGAAGAAGCTGGGGTACTTGCATGATTCCTGTACTTTTGGCAGCTGTATATAAATACTGAAGACACTTAAAACACTATAATGTATGCAATTAAGTATGATGGATTTGGTTCAACTTTTAATCTTTGTATTTTTTTTTTAAAGAAAAAGACACACAAAAAACGTGAAGATGAAGGTTAAACTTCCTCTACTGAGAGTGCACAAGACATCGGTACAACTTCAAGTGATATCAGCCTTTATGTGCCTATCAATCAGATCGAAAACTGAAAAAGATCTTAAAAGCTCTTGCAGCCATTTTACATATTAACCAGGCCAATTTTTATAAAACCTGCTATCATGGAAAAGAATCATGCAGCTCCAGCAGATACTGAATAAACAATAAAGAATGGACAATTGGTGTCAGGAAGGACAAATAATCCTCATGTGAAAGTAGATGCGAAACAGGAAGGCAAGAAACCACTCAGTTCGACTGAAACTTAAAGTGGCATGTGTTGAAATTTGGTAGCTGTATGCCACTGCTGTGCTAATTTCTGTCCTTCAGGAGTGTAAATGGCTCTAGAATACTGACGCAAACATGCACATCATTATGGAGAGGATGATTTTTGAAGGAAAAACTCAATGTTGTGCTTCTTATTTCCCAACAGATAAAGACAAAAACATTTACTTAGTCAGGCTTTCTGTCTCAAACACACATTTGCTTTTCCACAGGTACACAGGATTCTGGGTAGTCAATCAGGTGAACACAAGTATTAATGATCCTAATAAGAAACTATCATTTCACAGGCCTGCAGTTTGTGTCCACCTTTTGGATCAAGAAATTATTTGCTTATTTATGCTCAATCTTAGTTACATATTCAGACACAGACAGAGCCTTATTTATGGATTAATTTAGTGCACATTTTTCTAAAAGCTTTAAGGCTCATCTACACTCCCTTTACGCACAAAACTAAATGCATCGATTTTAAACAACATACCCATACATACATACATATGATGGCACAGATACAGCCAATAGACAACAACAAACAAGGCGACAGTGGAGGAGGTCATAATAATGTACCTTTTAATGCAGTACCACGACTGGTTAGTATGAGGTTTGTTTCCAAGTCACTTTTGTGTGTTTGATGTGTGCCTTGTGTGTTTTGGTTTTGTCTCTCCTTTCTGTCTGCAGTCATCATTCTACACACCTGGTGGCACTCGTCAATCAACACACCTGCCTGCAATCAAGCCAGCTACCTTCAAGAGAGCGAGCTCAACAACCAGTGCCTGCTCGATTGTTGCCGAACACAGTTTGTCATGTGACATATTTTCTAACATCTGTTTTGTCTGTCTGCTTTTGGATCGTTAGACGCAAGCGTGACATGGAGTGAGTGCTGTAGACGGCGGTGGTATGTGAGGCCATTATAAGCATCACTACATGTGGACTGAGAATCATTTTCATCATCTTACCAAATATGTTTCCTTTGCACCCCCCCCCCCCCCCCCCCATTTCCATTTTAAATGCTGAGCATAAATGAGCTCTTAGAGATACAGACGAAACAGAGCAGTACCATATAAATACAATCTCTGCAAAGACAAAACACTGACATAAACTCAATAACCGTACCGCAATGGTCACACAGGCAAAGAAAACAAACAAAAAGGTAAAAGAGCTAAAGGCACAGTCAACATGATAACAGAGAAACACCAGGACGTAAATTGTTTTGTTTTCTAAGTCTAACACTATATAGCCTGGCACCAGTAAAAATAGACTGCACAGGGACGGAAGGGAAAACAAATGAATAAATGATTGTGTTTTCTACCCTGAGACAGACAGTAGGTGGGGTTTGGGTGTAAGAATAAGAAGGTGGAGGGAGAGATAGAAAGGAACAGAAGATGGAGAGTGGAAGTTGGAAAAGGAGGTGGTTTGGGCAGAGAGGAAGAGAAGAGGGAAAGTGGGTGGGGTCGAGGGATTGGGAGAGTGAAGCGCAGGGAGAGGTAGAACTAGAGCAAGAGAGAGAAGGGGGGGGTATTGGTACAAGTGTGTTTCTGCAGTGACTGCCCAGATATGATGAATGGCCTGCAGATACCACTGTACAGCTGAATGCAAACATCTCCATTGTGTACACTCTGCCTTCTGTGATTCATCATTTGTTTTTGCCCTGACTGTGTTTTTCTTTCAGATGTAGCAAATGAGATAGTGGAAGCAGCAGGAGTCAGCGAATGCATCTCTAATGACCACAGACAATTCCTGATAATATTACAGCAATTTATCACAGTGCTGACATAAAGAGTTATAATTATCATCATGTAAACCGTCGTGCATCTTCAGTCTTAGTTACAAATATGTTCATTCTGGTCTAGCCTAGTCTTTCATTATCCATGGTGTCAATAGCAATCAATCTCATGTGCGTCACCCTGAAAACGCTACGAGTCACATTTCATTTGAAGGATAGGGCTGGTGTTATTCCTTTTTTTTTTTCTTATTGTCGATAAATCCCATGAAAACTCAAAAACAAACAATGCACTATATGGTCTCTTGGTATTTCATGTAGCCACAAGCTCATTTGTTTCTTTTGAAGACATGAATCTTCTAAAATGAGTCACAAATAAATAGTTTAATTATTTAAGAAGTTAAAGTAATTCCTAAAACAGCTGAGCGCTGTAGTTTTTACCTAACATTACTCACAAAAGAAATAAATAGTAGGCTACATTTCTTGGGGACTACTTTCACCTAAAAGTTGAAACATAGTGGGAGTACTGATGGGTATATGGCACCCTTAAACACACTCTCACTCTTGTCCAGTGGCTCTCCAACTCAAACTATAATGCTGTAGGTACCCTAGCATCAGTTTTGAATGTGTTACTTTCTGTGTCAATTTGTAATTACATGCATGCTTGTTTGTGCATCTGTGTTCATAGAAAACACGTTTCCAAAACTTTTTCCTAACAAGGTTAGGAAAAAGATTATGGTTTTGGTTAAGGTTACATGCAGAAGTATGCCAAGTCATGTAGGCTACATTACACAATTTAAAAAAACTCAATGTTGACGTTTGGTTTCACACAGGACACAAACACCTAATCTCCTGGATGAAAGTCTTGTGTTTGTTTGATGCATCAACCTCTCTGTGCAGAGTTTTTTGCTCTTTATACAATGACATTTGCTCTACGCATCTAGTATTGACACATAGGGGTTAACATTGAAGTTGGCTGAAAGCCAGGTGCATCTCATACAGACTTCTTAACGGTGCCTTATGTGTTTAAATGAGATGCCAATGGCCACTGGCCATGCAGCTGTATTTGATGCCCTGGCAGTGAGAATAAGCTGTAACCACATATATCGTCTATGTGGGATTGATTCAAAATGAAACAAGTGTGTCTGTGTTCATGGGGATGAAAGAACATATCAATCAGTGAAATGGTCCAGCTCAAATCAGATTTTAAATGCAGAGATAACATTTTGCGAGTGGGATGAACTTGTGGTTTTGGCCTTCTGTTGGCTAAAATGAACCAAGTCTGTCTTTTTATGTATACAATATAAACTCACAGTAAAACACTTCAAATAAGCACTGCTGAGTCAGTCACCATAGACCCCATGTTAAAATGTCCAACTTCACAGATGCTGTTTACCTGCTGTCTTTTTCTTACTTACTACACTTCTTTGCGTCATACCACAACCCGTACTTCAATGGAATAGTGTGAAACAGTTGGCAAGATGTGTATCTCCTCATCTGGGTGCACGCGCAGGGTTGTCCTCATGTGAGAACAAACAAAGTGGGGCCCTCTTGTAACAGAAAACAATTCACCATAATGCTGCTTGTAGTCAAAAACTATATAAACCATTTATATACCATTTAAGAGTTGGTTCACTCAAATCATGATAAAATAATCCTATTCTGTGTAATACTGCTTTCGTAACTGATCAAGACTAATACCAAATGGAAGACAGCAAAAAAAAATTTAAATAAAAACTTGGCCCTACACCAAAAAATTTCAGAATACTTAAACAAAAACACACAAGATGGTACGATAGAGGATATAAATATAGATACAGATCTTATCTCCACTGTGAAAATTCCAATAACCACCAAAGTCTACTGCTGTGTTTAGCTAAAATATTTTATTAGGTCTGATATCATTCTGGGGTGCAGTGGGATCATGGATCTATAGTTACTGAACTCACTGTTGTTAATGGAGAAAGACAGGGTTTTAAGTGTGATATCAGTCTTGTAGGTCTATGAGTCAAACAAGGTTGTTTTTTTTTATAGTGGCCTTGTCACCACATTTCAAATATGCAGGTTGTGTGTGCAAGTTGAGCAAACTTTTAAGACTCAGCACCTCCCAACTACTGCTGCAAAGTCACTGCACACATATATCCATAAAGTGATGGTTTATTTATAACTATGTTGGGCTTTTCACTTTATGTATCTGGGTTAAATTAGAAATCTACTGCAGGGACACAAAGAACGACAGAGGAATGAAAGAGAGAAAACAGGACTGGTGCGTTGAAGTCTTGGAGTTGCTGATTCATTCTTTCATTTGTTTGCTTTTGTCTATGTCTTTTGCTTAACAGTTTCTCCTCAATCTGGCCTTATTTCCCTTTTTGTCTCCATCCTTAATTTTCTCTATAGTCTGCTAGCACCCAGTCAGTCATTTTTGTCTTCTTCCTCTTTTGTGTTTCCGTAGTTTCTGTCCAGCTCTCACTGCATTTCTTGTTCCTACTTTCTTTGCCCCCACCCCCCTCCCATTTTCTCCCTCTCTGCTTTTTCCCCCCTCCTCTCTTTCCCCTTCCTCCCTCTTCTTCTCCCTCCCCCCTCTCCTTGCTCAAAAATTAAATGGTTGTTGGCAATGCCACTGATTGATCGTGTGGTAGCCTATTAGTCCACAGGCCAGCTCCTACAGCCCGCTCCTTGAGGCTCTGCAAGGCAATCTGAAACTCTCCTGTTGCTATGCAGTCCATCTCTTACTCTGAATATGGAACAGCCTTTCCTGTGGTCGCTTAGCAAGCACAATGCATAACACAAACACAAATCACAAATACCCTCACACCTGATAATGACACAATATCTATTCAGCTACTTACACACTGGGAGATCTAATAGGAAACAAAAGCTGAAAAAACATCCAATAAATTGAACATTTCATCTTGTAGTTCAGCACAGAGGTAAGTGCAATTGCTCCAGTGCAACGGCACCCAAGCAGAACAAAATTTAAATTGAAGGACATATCTATTTCTTCTGTCTCATTTATATGAGCCTCTGCTCTCTACAGAAGAAGCCAAAATTATGTCTAAGGTGCAATAAATAAGACCTTTACTTGGTAACATCTGAATTTTATATAATGGCCCACAAAAAGTCAGTTTTTCTGATTGGCTGGAAGGTGATTGCAGTTAAATCGATGTTCTATCCATGTGCAAGGTTTTATAGTCCTGCAACAATACCAATGCTTCACACTGCATTAACAATTATTGATTAATGGGCACCCAAGATTAATGTCACCAATTCAGTATCTGACCAAATGTCTACCATTTTGTTTCTAAGATATGACATTGAGTATTAGCCAGAAAAGTGTTTTTGCAGAATATTATGATGTCACAGTGAAGTTAAGCTTTGATCTTTTGGATATAAAATGCCATCGCTTCATCAATCTATCCTATTAGACATTTGTGTGTAATTTTGACATAATTGCATATGAATTCTTAAATTATGACCAAAAAGTCACAGTGAACTTAACTTTTAACCTCCCAAAATCAGTTCATTATTGAGTCCAAGAGGACATTTGTGCCAAATTTCAAGAATTTCCCTCCTGGTGTTCTTGAGATATTGCGTTCACAAGAACGAGACAGATGAGGTCACAGAGACCTTGCCTTTGACCCATGACCACTAAATCAAATCAATTTGTCGCCAAGTCCAAGTGAACATTTGAAGAAAATGTGGAAAAAATGCCCTCAAGCTTTCTTTATGTATCACATGCATGAGAAAGGGATGTACATATATGCAAACAACAAGAAAACATAATGGCTCCAGCCACAGCCATCACTGGTGTGGAGGCATAAAAATACACAGAACTATAAAGGTGCCCTGTGGAGTTGTGAGCACTGTGGAGCAATGGTTTTATGAATGGGTCATGAATGGGTCCCTTGTTTTGTCTGGACATGCATGAGTAGAAATGCTACACATTTCATTCAATGGTAACACACTATTCCACTGACCTACAGGTGACGGTAAAGCGCCAAGAAACACAGCAACACATCAACAAAGTCAGAGAAGAAGACAACTGCTAGCAAATAAACATGTTTAACACATAGATTTTGCAAATGTCTTTTGAGGAATTAACTGCATCAGACTCATGTTACAGGCCACAAAGATAAACATGTTATTGTGACAAATGTGTCAATGGGTGTAAACAGAAACTTTATTTCTTTAAACAAAAACCTAATGTGGCATCTTTAACCAAATAAACATGTTGACCACAGCCTTATGTCTTCTTACTAAGCAGCAATACAAGTATGAAAAAAAGTAAATCTGATTTTAAAACACATAAAAGGAACACATGCAAATCTGTTGTAAGTTGTGGAGTTTTCTTTTGCACTTCCACCATCATCCTGCTGTATTAGGATAACTTGTGTTCTAACTCTTATATTTCATAATCCACTGGGATTTTCGAGAGAAAGGGGAAAACCAAAGGGAACTATTTATTTAAACTGCTAATGACATTTAATCTATAATAAATACCATAATATAATGCTGGCATTAATGCATTGTGCTCAAGTGCCAGATCTCAGTTTACCAACTGAATTAAGTATTGTCTTGGGACTATAACATTTGTTGTCTCAAACCCTTATTTACATAAAAGAACAGAAATAAACATACGTGGGAGGGTGGTAGTGTCTGCTTCACTCTAGGCTCTTTATTCAATTTAAGCAGAGAGTCAAAGGAAATGGTTGTCCTTTTATGTTTTCCTGAAATGATGAATATTTTATTTTTAACAAAGCTCAACTTAGAAATGTACCATCAAGATCCATGTCGGTGTGTGTAAACATACTGTACTAACCGATACATCAAGAAAATGTGATGTAACGTACCTGCTCCTACTTTTTAAGATGCAGGATGTTCTACATGACGCAAAAAACTATATCTTGTATACATAGTAATCACAAACCTGGTAAGGCTGTGATCACATGACTCACATGCTGCAGGCTGCCATCCATCACATATGATGGGATCAAAGTTAGAGCTTAAGTGATGTCGAATAAAGAGCGACAAAGTCTGTGGAGGGAAGTGGTTGGGGTGTTGAATGGGTCAAATAAACACAGGACTGTGTCCCAGGAGACCACTGTTTTTGTCCCCAACATTGTATTATTTTAAGTTTAGGTGCCAGACTTGAGCATTGTCATTTTTTTTATACTGTTCATACCTTCCCGAAATTTTACCAGTATATGATGGTATTTGTGTTCTGTGCATCAAAAGATATTATCCTTAGACCTACTTTCCTTATGAAACAGACAAATACAATTGAACACCTTCAGAGTCCAAGTTTCTTTCTTTCACTGAACTAAAACTACCGTTAACTTGATTGCCTTGCCAACCCATTGTGAAACAAACTGCATTCAAACTTGACAGAAACAAAATAAAATTCACCCAGAGTGTCTTGGTTAGTCTTGATTTTCCTCAAGTTAGTTTGTCCACTGTTCAAACAATCATCAACTCTGTTTGGTCGAAAAAATAAAAATTAACCCACTGAGATGTGAAAATATGCTGTTTTTCCATACGGTTTCTTGGGCAGTTGCTTTAACGTTATCCACACCGCTCGCAGCCCAAATGCTGTCCATTCCACCAAAAAAGACTGACCTCTGGTGGTGCATGACGTGCATTACATACAGTATCACAGTATGGGTTTAATAAAAAGAGAAGTGTAAGTAGTCTAACCGTACTGAGTTTCATACCATTGGGATTTCAATATGCCCCTTTTAATGTTGTGATATGGCCAAAGCCTATTAGCTATGTACATAACATCATATGGCACATGACGATACACCACCATGATTCTTTTCCTAAACCTAACCTAACTGGTAGATCGCTAATTCCTAACATATCATGTTGTTTGCCACTGTTTGTGCGTAACGCTTTTGTATGACAACGGGGACACATTGTTAGGTGTGATCTCGGCTAACTCTCTGAGTCTCATATGTCTGATGAAGCCTTAAGGATTTGTACTACTTTCATAGGTGAACAGTAAGTCAAGGGACGACAAAACATAGCCTCTAAGGAAAGGTTATGCGCCATAGCGACGAAATATGGCTGATAATAGAAAGTAGAGAAGAAAAGGATAAGCCTTGAACCCTCATCCCTTCTAAATGTTAAAATACTAATAAAGGTCACAGAAGAGTAGAGGATGTTTACAGTTTTCTTCAGGGAGAGAGCAGAGAGAGGTGCTGTAGCTGAGAGGAATAAATAGAGAGGCTGGCAGAAACAGGATGAATAATATGAGTAGATAATAGAATGAAAAGATGTTTTTCTGAATTTGGCAGTACATCCAACCGACCTCACAACTGCACAAATTGGTTACGATGACAAACTGCTGTCAAGTATCATGATGGTGATGACAATGGATGTGGAGTTGGTGTGGCTATATCTCTTCTGCAGTTGTTGGCTGGTTGGATGTACTGCCAGATTCCCAGAAATGACATTGGAGAAGGCTAATTGTAATGAAATGATCATTCACTACACAAGCAACAGCTCTTGAACATTCCTGTGTCAGCATGCCAACGTCATGCTCCCTCAAGACTTGCAACATCTGTGGCATTGTGTCATGTGATCAAATTGCACATTTTAGAGTGTCCTTTAACTGTGACCATCCCGAGGCACAACTGTGTATTAATGATGGTGCTGTATCAGCATCTTGATATGCTACAACTTTCAGGATGGATTACCTTGGAAAAGAAGAAGTGCTTGAGTTTTAACAAATTTACTGCCAAAATTTGAGCGAAATATATCTTTTGAGCACATTAAAAAGTCTCAGATCTTTAACTTAAACCTGTGGGGGAAAAAAGGAGCAAAAACAAAAGTGTTGTGTTTACATTTTTGCCCAGTATAAATATAGATTACCCTGCCTTACTAAAACACAAGGAAAACTCATAAAAAGAATATGTGTAAAACACACACTGGAAAGCTGGACACAATCAAACCATCTTTTGACTTGGGATATAGAGGATCTAAAGGGGGCAAACATAGAGGGAAAGATGTGGTGAGGCAGCACATAAAGAGAAGGTAAAGAAAGTAGAGGGTAAGGAAAGAAGCTGACGGGACGTAAAAGATAAAAGATGGAGGATGGCGAGAGTGAGGAAGAAAGGGAAACTAGGGCATGGGCGGGAGGAAACGGCACGCTGGTGTTCTTTAAAGTTGAGCCATCACAACCACTAAATCCCCAAAAGCTGCCTGCCAGGACTCATCCCCGTCCCCAGGTACCATCGCACCTTTCAGAAGTTCACTCCACACCTCCATATCCATCTGTCTCTCACTCTCTCTGGTCCCTCTGCTCTCTTTCACTAAGTCATCTCTCTTTTCGGCGCACAGCCTCTCAGCTTTTCTTTCTTTTTTTTTTTTATCTCTCCCCATGCTGTGTAGTTGCAGAATGGGGAAGTGTTGCATTCATTTATTAATTTCCTAACCCAGTGCCACCAACTCGTCCTCTAGAGGCTGCAGTTATGACTGGCGGAGAGGGAGCTTGTCTACACATCCCTGCACCCTCATCCCTCTGTTCTCTTTTCTTCTGGTTTCCCAGTAGCCGGGCTGTCTCCCTCGCTTTCAGAGGCTCCCATTTTTTGTGGGTCATCATCTGTTCAAGTCTCTATGTTGGAGCTCTTTGTCTGTGTCGAACAATGTTCACACATACAGAAAAACATTCTCCATTTTTCTTGCTGAGGCTGCTTCCATGCCTCCTTGCACTAGTTCCACTTGAACTGAATGAAAAATATGAATCAGTTACAAGAATGCCATTCACAAACTGTACTACACAAACTGTATTCATTTGCAGCAGTGTTCAGATTGTAGTTTCACTGCAGTTTCATATGAAAACTTTGATATTTCCCCCTAAAACATACCCATTAATCATCACTGCCATCATTATTATCAAAATATTTTCTCATCTTGGTGCAATAGCTGATGTTTTTCTCAACTTTCTTAATGTCTACATATCCTCACCTTATTGCATAATGCTTTTTAATGAATTTTCATAAATTTGAAGTCCATTATTTACTCTCTTTTAGCTCTTTTTTGGTCTCCACCAACTTGTGAGGGACATATATTGCTTTTCAGTTGTTTAGTAAGTCCACTATATACTAGCAGGGCAAATAAGCTACTTAGGCAGTATCCCTGGCACCAGTCTATTGACCTTTCAACATCTGTATGACAGGCCCTGGGCTGTCAACCAACTACAGTGTAAACCCATTTGCATCATTATTAGACGTTCATTATATAAAGAGCACAAAAGTCCGCTTCGGAGAAGTGGTGGATGGGTCCAACAAGCACAGAACTTTGACCCAGGAGACTGGTGTATGTGTTCCTTATAAAAACAAAAGACAACATTGAGTTTTTTGTCATGTGAGTCATTCATTATATGTGTTGCTAGTCATGTAAGTTTAATCATGTGATTAATTTTGGTCTTTTTCCTAACCCTAACCACAACCCCATCTTGGTCACATGAGTCAACTAACCTGAATTACACCAGCCTCTTTTGTGTCAAGATCCACCAACCCAACGCCCAAGGCTGTACTTACATCATAATAATGACGCAGAGAGCTTCTGCCCAAATGTCAAGTGGGGATGAGATTGCATTTATAACTTTGTCTGGCCAGTGGCTTTACAATGGTTTTTGTAGATATTCTTGGCTGGAAGCAGCTGCTTGCTGCAGCCAAGAATGTCACTACCATGAGAGTGAATCAAAACAGTTAAGTTGCAGAGAGCAAAACCAAAACAATGAGTTTTATGATATGAAAATCTGTAAAGCTGAGGTGTACGTTAGAGGCGGGTGATTTTTCTCTGCAGGTTGGTCACTGAGAGCAACAACATTTCACTTACAAGTAGTCATGAGATACATAATTAATATAGAGATATTTATCAGAGCAGCTTTAAATTCACATTCATATTTAAATGTTGAATCTTGCTTTGCCAAACAAAATAATTTCAACAGAGGGTGATATATTTTAACCTTTTTGGCTTTTAAAATCTGTTTGCTTTATGGTTTGGTCTACTTATGAATACTTCCTTAAATTATACTGGGTTTTGTTTTGGACTAGAAAAGGAGGCTTCTAACTAAACTGTTGAGTTGTATCAATATAGTAGTATAAGTAGTACAAGTTAGTTAGTATAAGTAGTAGTAGTATATCAATATTATATTAATTTTGGATATTTTTATAACATATGTATTGCCTTTTCCTGGTTTTGAAGGTTGCATTACAGTAAATTGATGTAATTTTCTGAATTTACCAGATTGTTGCAGCTTTTCTATCATTTCCCTTTACCCAATTAGCCATTTTATCCACATTACTGTGTTAATATTTTGTGAAAGCACCAATAGTCAACCCTACAACATCACTGCAATATTGACATTGAGGTATTTAGTCAAAAATATCAGGAGATTTGAGACTCTTCATATTTCAGCACTTAAAGTAATGTTATATGTTTAAAGGGGCTTTTACAAATGCTCATACCATCCTCATGTTTCCTTTAAGTCTGTTTGTTGGGTAGTTTTTAAGTGTGAATCCATGCCACTGCACCACTTAAAAAAACAACTTTGTGCTTAGTCAGCACATGGAGGATAAGTCTGAATAGATTGGGACACATCGTGACTTGAAACTGATCCTTAGCCAGGATGACAAAGCAACAACACGTGTTGCACCCACAGCAGTGCAGCACATCATAAACATCCTTTATATCATAAGACAGCGACATGTCTGTTAAAACTGTTGCCACATCATTTCACCCTATCAGAAAGTAACTGAGGTACAATATATGCAGTTGAAACATGCATCAGCAGGCAAAATCAAAAAGAGAAAAATGATTTGAGATTTTGTGATTCCCAATAAAGCGTGTTTGCATTTCCACACTAAAAAAAAACCACACTTGGGAATGTGCTATTCTGCAATCTTTTCTTACCTTAATACTTAATGTTATATTGACAAATGTAATACATACACTATGCATATTTTCCCCTTTTATGTTGAATCCTCACAAACTAAAGGCTATCTTTTATGCCACACAAATGGCAGGGAGCCTTGAAAGTATGACCTTTTTTCAGGAATATAATTAATATTTAAGGAGGTGGGTAAATTAGCTGAAATAACTTGACTGTAACTAAAAGACCAAGCATAAGGCAACGCATTGTGAGGTTTATTTGACAGTTTTCTAGGTGTTTAAAGTCTCAAAGTGATCAAAACAGCAATTTCACAGCAATAGCTTGTTGTTTCCTGTCCCTTTTTGGATGAGAAATGTGTCTTCCAATGCTCCGCCACTGATTCACTCGTAGGGTTAATCATTGTATTCTGCTAAAATTGTTTCAAATTGACCCTTCACTAAGCCCCTTCGCTAAGTGATGATCTTTCAAGCTGTCGGAGTTAGCATGGTACTCACGATGTAACTAACAGCGCTCCCTGAAGAAATATTTTCAAATTTTTGGGAAAACAAAAAAGCAGCTTCGCAGAGAGGCAGACAGAATGGTCTACAATATGAGTTTGAAGGATGTGTTCAGGATGTCAACCTCACTCAGCAGCAAAAACAGTTTAAAAAGATAACATCAGAAGCTGAAGACTAACATGCAGATCATAGTGTAAAAGTGAGCCACCACATCACCTGGCAAGACAATGAAATAAAAGAGAAACTTTGCCGATATGCAACAGGAGGTGTGACACTTTAGTGTGGTGATGAACGGTGTTTAGCTTCCCTCTTCGCCACCTGCACCTGGACCTCCTCTGGCGGACGAGCAGGGGGCTCCGGGGGAAGCCAAACATACAATGACACGCAGCTGGTTGAAAATGCCCTGTTTCCCTTTAGTCTTCCTAACAAAATTGATAATCCAACTATGCTTATTTGTATTACACATTGTAGGACACCACACCAAATTTTCCGAATAAAAAGTATGACAGTGCAGCTCCGCTCCACCAGAGAACAGTTGCACTATTGATTTACCAAAACAACTTCTCTCATTTCACATTCAATTGCTGAGTTGAATGTTGACATTCATCATGTGAATAAAAAGCACATGCTCTTTGTCGTCATACTGTGCAAAAACATGTGCGGTCTCTTTATGATATACAGCGTCTCTAGCATTTCAAAATAATACTACACTGTGATCTCTGGAATCGTTTTATCTGTGTTTTATCTTGCAGATTTTTTGAGTCAGAGTTTTCAAATTTTGACACAGCGTACCCTTATTTGTCTACTACACATGCAATGTTTCCAACTTCTTCAACTACATCACAGAATTGATTGATTGACGCCTGTCAGCCATTGTTTAGCTTTAAATCGCAGGGTAGCATTTGTGACCTTGAACCTCAAATATACAGATAATGTGAATATAAACTATAACAACTGTTTCATCATCTTTGTGAAACAATGTAACACAGGCCATCTGTATTTTCTTCAAACCCCATATTGTAAGACAGAGGTTTGTTAAACTTGCATGTTTGCATCATTACTACAACACACGTCTAGATGACAACATCTCCTCTTAGCCAATAGGGAAGTGGGAAATAAACTGCCACCATCACACTTTTAACAAGTCACTGTAGAGCACTGTTGTACATGTTGCATACATTATTTTAGTGTTTAAAATGCTTACTGAAAGCTGCCACAGCCAGAATGAGCGTGACCACGATGGAGACCCAGGAGACCCAGAGTGCCTTCTTCCTGTAGCTCTGAGCCTCGTGGGGCTTCAGGCGCATGCTGCTCTCGAGGAGACCTACAGTGAGACACATACACATGGTTACAAGGACAATTCCTTCTTTCTTTGTGTGTGTGTTTAGCAATAATCATTTTACGTAATGTTTGATTGTGTGATCATATCAGGCAGCCAGCGGTAGCATGAGTGGTCATTTTGACCTTTTCTAACACTTATATCAGATAGGAATGAGACTCTCTTAAACCTCTGTACTTGATATTGAGTATACACACACACACACACACACACACACACACACACACACACAAACAAAACCTTTGTGAAATGTGTCTTTGCTTCTGCATTTTATAACATTTAGGTTGTTGTTAAAAGTACATAAACACTACTGGATCCAGAGGCTGGTCCCAATACCCTAGTTAATTAACACTGTACGGAAAATCTCTCGATTTTCCACAATCCAAAGGGAGGTCAGGAGTCCGGCTCTGTTAGATAAACACTCCAGGAAATGTTTGTTCGTAGAAAAGTTTTGCTGCCTTAGCTGCTATAATCAATCCACCACAACAAGCCCCATAGGCCTATCAATGGGTATTCATTACTGCTTCAAACAATGGAGCTGTTTCTTCCACCCTCCATGCGTCCTTCCTCTAACATAACTCTCCACACCTTCCAGGAGAGCACCAGACCATCGGGGATTTACACTGAGCGACGCAAGACATAATGCCTGAGGACCCTTGTTATACTGCAGATTACAGGTCATGGGAGAAGCATAGCTCAGGAACAGCTTGTCAAGTTTTACTTTCTGTTCTGACCTTCATAATCTTAAAGAAATATTTCACTGCTGGAAAGATGGTCTTTTAATAAAACTGGGCTGTATATGCCAATAGAAAGACTCAAATATTTTTGAAATTGGTGCCACATGACCACAGAAAACAGAAGAAAATGACAGTGATATTTGTGTTTGCTTAAGAGATAGAAAACATACAACTACCAGAATGTACTGTGCCACACCAGACCAATAAACACTGCTGATATAAGACTCGTCTGGTTGACACAGTGGCGGTCGGCTGCTAGCAAATGATCTTATATTACAGTCAAACATTAAGCAAAAACATATTTCTGAAAACATTTCAAGCGAGAAACAGGCAACAACAAATTCTTGGTTACTTCAGCCTCAGTAAGTGTGGCACCCACTTCCTGTTTAAAACTCTCTGTTACAGCTAAACAGGCACTAAAACATGTTTCTGAAAACATTTTAGGTGAGAAATAGGCAGTATAGTCACATTTGCTAGGTTTATATTCGATCAGCTCTACCTAGTTTTACAGTTTAATTGGAGTTTGGTTTGAATTTGAAAAAGAAAGAGAGGTGGGTCTGTCTCTTGGTCCACTTCTATACTCAGGAACATCTAGGCACTGTTTAGATGGAAGGACGTTAACCACAGTTCTTTTACATATACCACCCACATTGTTACAATGCTAAGCTGGTTTAAAGTTAGCAAAGTATGTAAAGTAGCAAAGTAGTTTGTTACCACGCAGTTTGATAACCAAGTTTAATAGCTTTTTGCAGCATAGTTTCCTTCTAACCAGTCTTAACAGAGATGGTGTTAAAGCAAAATACTCAGTATAACAATCCACAAGCATTTCTTCGTGGCTCACATCCATTTCTGTGTGAGAAGTCTTCGCCTGAAGTCACAAACAAAACAACCCAGACTCTGAAACGCCGGAAGCTGTTTCATTGTCATGAAACACGAGGCTGGCTCTGCAGATTCATGCAATATTTATAAGCCTGAACTTTTACATCCAAAAGAGCTTTTATTGCTATCAGTTGTCATTCTATCCTGAAATTTGTGGCTGGGACCACAGAGTCAGCTGCCTGTGAACTGTCCTCAGACACAGAGGGTGTTTTCCTTTCAGTCTGCAGTTGGCTACTAAAACAGGCAGATAATTGGAACTAATGAAGAGAAAGACCTTTGAACCTACTGAAAAAAAGTTAAATTGTTTGTTTAAGTTACTTTGAATTTTCATTTCAGAATAGACTATCTGCATTCAAAAGGCAAAGGATTTCATTTTTAGGTCTGTTTTCTAGGTTCTATTTTAGTGAGACGTCTATTGAAAAAATGAATTTACATTCCTTTATTTGTGTTTGACTTTCTTTCACGGAAAATGACTAGTTCAAGTCTTTTTGGAAACTGAGATTTTTTTTCATCTAAAACTCCTGCTTTTGGGGAATTTTCTCTCACTAGCATATAAACAAAACTTTAATGTGTTGCCAAATCAAACCTTTTCATGAATTTAATAAGAATTATGTTTCCCATGGTACAATCAATAGCATCTTCTTGTTTGTCCCTTCCTGTCTTATACATGTCAACACCCTTCAAACTCTGCACTTCTGGTTTGTTATGCAGGCTTTTTGTTAGGAGGCCCAAGCTGAGTTGAGTTTAGAGACTTGAGAGTAAATTGCGAACTTCTATTTTCTCAGTCTTTACGAAGCTCCTCAAGAGCTCCACAAGACATTATACAACTTAGTACTTGTACTCCCTGTGACTCAAGAACTGACATTTGTGTGTAAAACCATTGGAGTTCCTCAAGTTTGAAACCCAACCTCAATTTTAATCAGGTGTCACAGTATCCTTATTTTTAAATAAAAGTTTGTTGTCAATACCTGTTATAAGTACTTAAAGTGCCCTTTGATGAAGTATGTTTTCTACCTTCAAAGTAACAATTTTGTAACCATATGACAAAAAAAGGGTCTTTTGAAAAAGGTATATTATACTACTAATAATATTCTTTCTTTTATTTTTTTTTTCTTACTCATTTTTGCCTTTCTATGGGACTGTCAGTTCACGCTGCACACAGCCCTTTGTGTTGTTTGTGTTGTTTACTCCCACCGTTTGTCTCGTGTGGGTGTATAGACAGAAGCAGACATTGCAGACAGAGCGTCCAGAGGGACTTTGTGCATCCACTGGGATACAATCCCTCACCAGCTTCCCACCAGCAAAGACTGCCAACTGTTTTTGATGGACAGCCAAACCCTTGCACTCCTTCAACTACACCCATTTTCAAAATGAATTAATCATTACCAGTTTTAGTGTTCACTATACTTAGAATATTTTCACTGATTTACTGTACCGTCAGACAGCCTTTTCCGATGGGTAATTGATGCTGTTATATCAAAGCCAGAGCATCAATGCAGAGCATTAACATACAGGTCTACCACAGCCTTGATCAGTGTGTAAGGTAAAGCAGTGAAAATATTCTTAATATAGAGAGCACATACCCTGATATTGATATTTTTAGGTTGCTAAAAATACATTTTGCAGCGGCCCTGTCCACAGCAGTACATTGCTTAGCTGCAATGCTGGTAGATTAGGTCAAAAATGATAGCAGCACAGTACTTAAAAAAAACAAAGCAGAAATGTCTGGTGGGTTGGATCTCAATGTTTAAATATATACCTTTAAACATTACAGTAACTGCTAAAAAGGCAATAGAATCATCAAGTTTTGCCGATTTCACATATGTATCTCAGTAGTTATAGTCAGTTGCCATTTATCTACTCAGAATTGTTAGAATGAGGTCAAGATAATTTGGTCTATATGGGTACATTTTTGGTTTCACAGCTGAGGGCACTACAATATAACAAAGCTTGTTTGGGTATAAAAAAATAAAACAAATATTCTTTGGGTCCAGAAAGTTACACTCCCATTCGATGTCAATGGAGCAGCTCCAGACTAAAAACCCTTATGACATCAAGTTTCAGACGTATTTCTCTAGTCCCTGGCTTTCAGAGGGAGTAGGTCATGTCCACAATTATTGACTGAACTTTTCTAGGCGATGGAAATAACATACTGGAATTCTGATTTTGGATGGTGTTCCCCTTTAAGTTTATTCCAGGAAGTTTGTATCTAGAGTCATAGAATATTGTGCCGTTAAGCCGCCTCACCAGTCTGTATATAAAGTATGATAGGGAAATAGGGGGACAGAATTGTCTTGACTTTAATCCGCCACAGGAAGTAGAAATAGCACCAAAATTGTCTCTTTATTAATATGACAGTCAGGAAGACTGGGACCATGGGCAGGATGGGTGTGACATTTTGACTGTGTGTTACGTATGCAGCCCACTGCAGAAGATTTAAAAAGTAGCTGTTAGCATTTCGTGGTTAACTCAATAAAGAACAGTGGTCATAAATGTCTGCAAAATGAGAAAATAATGGGATTTAGGAGCTCCTTACCTTAAGCAGAGGATGACATCAGCCACTATATTACAGTGATAGTAACTGATTGTTATTACCATGTTATGCCTTTGTCATTGTCAAGAAAGCACTGCTGATGCATATGTTAAATGTCACACTAGAGGCAGACACTGCTGTGTTAAACGTCACGCCCGTCAAGCATCTTTTGGACTGCAATTGATTTCTTCTTCTAGAAAATCAAACAAAATCACATGGCTTGAGCTTAAAGGGAGTTAGGAATCATCTGGAAGGCCTCCGCCTGGGCCAAGAGCAAGAACAAGTTGCTGGCAGATGAAGTCACACTGTGCAAATGTGTGTATATGTATGCCAGCAAGAAGACTAAAGTTAATGGGTCCAAATGTATGTTTGTCTGTCTCGACAGCCTTGTCAGAAATCTGTGTGTATTTAGAGCGACAATTATACACTCCTATGATAAGATTGCTTCTTTAATTGGGTCATTTCATATCTGTATTTCAATTTTCCCTTTAAAAACATGCGAGGTCAACTAAAAGGATGTCTATTTATTGGCCGTGACAGTCTGACCGATTGCAAAACACACATCTTGCTCTAACCTCTGATTGGACATGCTCTGAGGACACCTTAAGGTGCTGAGAGACAGTGTGATTTTCTATAGATATTAGCATTGTCTCCAACAATACAATGGAGTCCCAAGTTTTCATTGTGTGTGTGTGTGTCTGTGTGAGGCAGAGGGGGGAAGTGAGACAGCATGGTTAAATGACTTTGCCCACATGATCCGTGGCTGGGGGATCAGACAGAAGGCATGTGCTCAACATCTCCTCATGCATCGCTTTGTGACACACGCACCACTTTGTGTGGGTGGATGTGTGTGTTTCTCTTGACACTTGTCTCTGTCACACCTTTCTCTTCTAAAAATAATTAACATCAGCCGTGCAGCTCAGGAGGCTGATTACATACTTCCTGAAACACATTCAATATACAAGATAGATAAATATATCAATAGATAGATAGATAGATAAATATATCAATAGATAGATAGATAGATAAATATATCAATAGATAGACAGATAAATACGACTGCCATGGATGAGAACACTGCTCCTAACAGCAATGGCAGGGACATTTATGTAAATAGGAGAGCGGGGGAGGGAGGTAGACAGGGAGAGTGCGAATGTGTGAAATATAATGTGTTGAAATGTGTGTGCATGTTGTTTAAAGCTTGCTTTTGCTGCACACCTGCACAATTGCTTAACTTATAAAAAATAAAGTCCCCTACATGATTTTATGCTCAAATCACCTTTAATATCTCTGTGAGCAACCGTCATTCTAGAGCGAGGTAATGACCATTATTTGCATCACCTTATCTGGTATCACAAGTAATCAGGCTGTTCTCACAAACTATTAACATCCAAATCCAAATCTGAGCATATCCTATGTATTTTCAAAGGCAGCGATCACGTGACCAATGTGTTAATGGCAGTAATAAGAAAGCACTCCTTAGTGATTTTAGTAAGGAGGGAGGTTGGGGTGGTGGATGGGTAACAAAAATTTGAACTTTCAGTGTGTTCAGAACCATGTGAACTTTGAGTCCTTTTAACACTTTCAAACCTGAATCATCATCACTTTTCTTGTGCGCGTTAAGACGCATTTTATAGCTATTTAAACTTTTGAGCACTGAGCAAACTGGTGCAATTTATTACAGAAACGTGGCGAAAATGGCAGTGAGGAAGTTGGCATTAAGTGTCCCACAAATTGAAAGAAATTGGTAGATTTAGAACATTATTTAGTTAGTTTACCAGGTCATTTCCTTTATATTTTTATTTTTTCCAATCTCAATCTTTTGGGGTTTTTTTTTTGGGGGGGGGGGGGGTAATTTTCAGGTAATTTTCTGGAATTTTCTTTCGCATTTCTTTCTAATTTCTGGGTCATTTCTGAAGTTGCTCATGGCCTTTTTCCTGTGTATTTGAAAAAAAATCAAGCAGATTTGCCCAGGTTTTTAAAAGGGTTAAGGGATACCATTACCATGTTTTTTCTCCCTAAACCTTGCCATAGTAACTAATATTGCCTAACCTAGGCTCTGTAACTGTACATTAATTCCATAACTGTACGTTAAGGATGTTAACGTCATCTGTGGGACGCTAATTTAAATTATATCATACAACCTGTTCTACGAAAACTCACTGAAGTAACACCAGTAATTACATACATTGAAAGGGTACTCCACCAATTTTACTTGTAAATTTACTGTATTCAGCCTGTTAAAACCATTGCAGGCAATGCTTTTCATACCTAAACAACAGAATAGGTTGATCTCCACTCATTCTAACAACAGCATATATGACCAAAACAGAAAAAAAACATGGTTTGGCTTTGAATAGCTACTTTTGTTGCTTATTTTATATATGTCATGTCACTGTCATGTAGTATGCTACACCTAATAGCATACTACGCTATATTATTAAAAGAAGTCATGTTGACTTTGGGCCACAAACACCATTTTCCTGGGTTCAAGTCCTGTGTTAGTTTGACCCATCCACCACTTCTCCCCACCCAATGGGGACTTATCTAATTTCATATGACATTATGCAGACTTTGTCACTCTTTACACTGCGTCAGCTCACTTCCTTCTCTGCTCCCGTAATAATTACTATGACCACTAAAGGGAGCCACCTTACAATAAAGAAAACTATGGGTTGTAATAAGCTGCTTGCTAACACTGACCGATGTTGTTCTTTCAACAAAAATGGGCTTGTTGCATAATGATATTTGTGGTTCTAGAGGAGCTTTGCCAAGCCTGAGAAAAACCTTAGTGATGTCACAGTGAGGTCATCAGGGTTATCTTGGGCCAGGTTAGAGAGTACAGAGAGAGTATTTTTTTTAACAGAGCGTCTGTGTTGCAAGCTTGAGGTGTGAAACTTAATTTAAAAAAAAAAAACATAGCTGTGACTGTTTCCTAGGCAAGGGGGTCTTATGAAAGATTGTTTGAAGTTAAGTTACATTATGGTAAATTTAGTGTTTGAGCAGCTTGACTCATATAAAGGTCTAAAAGTCAGGGTATCTTCCTCCACTGCTTTGATTTACAATCATTTTTTTTAAAAATCCATCTCGTGCAAGTTCCCAGACGTTATGAAAAGTGCAACTCTAAGTCACCGAAGTACCCCTTTAAGGGTTAAAATATTCCAGCAGACCAATGTCTTCGAGAAAATCTTTAGCAAATTGTAAACACAAAGAGTTAAATGCATCTTTCCTGTATCATCCTTCCCCCAATCCTCCAATGAGCCAAATCCAATCAACATAGCTGTCATAAAACAAAGTACAGTCACCATTTCATTTTTTTCAAGACATGCTCAATTATATCAATATCACTGTGCTACTGAAAGCCTTCAGTTTAATTACCATGTCAATTATCCCTTGAAATCAGATCAAGTATGCATACATGACATTCAATCAACTAATTACTTACATAAACTAAGCAGAAGGCTTAAGATTTATTGTATAAGTGAGGCCCTCTTATTATCCACTGTGGAATGTTTTACAGGTTTTATGCATATTAGAAGATGAATGGGATTAAAATAGTGAAAAGTCAAACACACAGGTGCTTAAGCCAAATGCAAATGCACAGTTATGGGTTTATTATGCATGTGATTGGTATCAGAATTTAGAGTCTGCGTGCCTTAGGGTGCATGTTTTAAGGAATAACTGAATTATCACATGCAACTTTCCCCCCAGAGGTAATATCATATGTAAAAATAGAATGAATGACTGGATGAATGAATGAATGCATTTGGGGATCCTAGTTAATTTGTTTAAATCTTGAAATTCAGCTTTTGTTCAATCCTGCTGATGTAGGACTTTCATCAATTATTCAAATAAGAGAGGACTAAAATACTTCACATGGATAAAAATACCTCCCCATCTCCCAGGGGTCCCACTGAACACACACGCACTCCCTTGCATGCACATCCATAACTTTTAAAAAGCATATCCGGTATGACAGACACAGATGAAGTTACCTTCTCCCTCCACACTATCTGTTATTTTCATCTCCTGGCCCGTGGTGAACGTCTCGGGCTGGCTGGGGGTTTTGGCTTGCTGGTGATGGTTATTGGTGAAGCCATCTGGGGCGCACTGGCCGTTCCGCACCGCAGCCGGGCAGGGATCCACAATAGTCGGGTCCGGGACAGGGTAGGACTCTTGGGTGGCCGGCTCTGTCATTGTTGTTGCAGTTTTGTTCACAGGCTCAGAGAAAGATGATGATGATGATGATAATGGGGGGTAAAAAAGATTCACGCCGGTTCGCTAAGTGCACCAGCCATCCAGCGCGTCCAATAAGCCACCGGTGTCGACTCCAGGGGGGAGAGGGGAGATAAGAGCGATAAGAGAAGATGGGAGATAAAGAATTGATTTCAGCAGCATCAGCAGCGAGGCAACTCCCTCTATGTGTGAACTCAACACTGCGAGGAGAAATAAAGCTCTGCAGCCTCAATGGAAACAAGCTGTCCGGCGGAGCCACTTAGAGACAGTTTAGGGTTAGATGCGGCGATGTGATAAATTGCTGAGATCTGCTGTGAATCTGGCAGGCGGTGCCAGCAAGTTGGTTTTTTTTCTGTTCCTCCTCCCCTTCCTCCTTCACTCCTCCTCTCACAACTCAGCACCTATTTCTCATACAGGCCACATGAAAAAATCAGTGACATTTACACTGAATCACTAAGGCATTTAAAAGTTTGTCGACAAATTTGAAACAAAACTTTAATGGATAGCCTATTTTAGAGTTGTTAAGCAAGAATTAGATTAAAATAATAAACGTTTTATTGTTTCTATGGATTATCTTGTAATAACGTCACTTATTAGTCTATTTACAGATGATAATTGATTTTGTTTAGGAACTGTTCCTAATTTCTGAGAGGGGTGGGGCTGGTGCAAAATGGGAGAGGCACTTAATAAATAATTTAAAAGCACTGGCGAGGGAGTTGTTTGTTTTGATTTGATTTAGGGACATTCAGCTTTTAATGGTCATATTTTATATTTGTTTTATATACACCAATAATCTTAAAACCCATAAGTGGGTTTGAAAAGCATCTTTTCTTTAAAAATCTTCAAAAGTATGAAATATGGAAGTATGCTTATTTATGGGGGATGGAGGATATATATACAGAAACAAGTCACACCCCAGCCCCCCCATTCTGATAGATAAAGTACAGTCCCTTAAATCTTTCTCAATGGTGGATTTGTCATCTAATCCCACAATCTCTTCATTGACCAACTGTTATCAAATTATCAAAACCCCATGGAATCAATCATTTTCTCTCATTTTGGCAAATAACATCCTCTTTGCATTGTCTTAATACTCAATGAGCTCACTCAGATACAACTATTACCCACCAGGTGGCGCTGAAATGCAGGATTGTGAGCAGGTGGGGATGTTAAAAAAAGAGAATCTCTGTAAGATATCAGTCAGTTTGACTCTTAAATGCTCTACAATCTGCAGGTCAGTGATTTTCAGCGGTGCAGCAGCCTGTAGTCATATTACTGCAGGAAAAAAACAGATGTAATCATAATGCAACTGCATCATCTCGCAACATCCAAACATTCATAAACAAAACTATAAGAACTAAACTCTGACTCAGCATAAGGCAGGCTGCCAGCTGCACAGAGATGATTTTTATTATAAGTGTGTGTGTGTGTGTGTGTGTGTGTGCGTGTGTGTTTGTAAATGATGTTTGAGGTTAGCACAGCACTTGATGGTTCAGGATATCAACAGTTTTCAAAGTTAAATAAAAAGGCTGTAAAAATGGACCCTACATGTCCACAGGTTCCATAACAGCGCTGCACCGATTGCCTACCTGGGTTTATAGGGCTACCAAGTGGATGTAGGCCCAAAAAATGGGCTTCTGTGACTCAAATTTTAAATCAGAGGTTCTCAAAGTTTAATAACCGAGTAGGGAGCCAGCATATGTTTGAGGGCTGCACAGGAAAAGGGAACACATGTTTTGTTGTTTTGTTGTTTCTTTTTGCACAGCACATTGTAACCTAGGTTTTCGAAAGGTGCTATATAAATAAAGTTTTACTTGCTTACTTACATATCATACTATGACATTTTATGGCATTATACCATGGTAAAATACACACAGAGCTGCAGTAAACTGTAGCCTATTATCTGAACCTGCAGTAATCTTAATGGAAATTTGTTAAATTTATATAGAATTATGATTACATTTGCTAATTATTATTCTGGAAAGCCTTGCATGATTGCCTGTGGTAGCACATTTTTTTTATTTCATTTTATATTTTTAATGAGTACATTGGGAATGACCTTTTGAGCATATCTAAATATTTTATATATTATATTATAATTACGAACCACTGACATTACATTGCCTCAGACTAATGCTTACTTGCTGCTTGTTTGACAGGCTGGGTAATAAGTGACCAGGGTGTCACTGCAGCAGCCAATTCACCTGTCGGTCATTGCTTTCTGGCTGAGAGCGTAGAGGGAATTTGCTGGATTTGTGCTCAGTTCCTGCAATCTTTAGCCGCAGACCTTTACATTTTCCCGAGGGTAATCATAAGGATGAAGGTTGATATCCATAATCATATTTTACCAAAGGAGTGGCCCGATCTGAAGCAGGTAGGCACCGAAGCTCATTTAGGATCTGAGAGGTTTCTTTATAACAGCCTGGAGCTCTCAGAGTAAATCTACACAATGTGTGGTCAAGTTGGCTTAAAAAAACACATCTTTGTTTGTATCAGGCAGAGTGTCTCCTTCAATTCAATGCAATTACTAAAGTACAACGTAGACTTTTCCTATTGGAGTGTCAGCGGGGAGTTTTAACAGCTCACTCCATGCATCTGTGTTCTCTATAGATGGTTAAACTTTAATCAATAAGTAGCTCTGGCCTTGCACTCCCTGTCCTATCTGTTATCTGTCGGCTCTTTTGTCTTTGTCACTATGGAGGCCTGGCCTTATATAATGATTTCCCATGTTTAGTGCTGGACACAGAGGAGGGTTTATAGACAGGTGCCATCACAAATGCTTTCTATGCTCTCTTTCTTTCTTTCTCTTAGTAAGGACATAAGGAAACATATATATTATATATATATATATATATATATATATATATATATATATATAGGCATTTTTGTTCATGTTACTCTGTCTTGAGGGGTGACGTAGCTTCTCTGATTCTTGAACGATGTTTCGAAAAAAGTGGCATCTTGCGGTGAAGATTGCCGATTGCAACCACCTGCAACTCCTTCCATGTGCCATGATAAAGTTTGAACTCCTGATTGGAATTCCTTCAGTGTTCTTTTTCTCTCCAAAACAAATGCCCAGTTTTTAAAAAATAAAAACACTACATGAAGTAGATTCACATTTAACATCTGGTTTTCCAAACACTGCTTGAGACACTCTGAAACAGAAGTTATGCATCATTTTTTGTCGCAGACCTCTGAAACATCCTTGGTTTAATATAACATTTGTGAGCAGTACTTTTAAAATTCTGAAAAGTCATCAAGTTTGAAAGTGGCACTACAATATTATGTATTTTTCTGAGCTGTTAAACATGGCATGGTCACTCAGGACCCCAACAGAACATTGTGGGGTTAACTTGTTATATACTGCTCTGTTGAGCTGCATGCATTTCATTTCATTTCACTTTTTAAAAAAATGACCAAAAACTTAGCAAGAAATTAGTAAAAAGTTACAAGACAATAACCAGACATTAGCTAAACAAAAATAAAAGTAAATGAACCAAAACAGGAAATTACCCCAAAAGTGTTAGAATGAAATAAGAATAATACATAAAACACACACACACACACAACACACACACATACATACATATATATATATATATATATATATAAAACACACACACACATATATATATATATATATTTATATATATATATGTGTATATATACTGGTATTTTTCTCTTGGTTATTTGAAAAAAATTCTAATGATTCTCTTTCTCTCACCCACTATTTTTGGTTTCTTTTTTAAATCAATTTGCTCAATGTTTCAAAGGTTTAAAGGCACAAGAAAACTGATGATGATCCAAGTTTCAAAGGGTTAAAGCAGGTTTCAGCGAGATAACTTCTTAAAGACGTGACCCTTTTAAAAGAAGGATGTAAAACCCACCTCCTATCCTGAATACCTGGAGCCTCTCTGTGGCATCAACAAAGCACACAGTACTGCAGATCTGTAGGGATATAAAATGGGGCTTTACTGGCTGTATTGCTCACGTAGATCATTTGCGGCTTCATCTGTATGCAAAAGAGTCAACAGCCTCAGATGGCACTCACTTTGAGTTATCCAGCATGTTGGAGTGGATAGTCCTCTAGGATGAAGATTGAACCCTCGCAGATGGGATAACACAATCAGTGGAGGCTTTGCCACAGCAGGCGATAACTATGTTAACGTTTATACAGAGATTTTACATCTAAAATAAGTACACCAGATATGTAATAATGTTTTTTCAGAAAGTGATATGTTAAAAACTACTCAATTTTTAAATATAATCACTGTTTCTCGTGTGTTTCAGAGGTATGGATATGGTGGGTTTGTCCAGCTTCACCATCACTGCAAGGTGAGTCACTGTTTTTTTCTTACGTGTGCAAACAGGCGCCCTTATGCAATTGTGCAGCCTACAATGCTCAGGAACACAGCAGGCCGCACCCCACCCTGTGCACCTTTCAGCCTGGTCCTCGCCATGTGAGCAGCTGCAGGACTCAGCACGGCGCCACTGCATCAGCGGAGAGATTCACTTCAAATACACAGCAGAACATGGAGCGGCCTGGCAGCTGTGTGGCTAATGCAACTTTTAGAGGAAGACATGGGTTGAGCTTTTGGCATCAGCAAACTGCACATAAGGACGAAGCTGATCGTGTCACACTGATGCATTCAAACAGAAGCTGTGTCTGGTGAAGAGCATCTGTTTGAGTCCTGATGCCAATGGTAAAACAAGATCTATAGGACTCCAGGTCACATTGGAACACAGGGGTAGATGCACCCAAGATGTTTAATTATATGCATTAACAGGGGGAAAAAACACTGTCCAGATGTTGTTTGTATATCAGTTTTTAAATATGCCTACAAACCTTTACAAAGACATCTTGTCTTGTCTTTTTTTATGTGAGATGTAAATGAAAGTTCACATCTCTGTATGAATCAGCTGTTTGCTGCCATCATGTGGTTGTACTTTGAGGTGTTATGAAATCCAAATGTCAAGTGATCTCATCTACTTGAAAGTTGTAAATTCAATGAGTGAAATGACCAAGAGCAATAAATCTGCCATGGTTTCCTGACTCTATAACTGCAATACTTTAAGTGCGGTCATGTAGATTAGGAATGTCACTGAAGTGAAAGGGATACACAAAATGATAATTTATTTATCAGTTATTCACCCCGTGTTATGCTTAATTTATGAAGAAAACTTTGTCTTTTCTCACATGCCTCCATGGTGCATGAAGAATCTAAAAATGAAGAAAAGTCTTGATGAATTGAAGTTATATGGGGCCATGTTTAACAAAAACAGAACTATATCATATATCTGTTTATAAACTCACACAACTAGTCAGTCGTGGAGCCAATCCCAGCTGTCATCAGGCGGAAGGCGGGTTACACCCTGGATAGGTCCACACACAACTAATGCAGTGTAATTCAAGTTTCATTTATCCAGTTATATATTCAGTTATATATTCAGTACTTCCAAAAAGAAACAACCCTGTACGGGAAGGGACTGAATGAAACTTATTTACACTTATCACATTAAAGATTTCATTGAAAAAATCATTAATTTTACCTCTCTTTAAATCAAAGGCTGCTAGTCTACCGCTGCCTCAACCATTTAGTTAGTTTGTGTTATTGTGCTACTTTGGTGCATTAAAGGATTAGTCTGGATTCAGCAAAGTCACATGGTAACACAAACAAACTACTGATCAAGGTATTGGTAGACCAGCAGCTCCTGTGTTCAGAGAAGTAAAATTACTGTTTTTGTCAAAAGAGTCTGGTTTTAAAGATAGTATAGGTAAGTTTCACTTTCTTGTCAGTATCTGTTGAAAAGGGCTGTCTGTTTGGAAAGAACTAAGTACTGGATGAATGAAACTTGGATTATACTGAACAAATTGTGTGAGAGTTTGTAAACAGATGTTTTGATATGATATAGTTATAAATGCAGCCCCCCATGTCTCCATTTTTGGATTCTTCGCTCACCATGGAGGCATGTGAGAAACACACGACATAATTCATAAATTCAACATAAAACAGGGTGAGTAACTGATATACAAAATGGTCATTTGGTGGGTGAAGTGTTCCTTTAACGTTGTGTTTCAGGGTGAAGCAAACATGATGAAGGATGGGAAGCTGTTCCGAGTCATTCAAGAGAACTGCTGGGACGCAAACGCACGCATGAGAGACATGGATCAACACGGTATATTCCCAGATATGAAAGACACCAATAACTGTTAACATTGTTTCATCTTATTGTTGTCTGAAAAGGATGATTCTGTTTATGACCCTTCAGGTGTCACGGTTCAAGCCCTTTCTACTGTCCCGGTGATGTTCAGTTATTGGGTAAGTCCACACTAAGTCTAAACAAAAACAATAAGGTGATTATGTTTCATTACTGTGTGGTAAAGATGTGAATCATAGTGTTGTTTATTGTGTCCAAAATCACTGTGAGCTGTAGCAAAGCTGTTGAAACGAGCAAATTTTAATTCTCTGCTTTTTGTGCAATACTCCAGTGGCTTATATACTTGTCTGCAAAGCTTCTTAGCTGTCTTTGTGCTTCTTTGGTCACATTTTTGCTTCAGCCTTCACAGATATATTTACCTATTTTTGATCTTGGTTTTGGATTACAGGCCAAACCTCATGACACACTGGATCTCTGTGGCCTTTTAAATGATGATTTAGCCAAAACAGTGTGCAGCCACCCCAAGAGGTTTGTGGGCCTTGGCACTCTGCCCATGCAAGCACCCGACCTAGCGGTGCTGGAGATGAGGCGCTGCGTGAAGGAGCTGGGCTTTCCTGGGGTGCAAATTGGCTCACATATCAACAACTGGGACCTCAACTCCACCGAACTCTATCCTTTCTATGCCGTGAGACATGAAACTTTGCTTTTATGACATAATATGACATAATATCCCTGGTGATAGTTGCAAACGTACCCATAGAGTTTGTGCACGACATTCCTTTTTTTAGGGTGTAGTTCAAATTCATCAAAAATACTGATCTCTGGTCTTTCATTTAGGCTGCTGAGGAGCTGGGTTGCTCCATATTTGTCCACCCGTGGGACATGCAGACAGATGGGAGGATGGCTAAGTATTGGCTGCCCTGGCTGGTGGGTGAGGGAGATGGACTAGGAACAGGAGATATTGATTATCCCCCCTGGTCTTAGTCAGTAGAAAAGAAAATACACTTTTCTTGTGAAAATACACTTCTTTGAGACTGAAATAGAACTATGTAATTATCTGTGCACAAAAACTAATGGAAAAGACATTGCACCTACATCACTATTTCCCCAAATGATTGATGAAGCCATCAGAACAAAATTATTATATTTCCTGATGTGTAAACATTTGTGTTTATTTTCTTTGAGCATTGTAGCTTTCACATCAAATTTGATTAGGGATGCATGATATCGGCAGATCATACTGCATATAAAGGTGTCGAAATTAAAACTAAATGTTGACACTGGCCTGAAATAAACATTTTTCTGTGTATGACAGGCTGATAGGAGGATATGCCCCTGATATGACTCTTGTAAGGACTGTGTCAGGGAGAGCATCAGCCTGTTAGAGTAGGATGAATTTTACCATTTAGTTTGACAGTGTAACATAAAAAATATGTCATCTTTGAGATGTAACCAAAACCATCACAATAAGAATATGCATAATAATATGTTAATTCCAATACAAGAGACTTGATATTCTCTGCATCACATTGAAATATATGCATAGATCGGATACCGGCAAAATCCAATATGGTGCAACCCCTGCATTTAATGAATTTTGATTATGGCCAATGTTAATATGCTCTATTTTTGATTCTGCTACTTAGTATAGAGTGCTTCAGGGATTATGTTTTTCTGTATGTTGATGCTGGAGTAAGACGCATCTCCCTGATTCTCTCGTCGAACAACTATTTTAAAGAACTGCATCAAACAAAGCTGCAAAGCCGTGTTTGGTGTGATAACGTTCAGTAGCCTAGTCTCATTTAGCAACTTTTTAGCAACTTTAAGCAACTTTTGATAGATAGTGTGGATTTTTTTTGACGTTTTTTATGTCATACAACAAAAGGTGAACATCCCTTAATCTTGTCTTGTCTTAGACATTATTTCAGGCATTTTACCCAAAACTGTTGATTTTGAGATGAGGGGACTGGGAGCGCTAAAATGCTAGCTCATTTCCAGGTTTTAGGACGCATTCCTGAGGCACTCTATATCAACTCACTTACGGTCTTTTAATAACATGCCATTTAATTACAGTAGGCTACAGTTTGAAAAGAAAGGTTATGTTCTGTTGTCTTTTTCCATTTCAAAGGCATGCCGTCAGAGACAACCATGGCCATTTGCTCAATGATATTTGGAGGTGTGATTGAAAGATTTCCAAAATTGAAAGTCTGCTTTGCACATGGAGGTAGGCAGACGAAGTGTTGCTAAAATATTTCAACTTAAGTAAATTAAAGTCACAAGTACAAGCATTAAGGTGTCAACTGTAATGTATTCGCAACTCATGTTACAGACATTGTTGTTTGACCTGTATTGCTAATCTGATTTCAGGCGGCTCTTTTCCATTCACCATTGGCAGAATTGAACACGGCCACAAGGTCCGCCCTGACCTGTGTGCAGTGGACAACGAGATCAGTCCACGGAAATACCTCGGTTCCTTCTACACCGACTCCCTAGTTCACGATCCCATTGCTCTAAAGCTTCTCATTGATGTTATTGGAAAGGTAAGCTTCATCATTTATTCAGCACACACATTGAGAAGACACTGAGGGAGTGTTGCCAGTTTAAACGTGTGAAGAGAAGTGTCATTTCTGTAAAACCACTTTAACCGTAGATAGAAAAACTGAGTATAGTGGCTCATTAAAGTAGCGCACTGCTCATCTGATGCTTTAGCACAGCTCTGTTGATGACAGTAACTATTCCTGCTGTCATTGCTTCGACAGATACTGTGGATGTGTAAATCTTCACATGTTTACTACATGTTCAAGACAACAATGTGCACATATTCTTCTTTCAGGATAAAGTGATGCTGGGAACAGATTATCCATTCCCGCTGGGTGAGCTGCAGCCTGGATCACTCATTGAGTCAATGGATGAATTTGATGACACACTAAAGGTACGAATATTTTCCTCTCCTTCATTTAGTCAATAGAAAATCCCTCAGTGCTGCTTTCATGAACTGACTTTAAAACACATGGCCAGGTAGAAAAGGCTTATTAGCAGAAGAGCAAATGACACATTATAATTTGGTAGAATGTTAAACCATGGATTTCAAAATGTAACTGCCTAAATTAGTATATGCATGAGTTTTAAAATTAAAGTGCTGCATCCATTATTCAGTATGGTGTGTACTCTTTTGTTTTGCAGGATAAATTGCTTGCTGGGAATGCACTGGAATTTTTGGGCCTGAAACGAGAACAATTTGAGTGACATTGAAATCTAAGATAGTTACAGCTGCCACACTCAGTGATTCAGCGCAAAAGCTTTATTCAAATGTTCATATTTAGACTGCTAAAAAATCATTTTGGTTTAGCTTGTATAGTAGCCTAGATATCACAAATTTTGATGTTGTCCATAATAATAAAGTAACTGAATATTTTACACTCAGTTTTTTGTGAATTGCCTTATTCTTACACATCACTTTATGGTTACCACCATCAACAGTTTTTCTTTTTGATTGTTTAATTGGAGGATAGGGCTACTAATTGCAAGTGATCACCAGACATGACAGAGAACTTACCACTCAGTGTTTTCAGTGAGACTTTTGCAGATCTCACCATTAAAAAAGACATACACATGCAGGGCTTTCACACAGGGGTGTCATAGTGGGGGGAAGAGTGGGGCTGATTACTCAGGGCCCCAATGAGAGAGGGGGCTTCAAAAAGCCTGGAATGAAAAGTTTGGTTTTATTTTCAATGTTTTATTTCGAAGGAGTTAGTATAGAATATATAGGTTGCAAGATCAAAATTTGTATAAAAAATAATTGAAGCTCTTTGAGGCCCTCACATCCCTTAAAGGTACAAAATGGTTTAGTCTGCTTCAGCACAAAGATTTAAAGATTTATCGCTTAACGCAGCTGAAATTAAGTGAGTGACTGCTTATGCGACTGCACATCAAGCCAATGAATTTCAGCAAAAATAAAGAAATAAATAAAAGGAAAAATACTCCACTTTGAAGATATTGGCACTGATGATGACATACTATTTAGGCTATTTATGTGTCAACTTAAATTTAGGGCTATACAGATAAAAAAAACAAAAAAACAATAGAACTCTAGAACTATGAACAATGTTAAGTGAAGTTACTGACATTATTCAGGGGACCCTGATGTCGGCTTTATTGCGGGTTAATGGCCCATTCCTAAAACTTTAATTCACTTTAACCAATTTAAGGTTGTGTAAGATATATCTAATAATTTATTGATTACATATAAGGATCGATTACATATCGATTATTGATTACATATAAAAATCTATAACAGCAATCCCAGCTCTTGTTACAGTACCGCATCAGTACCTACTCACAAATTTCAGCGCTGTACTCTGTACTTGGTAGAAAACGAAGAAGAAGTCGTGTTTTCCTGTGCGACGCCAACGTCACTTCCGCTTTCTCGATGCCCGAAGTTGGAGAGCAATGGCGGCGTGCCGGGGATCCTCGTCGAAATGGTTTTTTACCCGGGAGCAGCTCGAAAGCACGCCGTCCCGCCGATGTGGAGTAGAACCAGACCGGGAGCTCTCCTACCGGCAACAAGCGGCAAATCTGATCCAAGATATGGGCCAGAGACTCAATGTGTATCCTTTGTAAACAAACGTATTCCTCGACCAGACTGGCAGCAGACATGGCGCTAACGCTAACCGCTGCAGCGGGCCCGATAACGTGAGCTAATTTTTAAATTACTGCCAGGTCTACGGAGCGATATTCAGGACTTTTCGATCTGTGTGTTTTGTTTTGTGTTGTTTAAAATATATTATGACTAACCTGGAATTCCAGTGTCACTGGTTTATGTTAAACGTTAGCTAACGTGGGCGCTAATATAGCATGCTAACCATTTAGCTGCGGGTTGACGTCCCAGAGGCCGTTAACGTCTGTGTGTAGCACTCACTAAACCCCTTTCCACTGAAAGTATTTAACGCTGTAATCTTGCTTCATTTGAGCTTAGTGACTCAAATAACAACACGTTTCTTTAAAATGTGTACGCTGTTGTGCAAAGGTATTTACTTTTCCCTCTTATTGTGATGTAGCTTAATTAATGCTAACATAATGCTAGCGTAAGCCATTCAGCTAGCTCGCGCTATATTTTTTAACCCTGATTTTATAAAGTTGTTTAGTGCTTCTATGTTGTCTAATGATGCGTGTCATTGCTTGATACGGCTTAATAGCGTATAGCTAAATTTATCAATCTGCTCTTGGCATCGTGGTTTCCATTAAGTGAAAGTGAAATTTTCCTCAACCCGCCCTCCAGCTCTCAATTAACAATAAATACAGCCATTGTTTACATGCATAGATTTTATATGCACCACTCTTTCACCAAATTCCACAGGAATGTAAGTATTCTCTTACATAATACTGCTATCGACTTGAAAACGAATATAACATGTTAGGTAGATTGCTTCAGAAATTGAAAAGTTAAGAAAGAATGTGTATATGTTCAAATATATTGATGCTTTTGCACAGACAATATCTCCAACCACCTTATTCTTGGCCGCAAAAGTGGAGGAGCAACCTCGGAAACTCGAACATGTGATCAAAGTTGCACATGCTTGCCTAAATCCGCAAGAAACACCTCTAGACACAAAAAGTAATGTAAGTTAAAACACAGGCTCTTTTTTATTGTATGATAAGACGTTTTTTCCCCTTTCTGCATCTGACTTTCCAGTCCTCTCTGTGGTCATGGTTTCCCTTTGTATGCTTGGCATTTCCAACTTCCATAGCCCTCTACACAGGGCCTTATTATAACTGCCCTGGCCTGCTGTTGGTGTGTACCAAACACCAACCAAGGCTTAGATTAATAGTAAAATGAGCCTCTCTGTTTGGAGATTTTGGCCATTTGACATCAGTTGTTAGGGGGTTAGATTAATAGACTCATTACAATTGTGTTGTAATGACTGTCTATCAAACTTCAGGCATACCTCCAGCAAGCTCAAGAGCTGGTGATACTTGAATCCATAGTGCTGCAGACCCTGGGTAAGTAGTCGTGACTGGAGTGGATGACTTGAGAGAGAGATAGCGTTTTGTTGATAATACTCATTATCTTTGGCTTTACTTTATTGGTAAGGGAGTAGTGCTACTGATCACTGGTGAATTTATTCATCACAGCCTGTTGAGTGAAATGTTTTGTCAGCTGCTATATGGGTATCTTGTCATGTACATATTTTCAAGAAATCATGTAAAGGTGACATGTCATTCAGCCTTTGCCTAAAATAAGGTATCGAATAAATGGAATCCTCCACATTTTTATTTATATTTTTCAATTTTATGGCCACAGCAATTTGTGCACGCTTATTGATTACATTCAATACTGAGAAATGACTTTCATCTAGTGTGAAAGTGAACAGACCTGATTTGATAGCGCCTAATTTGTAATGTATAGATATGAATTGACCATCAAAACTATTCACATTTAACACAAAACTAAAAAAACTTCAAACCTATCACTGCGTTTGTTTGTTGAGCCCTAAAATGACATGTCACCTCCCAACTGTCTTTGTGTTGAACTCACCTGTCATGTATTTTGTTCCAGGCTTTGAAATAACTATTGATCACCCACACACTGATGTGGTGAAATGTTCCCAGCTAGTGCGAGGTAGAGGCTTCCTTCTTTGCTCTTTGTGCCCTCTGCTCTTATTTGTCCCACCTCAAATGTGGGTGGGGAGGGGGGTGAAAACCTTGCTGATGTAATGGTTACATGACCACACACACACCTTGCTCTTTTGATGACCTTTTGAGTTGGTTATATAACATGGCACACACAACAACACTTACTGACGCTTATTGGGTTAAGTCTAAGACTGAATTCTATTTATTGTTTTGGGCGTTTGCCGTTTTATTTTCTATTTGAGAAATTGACCCCCCTGAATATTGGTTATGGTCAAATCAGTGATTTTGGCTTAATTTATGAATATTATCCGACTTGCTGAAAGTTTCCAAAATGAAGCCGTTTGTGCCTAGAATGAATGGGACAATATGAAAACTTGATTCACGATAATCCTGGACAAAATAATGGCAATTCACCATTATCCTGATAGACATTAAAATATGCTTAGAAATCTTACATTCACCATACATTTTGTTAAGTAAGAAACAGAGTTTTGAAATTTTGAAACGCAAGGCTTTTGATCTTTTTGAAATGGCATCACATCTCTCAATATCAAATAAGCTTGAGTGATGATGAAAATCTGAACAATATGACCATGGTTGGTTTTAATTTTTTACCTTAGACAAGATATGACACTGAAATCAAGCTTAATATCCACCCAGATTTGCTAGAAAACCATGTATTATTTCACCTTGTTTCAAAAGAAGTTTTGAATTCCAGTTGTGTGACAACAGAATTGGGGCAGCTAATGCACTGAGCCTCTGATTGGTCAAAAAACTCATCATGGGCAGCTAATGAATGTCTAACGACTGTTTTCGACATGGAAAAATGTAATAAATAATTGTAGAACTCATTCAGTGTTGGATTTATCATCATGGATTCATTTTTTTTAAGTCTTCCAAAACACCACATTTCAAGACTGTATTGCAAAGCTTTAGATTCTTCAAAGCAGTTCTGTTCAACACTCCACGGTGAAGCAGACTGGTGCATGCAGGTGCATTGCTGCTGGACAAAATGTTCACGATTATCCCAATAATGGAAATTCACCACGATCAGCTCATAGTGAGTGTTTTTTCAGCACGGTCCAAGATAGAATCATATATTGTCCCATCCCTAGTGCCTAATATTGTTTTCAGTCTTGGACTTGGTTCAATCAGTGCTTTGAAATATTAAGTTCCAGACCTGATGATAATGAAATGCTTTTGACTTGCAGAAATAGTAATCATTTTTTCTCCCCTTTCCTGTTTGTGTATTTTTCTGTCCATCTCTTACAGCAAGCAAGGATCTGGCACAGACTTCCTATTTCATGGCTACCAACAGGTTGTTATCCTGCCCCTCCTTTGTTGCACTTTGACTGCACACCCTAGCTTCCTGTAATGCAGGGTACCCTTTCAGTGTCCAACGGGCCCTACTTGCGCTGGTGGTTGTTGGGACGCTTGCCTCCTCCCCTAAGCTCCTCTCCCTTGTGCGAAGGGAGCGGGACAGGGTGGCTCGTAGCGTTACCGGCCCCAGTCGCAGTGCGGTGTATTGTACAAGGGACCATGAGTTGGCACAGATGGGTTGAATGCAAGATGTGAAGTGTAGTGGTGCGCTTGAAACCCACATGTTTGTTCGGTTGCGAAAAAGTGCATAATTCTAAAAGAAAGACACTTTGGTAGCCTGAATAGCAGCTAAAGATTTCACAGATGTAAACATTTCTCGTAGAGGTCCTTCCGGTAAGTACCGCAAATTAATTTTTTAAAATGTTCTTTTTTCATATCCATTTGTTCAAAATGCATTATCTCTTCAGATATTTTTCAACCTTTGCAGTATTTGATAGTCTGTAAATTCACATATTTTCTAGCTTTCTGCAACATTCTTTCATTCATATAGCTCATGTATAATGTGACAGGAAAAATGTTGTAGGGACCCATTAAGGACCTGCTGAAAATGTAATGAAAGTAACTATTTGCTCTCAAGCAGATCAAAATGCTTTTGGTGATTATGATTTATTCTAAAGTGAGGAAAAAAACGTTTCTCTTGACATGTCTTGTAGTTGCAAAACTGGGTCCTTAAAGGGTTTGTTTATGGTTATCGGTGGTGGAAAGAAATTTCTAATAATGTAATTACTTTCAACAACTTTAAATCAGTTGACAATGTCTGGATGCTGACTGTGAACAGAGTTTGAAGTTCTTCACTGAGCTCACACTTATCAAGAGTGCAAGTGTTAGCCAGTGACAGATCTTAAAATGGCTAAGCATGCTTACAAATTAATTTTAATTTAGCTAAGAAGAGCCGTTCCTAATGTTTTAAGAGACTGATAGCTTCTTTAAGGACACTATAACCTGACAGGCCAGAGTCCAGACATTGTACTTGTCTCACAGTACAAGGTTGCCATCCAGCTCTAACCAAAAGTGTTTTACAATGCAGTGATGACGGGCAAAGTTATGGCTAGATCTTTTTTTATGCAGCTTTATGCTGAGGCATTGTTAGTAAAGGGATGTTGAATCAGGGACTAGGATTTTCTTGAGAATACTTTCTTGCACTAAGATTCCTACAACATATTCATGGCTTGAATGGCTGATTAATGACTGAGGGGAACCTACTTTCATAAAACAAAAAAACATCTTTGGTACTAGTGTGATGTAATTGGCTCACATTTGGCTCAACATAGGTGAGTTAATGAAGAACCGAAGCCTAAGGCCCAGACACACCAAACCAACATCCAAGATGTAGTGGAAACCAAGACCATCTTTTGCGTGAACACTAACACCGTCTTGTTTTCCGGCCTGTTGGTAATGTTGAATGTAACATACCAGTTAAACAAAAAAGGTATTGCTAGGCTAAAACGAACTACCGTCATAAAAGCTGCAGTGCTTGCGAGTGGGGTATTAAGGGATGTATTTTATGTCGTAGAACAAAACGTTCAAGTCTCTTAAGCTTGTGTTAATCGAAGACCTTATTTAAGGCTATTAACCAAAAACTAATTCTAAAAACCCTTTGACTTTGAGACGAGGGAACCGGAGATGCTGAGTTGCTAACAGATTTTCAGGTTTTAGGACTCACCACTGGGGTTCTCTGTTGACCAATGGTTGACGGTTGGCTTGGTGTGTCAGGGCCCTTAGTAGCAGTTTGTGTCTGTATTTTAGCTGTAAATACTTAGATGGTTGCCATTTGTCCAATTTCATTTTTTACTTTTGATATATGAATATGTTGTCCTATCAAATTGTGATCTAAACTTGGATTCCTCCTCACTGTTGCATTTTCACTGTTTAAGTACAATGCTACACATCTTGAATTATGATTTTTACCACAGGTCAGATTAGCTATGATATTTATTAATGTAGGAGGGCTCTCATTGTTAAGACCGTGCATTCACTTCAGTTTACCCCTAACACTGTTGGCACTGGAGCTATGTTGTATTCACTGAGATCACTGAGGTTTACCCCTTTCAACACAAAGAGCCATACAGAGGGTTGTAGTTGCAGCTGCTGTCAGTTAACCGTACAATGATGTAACTGTCACATGGGTGGCCTCAGGTTTTAGTGTTACACAATGGGCTACTACACATGGCCCCCTCCCCACTTAAAACCAGCTAGTTCCTTAAAATGTGTCACATTACGTAATGTGATGCATATTTTTTTAAGCACACTAAGAATTTTGTCTCTATATGAACCAGGTATAAAGAACGCCAACTGTATTGTAACCTTGGTTTGACATGTTACATTATAAGACAAACAGTCAAATAGTGGCTTATCTTTTGCAACCAATACCTACAGTAAATTAAAACTGTCCGCTCCCCCTTGTGTTTTCTTTTTCTCTTCTCTACATATGTGGAACCAATCGGGACAACGCCTGGCCTCAATCAACACACTCACATTTCTTCACCTTCACATATGAAATATTCTCTCTCTCTCCCATACACACACTCATCACTCACGCATACTCTCACACACCATGCAGTCTACACCTCACTACCTTCTGCCTCCAGTACAAGCCCACGGTGATCTCCTGTGTGTGCATCCATCTGGCGTGTAAGTGGTCCAACTGGGAGATCCCAGTTTCTACTGATGGGAAACACTGGTGGGAGTACGTGGACAACACTGTCACTCTCGAGCTGCTTGACGGTGAGATTAAATTAATGTGTTTTGCTTTTCTGTAATGAATTTCATTAAAGACATTTACCTTGCTGTGATTTTTTTATTCCTTGTTGTATATTCAGTAATGTCCTTCATGGCTGTTTGGTTTTTAAATGAGAGAAGAGGGAGTTGCATTGTGTCAGTGTAGCTGCAATATTTGATGTGGTTTGACAATAGCGTGCATGTCTTGTTCTTGTAGAGTTGACCCATGAGTTTCTGCAGATCCTGGAGAAGACACCCAGTCGCTTAAAGAGGATACGCAACTGGAGGGTAGGAGACACTGCTGTTCTGTTTCTTTGGAAACGTATCAGTTTAATTTTGATTTATTAGCACAGGATGTATCAAAGTCAAATACTCAGACCCTCCAGGATTTCGTGAAGCTATGGTGGCGGTAAAAATGCAAATTTTGACAAAACCTGTGAATTCTACGCAACCTTGGAATTTTGTCCCATCACTGCAACTGTGCCACAAATTTGACTATTTAAAATGGGTAAAATCATTTTTAAGCTGTGTGCAGTGTATTGCTTTGCTAAGCCCCTCTCTCTCCTGCTCTGTTCATCATGTTATGATACTACTGTTGCAGGATTGATGCTCTGAGTCTCTCACACAAGCACACACATGTTAACAGGGCTAACTGCTAGCATCACACAGCTTATTCTACTTAACGGTTATCGACAGGTTTAACAGCAGAGTCGAGTTGTTTTGTATTGTGAGAATACTGCGTACACCAGAAGCAACAGCTGATTGTCGGCAATCGGCCATCACAAATATTTAAAATCACAAATATACTCTAATTCTGTTGGAAACACCTAGTGCTCATAACATTAACCTCTGAATCCATGGCAGCATCATAACTATTGCAATTTCAACTTCCCACTGCAATTTCCTTGAAAAGAAAAACCCAAAACACACACGCTTGTAAACATTTTCACAAGATTGCAGTTTCTTAAAAAACGTGTTGTGAAATCAGACACTTCAGGCTGCAACAATCAGAAAAAACAGCCGACAAAATCTTGGAGAGACTGGTTAGCCAAAACAGCTTCATTTACACCTATATGATGTTTTAAACCAGCAAGAAGTGTTAATGACAAATGCAGCTCTGCAAATAATTTTAAATGTCTGTATTATAAGAACTATAAACACATTGGTTTGGCAAACAACTGTTCGGTAACGTTGGTGGCAGTGTTTATCACAAATATTAACAGGACTAAAATCCTGCTGCACTGATTTCCCAATGCCGCTGTCAAACCCTGTTCAAAGAGCTTACTCTTTACTAAAACCAAACTTGTGTGTTATCTCTCTCTTATCCCCTAGGCAACACAAGCTGCCAAAAAGCCCAAGGGTGACACCTCTCAGTTGACTGACAACTCATTTCCTGGGCCCTCCATGCTCCACGAGCAAGGTGACGGACCCTCCAACACAAGTTTTTCCAAAGCTGGCGCCACCTTCAATGTGTCCATGGTGGGCCAGTCCGGAGCTGCACCCCTGTCTCTGGACGCCTTGGCTGGCACATACAATCCTGCTAGCCACAGTGAGTGGCCCCTGAGCAACCAGAGCCAAGCAGGGTACCCTTCCTCCTGTATCAAACAGGAACCCCTCAGCATCCCTCACCAAGACCCCACACTGTCCTTGCAAACCTCCACTTCCTCTTTGCTTCAGCATCCTCCGATATACAGGAGTGACAAAACACTAGACTTCATCCCTGTCAAACAGGAACAGAAAGGAGCTGGTGGGAGTGGAGTGGGAAAGCATCAGCCACAACCTTCTCCTGCTCAGAAGCTGTCTCTGGACAAATACAGAGAGAAACATGCTGCAGAGCTGGCTGTCTCTGGGCAGAAACGCAGTCAGGAACAGCACGGAGGAGTTATGGATATTGATGCGAGGGCGGATATGCCATCTTCCATCTCTTCTACCTATGCACCATCCTCTACGAGCCAAGTAGACCATAGAAAACATTCACAACCCCACCAGACATCCCACGGTAGTGGCGGTGGCAACACGACTGCATCCCCAATGAAAATTAAAGTACCCTCCTCTTCAAATTCAGGGCAAGATCGACGCCATCACAGCGACAAACGGGACAAAGGCTCGCTTAAAGTCCGCCTGGCCGTTCCTGGGTCCGGCTCCCAGCTTGACAAAAGTGGACAACCAAGCAAAGATGAGCTTAAGATGAAGATTAAAGTCTCATCAGAGCGCCACAGCTCATCCGATGAAGGCATGGCGGCCAACAACAACAAGAATAAACATTCCAGCCCACTGGTGAGCAAGGAGAAACAACACCGTGGAGCGGACCACAATCTCCATCGCCACCACAAGCACAGTCACCCACACACACACAGCGGAAATGGCGGGGGAGGCCTGTTACGGGGTCCTCCAGGACTGTCCAGCACGGAAGGGACCACGCTCGCTCCTCCCGGATCCACCTCATCTTCGTCCTCGTTGCGCAAGAGGGCGCACCCCGACGCCAGCCACAACCACCACCCTTCCTCCTCATTCTCCACTTCTTGCTCCAAAGCGAGCAAAATCTCCAAGGGTGGCACTGGTGCTGCAGGTACTACATCTTTTTCTCTCTCCTCTTTTCCTCCTTGCTCCTCTCCTGTACTGCAGTGTGTCTCGTCTGGCTTGCAGCTCTATGGCTAACCTCCCACCCCCCTCCCTTCCCTCTTCCTCCTCCTTATTCTTGTTTCTCCTCCTCCCCCTCCTGTCACACGCAGGTGGGCTGCGGACCTCTCAGCAGTACCCGCCTCCTACTAGCGAATCGCCACATGAATTGGGAGAGCAGAGACACTGAGTCCACCACTCTGCAGCCATGGCCAGCACTTGGAAATGGCAACAAACTACCCACAGCTCAGACTTTGAAGACTATGCTCACCTCCCTGTTAAGTGCCCTAGGAAATAACTCTTTATGTCATGATAAACCCTTTACTGAAAGGCAGAAAAAAAACCTATCTGCAAAAAAAAAAGTATTGTTGGACTTCTCAATTTCTGAGACACAAGAAAGATAAAAAAAATTATGCTTCCTGACTGTCACATCTCTGGGCTGTGATGCTCAGTGTTTCTGTTAGTGTGTTGAATTGCTGCTTGGTTCTCCTTCCTCCTCAATCGAGTCCAGGAACGTGCAAAGGTGGGTGTGAGTGTGTTTTCATTGCCGGGAAAGTCCATCTCTACATTTCACATCTCCATATGGTAAAACAAAAGTATTACAAGTACTATAAGAGGCATGGAAGGTGCACTTTCTTCATTTTCTTTCTTTTTTTAAATGACTAATTTAATTGAATCACATTTCTGCGGTTGTATGAGGAAGCCAGTGGCCAGCTGGAGATGAGTTCAACTTATGTTTGCTGGCATTCCATTTAGTACTGTTGGTGGATGCAAATTTTTTTTTAGGTGTAAAGTTTCATCTCCTCAATTTCTTTCTCATCTTGATTTCTTTTTATACTTAAGTACTGTGCGTTTGATTTGCATGTTTCAATCATCAAAGGGATTTAAAAGGAGAACACGTACTTGCTGTTTACAGAAAGTGAGATAAATGTACATACGTTTTTGTATGTTTAAAGAAAAAAAAAGCTATACCATGACTACTCAGGTTTGGAGCTGCTTGTAAGTATAACAAGATAACTATAATACCTATAAAAGACTTTTATTTTGTTGATCAGTGGATTGGGCATCGTCTGAATGATTGCAGCATTCCAGTGGTGTGTGCTTCGTACGACCTTCCTACAGGGGGTGCTGTACTGTGCTTTTTCTCCATCACAGGGAATATCAGTTGATGCCCCCAGTAACACTGGCACATCCAACACCTACTTATCACATCAAAGCGATGCAATTTGTACCAAAAATTATTTTTTTTGGACCTATAAGTAGACCTTAAGCTGGATGCCAAAGGTTGTGCCTCAAAAAGAAAAAAAAAGAACTGACAAAGACAGTAGTAGTGTGCTATTAAAGTTTACATAACCCTTTTTACTTTGAAGTGCATCAGACATTATTTCATAACATAAACTGTAGCTGTTAGATGCCAGCCCATAAAGGGGATACATTTGAGTATTATTCAGTCAGCCATTAATGTGGTACTATACATAGATGTTGGCTCAGTTCCATCCCAGCTGTCAGAACAGTGACACATTGGCCATATGCAACATGACCTGCTGGATACTTTTAAAACTCAAGTATCTGTAATTTGGACGGCCCTCATAGGTTTTATCATGCAAGTCATCCAATTGGTTTATTTCACATATAGAGCCATTTAACTGTCCGGACACATCTTCACATCAGTTTCATACATTAAACTCTATATTGTTCTCAAATCTTGACATGACCGTCCCTTCTGTCATTGACTGGGTTACTCGTTTATTTAGGAGTGTGCAAAACCCCTGATAACCTGTAGGCTGGATTACTTGTTCCCTCGGTGGGGATTAACAGTTGGGCTCACAGAGCAAAAGGCGGCTGTGGACAAATAATCCACTATTTACATCCCTTTTTTCCCCCTTTTCATTTCAATATTACGAATAAACTTCAAACTTGCCACTACCCTGACACGTATAAACACTGGTTGTTGCTGTCATTTTCTTTTGCATATATCCACATTACTAGAGTCTAGAAGGAAATAAACTTGCGCATTTGTACATTTGAATATGAGGAGGTGTGCACAGTTGCTTATAATAATGAAAGGGCTCGTATGAGTGGCGTGTCTCTTAAGCACAAATTGACATGGCATTAGTACTAGGTACCTTAAAGGCAGTGGTTCCTTACCTTTACTCCTTGAAGGACCCCTTTTCTACCATTGAGTAAACTGACAGATTTAAGTGACATATTCTATGACTATTTCATATTTCAATGCATAACAATAACGGTAGATTTTTGGGATCTAGAAATACGAGTCTATGTGTATAATCTATGATTAATAGGCTTCATTTTAGACAGAGTCAGTATTTTCTTTTTTACTCTGGCCATTGTTCTTTAAGCTCCTTGGTTGCCTTAACTGCATATTTTTCTAATGCAGGACGTGCTGTTATGTTGAGTAAAGGCTTTGTAAATATAGCCTATGTTCAGGTCTTTACTGTGACCTTATTCTGTGACTGTGAGTGATTTTTTTTTATCTCGAATCGTAATCTTTATAATTTAATATAATATTTTAAAGTATTCTTACAGCCCTTATCAAAATAACCCGGTACCAAGTAGTATTCATACTTCTCCAGTCAAAAAATACCTGCATTCGATTCTTTTGGTACACAGATGAGGAGAAAAATCACTTACGATTTTGCGTGTAGCCGTCACTGCAAGCATTTTTTTATTTAATGCGATGTGTGATTGACCCACTTCCACAGCAACTGTCTGTGGTGTTGTAAAATCAAGTGCGGTGTATTTGATGGAGTAGGCAGTTAAGCTTGGGTGATAATCCAAGAATAAAGGTGTCGAATGAAGAGTTATTGGCATTGCTACTACCATTGTTTTTTTAACAATATCCAGCCCTACTGATTTCTCAATAACTCATTAGAGGAAAGCTAACAGGAAGTACTAGTTCACAATTGCAGCATGGAAAAATGTAGTCCTAGGTTATGGGAGTTATGGTGTAATATGGATAAGACAAATTCAGTCAAAATCTACACATCACACAACAGAGCAAACTAGAGTTAAACGTAAAATTAAAGTATAAGATTGGCACATTTACACTGTAGGAAATATTTAAAGTCAGTAACAAAAGTCTGGCATCTATCTGTTCACATTTTTTAGGTTCTATGTACTTTAAATTTATAAAAGTGCTTTTCATGTAGTTTGTTTAACTTCAGCGTAATGCAGTTACTACAGTTTTTGTTAATATACTCAATATTGTATTTACCAGAATGGTCTGAGACACAAGCCCAGCGCTCCCTAACATACTTGTAGTGCATCAGTGGGGATAGGTGGCAGGCCCTCAAAGGGTCACAAAAAAATACGTTATGTTTTGAGTCATCAGTTTGAATTAAGTCATTGAAAAGTCCTTTAGCTCGAAAATATTCAGTCTTAGTGTAACTTGTTAACCACACAGCCCTCTTGGGTGACCACAGCAGTTCTTTTTCTGTATTTCCCAAGAGATCACTCCTGTCTCTCTTTGTGGGATGAATGAATGCTTCAGCAGCTGCTCTGCAGATGGCCGTAGTCTCTGGTCACTGGTGTTGAGAGAAAACCAAAAAAAAAAAATGAGGGAACTTCTTCCCAAACATGACTAAAAATAGAAAAATATGCACTGAATTAAGTCTCTAACTGAATTTGTCCCAAACTTTTCAAAGGTTTTCATTATAATTACAGTAGGGATAGATTCAATGAGGAAATCAGTGATTTAAAGAAAGATAGAAGGATGAAGAGACTCACCTCGTCAAGCTGATTTTTACAAAATCCTTGGCGTTATCTGAGAACGCATCAGGTAATGAGGGCATCAACCCTCTTTGAGCCCCAATGTAGAACAAGGCAGCCATCTTGTCCATGTGTGCCAGTGGTGGTTTCCCTGTGGCCATCTCAAACACGGTGCAACCCACACTCCATATGTCTGACTTCCTGCCATATCCTGTCTCATTGATAACCTGAGTGGAAAAGATGCAAAGTCACACAAGTTTCAAGGTCAGTTTTACTCTGACCATGAAATAAATATGCTTAGTACAGATGAGAAGTCCACCAAAATTCTACTCTACCTCTGGTGCCATCCAGTAAGGTGTGCCGTGGACAGACTTGATCAGATCTCCACTGTTGCTTGCAGTGTGGTTCAGGCAGCTCAGACGGCGTGCACAGCCAAAGTCTATGAGCTTGATGACACCAGTGGGCATCAGCATGACATTGTTTCCCTTCAAGTCACGATGAATCACCCTGTTCAAGTGAAGGTAGGCCACCCCCTCCAGGATCTGTTGGGTGTATAGCGCTAGGACACGCTCTGGCAAAGGCCCGAACCTGAAGGAAGTAAAAGGTACTGTGTGAAAGGCATTAGCACATACCATTTATTGTTAAACCCCATGATGTTTTGTAACTCAATGTCTTGTCAGATGTCATATACTTCATGGTAAGTTGTCAAGCTGTCAAGCTGTTTTGAATCAAGCAAACCTGTGAAGGACACTGGCAATGGATCCTCCTGGGATGTACTCCATGAAGATGGAAACCACATGCTGGTAAAGTGAGGTCCCAAGGAAGCCCACTATGTTGGTGTGTCTGAGGGTTTTTAGCAGCTCCACTTCCCCTTGCAGACGACTGTACTCCCTCTTTGCAGCATTGGGGTCAGAGGTATCCAGGCTTACCTGCTTCACAGCTATCAGCTGGCCCTGGCTGGTCAGGCCGCAGTACACCTGGTAAGAAGGCAGCAGTGATCACCACGATTAGTTCGACATCAGTGTCTGCTACTGTATGTGATGTTTGAGTGCTTGGATAACATTGGTGTACTGATTTTTTTAAGGTAAAACCTCGAGAGCTTTAAACAGCAGGAGTTCTGATTGTCAACTAACCATGGAGCAATACTCTCAAAATTGGTAATATAAAGACACAATGCATCAGATTTTTTCTCATGCTTGAAATATGTTATTAGCTTTAGTTTTTCTTCTAGATTTCTATACTTACTGTCCCATAGGCTCCTCTGCCAAGAACTTCACCCTTTGTCCATGTGATGGTTTCATCTACAACCAACCCAGAGCCAAGCAGAGCAGCACTGTCTGTTGGATTAACCTGCCATAAAACACACAGAATGAAGGTTAGCAAAGTCACTGTCTAAAAAATAAAACTGTTAAAACTGTTTTTAATGGTGTAGATCCCAAGTTAAACCTTGATGTCTTCTAATGTGTGCCAGCTATGTACACATTCATACAATACTGATAAAGAGACAGAACTGTGGCCCTTGGCATGTGGAAAAGTGCATGTTTATGAACCAACCCAGGATTCCAAAAGAGCTGAGGAGCTGTGTAAAGCATAAATAAAAACAGAACACAATCATTTGCAAATCCTTTTTGGCCTGTATTCCATTTAATACAGTACAAAGAAAAAATATTTCATATTGAAATCTATTGTTTTTTTGTAAATAAAAATTCATTCTGAGTTTGATGCCTGCAACATATTTAAAAAATGTTAGGATGGGGTGTGTTAGTGCCTATGACATGAGTAACTTGCACATGTGTAAAGGCACCATGAATGCTGAAATGTACAAACAGGTTTTGGAGCAACATATGCTGCCATCCAGATGATGGCGTTTTCAGGGACATTCCTGTTTATTCCATTAAAACAATGAGTCATATTCTGTACAAGTTCCAACAGTGTGGCTTAATTATAAAAAAAGTGCAAGTACTAGATTGACCTTCCTGCAATCTAGAACATTCTCCCATTGAAAATGTGAGACAAATTATGAAGCACAAAATAGGATAACGCACTGTTAAGCAACTGAAGTTGTATATCAGGCAAAAATGTAAAAGAATTTCACTGTTAAATCTTCGTCTAAAAATGTCCTCAGTTCCCAAATGCTTCCCGAGTCTTGTTAAAAGAAAAGATGATGTCATGTCCCTCTGCAAACCTTTTTGGAATGAGTTGCAGACATCAAATTCAGAATGATGGTATATTTACAAAAAACAAAAAAATGTTTAAACATTAATTATCTTGTCTTTTTTTAAAAAAGAATAATAATAATAAAGATTTGCAAAAAAAAGCATTTTGTTTTTATTTAGGTTTTACACAGAGTCCCGGCTTTTTTGGAATCAGGGGTGTATATTGCAAAGGAAGGCCAAAATGAAATGTAAATTTAGGACTAAAAAAACAATTTAAAACGCTCCATTGCACACTCCCAAAACTAATATTTTTCATAGTCCTTAATATGTGTGGAGTTATGAAAGAACATGATGGAATGAGCAGAAACAGTGTTTGAATATGTGCCATTCCAAATCACTCCCTATCATGGCCATAACATGAAAATCACAATGCTTCTCTCTTTTTTTTTCTTCTGAACATTGAAGTTTACCTCAGGAGTTATCCTTCGTCCTGTCTCGGCACCATCTTTTCTGTTGGACTCCAGATTTTCAGGTCCTGTAGATACATCCCTCTCGTCCAATGAGATCAGCTCCTCGGCCAGACATTGCAGCAAGTCATCTGTAAGTGGCCCGTCCCCTACCTCATCCAGAAACTTCTGGTAAACTGGTGACATGATGGTTTGGCTACTGCTGCTAGACGATGTCCAGGTGTTGATCTTTGGCTGTTGGGGGCTTTGAGATGATACAGGCTCAGGAACTGGTCGGTTTGGGCTTCCTATTTCTTGCATATTCATGTGCAGTTGACTATAATCTTCAGCATGAGATGAAGCTGCTGGCATAGTCAGTGTTTTGTCATCAGATTTGAAAGTTTCAGATCCATACCTAGAAAGAGCCTCCTCTATGGTAGATAACATATGATCTTTGGCTTTTTCTTGAGCACTGCTGTTACAAATGTCAACCTCCTTAGAGAGAACTAACTCTGTGTTCTCATCAGATTTAGGCATATCTGTAATCTTGTGAGTGCCTTTCCTTGGTGCAGGTGTGAGGTTAGTTTTTACCCTTGGGGAAACAAGTTTTGGTTTGCTTTTAGCTGAAGCCACCATGCTGTCCCCTGGTATTCTCCTCTGTGCTTGTTTCAGTGGTCTATGTTTTACTTTATGGTTCTGTTGTGTCTTCCTAGACGGAGCAGACTGCACTTGTCTGTCCTTGACTTTATCACAGGAGCTGGAAACTCGAAGGTTATCATAAATTGGACCGGCAAACATCTCATAGATGGCTGGTCCTTCCTCACCACTCTGTATCTGCTGAAACATGTCTTTGTAGGTGATGAAGTCTACAGAAGATTTAGACCTCGGTATCCCTGCGGCCCTCTTCAGCTGCTGGGTGCTGTTTGGCTCCCTCGCTGGTTGGTTCAACTTGTCAGGATTTGATCTTCTGTTCTGATTAATAAGCTTCTTTCGTGGTGATGAGGTGCCAGTGTTACAATGAGTGCCTCTGACAGATTTAAGCTTCGACTTTACTTTTGTGACTGTCTCTCCGCTAATCATTAGCTCAGGGCTTTTCCTGGTTTTCTCTCTAACTTGTGCCGAAGGTGAGGAGTACTTCAAATTGCCTTTGGACTTGTTTCGATTAAGGGTGCTTCGGTCTTTGTGTGCCAGTATGTTGAAGGAATGCTGGTTTGTTTGAATGTTTGTTCTGAGTTCACAGTTCGTGCTGGTTCTTCTCTCCTTGTTCTGGGCAGGCTTTAAGGCTTTCAACATCTTCTGTCCCCTCTTAGGATCCATGTTTGACACTGGAAGGTCTAGACATGGAGCAAATAATTGGACTTTCTTTTCAGTAGTGCTTTTTGTTAATTTAACATCCTCTCTATGTGGGGTTGGGTTGCCTAACCAGGTTTCTTCATAAAAGGAATCCTTCATTGTTCTTTCTGTCTGTTTTGTACACTGCAGGTCGTTTGTGCAAGTCCCTTCAGAAGATGCAGGAACATCAACTTGGTCTTTATTCATATTATGTGTTATCTCATGACTAGTCTCAGTCTCTGGCTCTGGGCTGTAGCCCACGTGGCTCTCTTCCTCCTTAGATTTTGATGTGATAGGTATTTTATTGTTCACAGTATCTCCTTGTTGTGCATAGTTACATTTTATAAGGGACTGACAGTCAACTGGCTCCTTTGTATTATCCATATTGGTCACTTCACCTTCACAGTAAGAGTTTACAACTTTTTCAGTGCATAGAAGATCATTTATATGATTAACAGCCTCCCCATCCAGGTCATGTGCTGATCTGTGGATCTTAGGCATATGACTCATCCTTGGCTGCCGTGTCTCCCTGTCCAAATCACCCTCAGTGGAGCTCACATCATTCAAATGCACCAACAATCTCTCGCCAACAAACTTCAGAGGGCTTTCTCCTGAAGTTCTAATAGGTATTTCCCTCCCATCTTCCTCATCCTCATCCTCCAGGTCGATGGAACTGAGGCTGCCGCTGCTGGACCCGCTCTCCTCACTTCCACCCTTCATGGTCAGAGGGACAGTGCCTGGGCTGCCCCATGACAGCCTTTCTCTCCTCAGCCGGGTCCTGGAGCAAAGAGGGGTACGGCTGATGGGCTTCAGGGGAATGTGGCACTTTAGTGATGGCAGAGACACAATGTCCCTGGGCCTGCTGTCTAGTGGTGCCAACAGCTTGGGTGTTCTGGGATGCGGAGCCAGCAAGGGACCCTGTGAGAACTGCAGAGAATAAAGACATTGACAGTAAGTCAGTGTTTAGGACTGGTAAAGTAGACCAGCTATTAGATAGATGAAAAGAAAAGGGAATGTAAGTATGACACAGACAAACTGGGGAAGCTTTTGTGGTTGAAATTCACCTTTTGTTTATTCATAGTGTCTTGAGAACCCAGTCCTGCAGACAGGAAGAGATTATACATTCAAAACGACATGCACATAAATGTCCTTTTAAATATTCTAAATAAAATATAAGGAAATAAAATTAACTCCTATGATCTAATAATAGATTAACATACGGGTCTGGATGTGCGCTCTGGCCTGCAGCATAGTGTTTGAGCACAGCGGTGGTTCCATGATGCTGGGGGCTGATTGGCTGAGCTGGTGGGGCTCAGCCACAGACAGCAGGCCAGGGGAGGATGAAGATGCAGCAACCACACTTCTTGTTCTCTGCCTGTGAGGGACAAATCAAAAACAGACTTTAAAAATGTAGTGCCGCAGATGTATTGTGTGTTATTATCAGAATACACAAGGGCAGTAAGTACAAGTCATCTACACAGTCTTTTTCATTCAGAGTTTAATGTCCACCAATCACATTAGGCTGACAGTAATTTTCACTCACTACGTATATACTATTGATTGGTCTCTTAACCTGCTCAGAACCCAATTATGATGCAAACACAAAAAATATTGTTATGTTGGTCTACCCAAAATGCACTTATCAGTCAATAATAAGCATTTTTTAAAATTAAAATACTGTATTATGTTTTATTTTTTTTTATGTCCAGTCCAGTGGACATTGAATCTGAACACAGAAATGACCTTATTGTAAAAATGACAACAAATGGTCCTAACAGACGCTTTTTTAATGAAAAAGAAAAGAGTTTTCTTTTTTTTTGTGAGTGGTTAACTCATATCAGTGACTAATTGGACGCTTTAAACACATTGCATAAATATTATGTATTGTTTTTTGTCATCACAACTTACAATATCCTCAATTTCTGAATATCTCCAGAAAACATTAAGATCAACCCCCCCCCCCCCCCATTCATAGTCAGTGTACATAATAAATAGATCAGGGGTGCCCAAACTTTCGTTTGGATGGCCAAAAGTGAAATTTAATGCTGGAGCATGGGCCCAAAGCAAGTACCTATCAAATTGTTAAGATGCAAAGGATCACATTTCCCTTTATAGATGATAGACATCCATTAAATTAAGTTATAATTAAGTATGCATTTGAGTGAAGTCATATGACAGTAATTATACATCTAAACATCCGGTGTTTGTTGGATTGGATGGAAGGCATCTGAACGGGTTATGCAATGTCAAATGCCTGAATAATAAGCGACAGTATGTACCAGTGTTTAGGAGGAACCAGCAGGCAGGAGGTCCGGGTACTCAGCAAACCAGCTGATGGAGCAGGATCCAGATGGCTCCAGCGTCTGCTGTTGTCGGCCAGGCTCGGCAGAGACAAACCTCCTCTGCTCAGCAGAACAGAACACAGAGAGGTATGTGGTCACTTTTGCCTTGGATTAAAAGAGAGTGTGTTGTTAATTTACTCAGGGTAATTTTTTGGGGCTCGCCTGAGAAATTCTAAAGGCTGATGAGTTTTATTGCCTTGTGCTGAACTGAACATAATGCAAAAGCCTCGTTTCCTTCTCTCTCTCTCTATTACTGGAAGCTATGAAATTAGAGACCAGCTCAAAGAGCTTTATTCTCCTCAGCTTGGACTTGATTCAGTGGTGAGAGCACCACGTAACAGACAATGAGCTGATTCACCAAAGCCCTCTCTCCCCCTGTCCCTGTGTTTCTAACCTGTTTGGGGAGAACAGGTTGTCCTCTGGACACAGTGACAGGTGCCTGCATACAGGACAGGAGTGTAACCAGATAGGACACTATTCTACTGCTGGTGTAAAGTCAGAGGCAGTTGTTGAAGAGCCCAGGAAGAGTGTGTTGTTTATACAAGTGTGTTGGGGGGATGGAGTGTTAACTGTACGTGCATTAAATGTTTGTGTGTACACAGGCTACGTATGAACAGATGTTGATGTGTTCACATGTCAACACTGTCAGCCTAGTGCCATCAGCTTGTAAATTTTCACTCCTTTATAGCTAATCTGTATTTAAAATGAGTGCACACGGGAATGTGTGTGTGTGTGTGTGTGTGTGTGTGCGCACGCACACCTGCTTCCCCTCCCTGCGTCCTGGTAGGCTTGCCTGATGTCTCTCAGTGTTTCCATGGCGTTTTGGAAACAGAGGGGGATTCCCTTATCTGCTCCACACACACGCGCACGCGCACACACACACACACACACAATCACGGTAACATTCTCTAAATCCATTGTATTTTTTACATTGTTAAGTTACACACAAAAAAGTTACATAATGTATACAATATTTCTTACAGAAATGTCTTTATTTACATTTAACCAATTATTCAGAAAAGTTAACAAATATCACAAAAGACATACAAAAGAAATGGCTTTCCAGAAAAAGTAAAAGTAAATAACAACAATGGAAATCTGATTTCTAATTGCATTTTCTTAACTGTAAAGTGTTTTTTTTTTTGGCTGTTCAATAGGCTGGGGGTTCACCAATGCTGAAGAACAATGTTCCTCTGAGGTTTCTAAACTTCATGAAGCATATTTTTCAGTTGACAGGCTACAAATCTGGTGTACTTCTTAGAGACGGACCAATATATTGGTCAGATGATTTTATAGCCTGAAATTGGCCCATCACAGATATATCGGTATCGGCTTCTATGTTGTCTGAAATGCATGATTTAAAAAGTTTAATTTTAACAGAACATAGTGCAGCCAAAGATACTCATTTACCATTATTAAATTCTCAGCGAAGTGCATCTTTTTCAGTGCACTGATGTCATTTGGCAATATAATTGTTAAACTGTAAAATATCCTGCCTCCATTACATATCTTTGTCACAAGTATTTGATAACCATATTTGAGGGATAATTGCATATGTTTCTTGTATATTACAGTATATATAATCCCCAATGTCTGTATTATAGGGTTGAAGCTGCATCATAACCGCATAAAGTGTTCCTCTAAAACCACAAGTGCCCCTGCTGCTGCTGATAGAACACATCTTCCCCGGATATTGAAATATGCTTAAAATGCCACCCCCTTCCATGCAATATAAGGATAAAAACATATAATGAAAAAAATGCTTGCTATGACAGGTAACCACACACTGGCATCCAAAATAATCATTGAGAAATATAATCATAAATAATCTTAATAAATGTAATATTACCACCAATAATATTAGGGTGTACTGCAGTTATGAATGCTGTTTGGTCAGGTGGTGATGCCATACACTGTTTTCTATTTTATTACTTTAAAATGCAGAAAAAGTGGAAAACTAGAATATAATATGAGTGGTACTTCACTGTCAGCTGTTATAGTTTTTGTTGAGTGTTAGTAAATCATTCTAAAATGTCACAAAAAACTCACAAAATAGTGTTTCATTTAAAGTACATAGTGAGCTCTTTCCTGCATGACCTTCAATCATATGCTAGCTCCCTAAAATGGCAATCAGTGATCAAAACTGAAAACTTTTAAGACTGAAAAGTTTTAAGATTTTTCTTTTAAAATACTCAGAATGATTCAGTTAAGCTGTTAAGTTTGTCTCCTGTGTGAATTCCTTCTAACGGCCCTGGAATTTACGGTATTAATATTACAACATTCATATACAACATATTAACACTCATCATAGAGAAAACAGCATTACCTGCTTCTGAGCGTGTTGGTCCACTCTGCCCCCATATCAAGACCACGTTCAGTGACTGAATCAGATAAACCTCTCTTTGTCTATTTTTTTATTCCTCCGCACACTGGTGAGATTTGATCATGACACCATTTAGTATTTTGTGTTCTCAACATGTCCGTTCCTTCCTGCTCAGTCCTCTCTGGACCATGCTGTTGTGGCGGATCTACAAGTTGCGCAGGCAGGTTTTTCAACTGAGAGGTGGTATTGTGTGTGAGACCCCTCCCTTCAGGTCACTCCTCCCTCACTTGCCCTCCTCTAGAAGGGGATTTTAACTGATGGCCTGAGCGGACCAGTATATTTCTTTGGCCAGTACTTTGACCTGTTTAAAGTAGTTTGTTGGCATCAAAAATGCCCAGATGACCTTTTTGTGGTTTCTCTTTAGCCTCCCCCCCTTTCCCTCCACAGGATAAAAATACAATTTTGGTTTTATTTAGTGAATCTAACTAGCTCACACAAAGAAACTTTCATACATCCATTGTTAACACCTCAGCCCACTAAAACTCCAGGAGTCCTTGAAAAAGTCCTTACCTTGGTTGAGGCCTTTATGATGGTCAGATAGGGGAGCGTATCCTGAAGACTCCAGCACTTCCTGGAAAGAACAAAACAGAGCAATTAATTCATTACATGTCCCAGTCTTAGGTCCGGTAGAATTCTCGCAGTGATGTTCACTCAGATGGAACTCTATTAGATTTTTTTAAAATCAAGAAACAAAAATTATCTTTTTAACACACATTTTCAAGTTGAAGTAAATAACGGCTGTCTGACTGCAAGGTAAAATCGTGAAAACATTCTAAATATTGTGTTCACTTAAACTGATTTTGATGTTTTTAGGTGTCCAAAATACATTTTTGCTATAGTGTGACCTCTGTGTAAAAAAAGGAGATTACAGATATACTATATCCTTATTGTTATTCTTGCTTATGTATATCTTTGCTGTTCATTGTTGTAGCTTTGCACACACATTTATATTTTTTTATTTTTAACCTAAATACTAATTTTATACGTTGTGTTTTAGCATAAGGCACAGTTTAATATTTTACACACTTTACACACTCAGTACATTATCCATATTATAACTGAAATATTCACATATTAGTGCTAATTGTCTGTTGCTGTATTTCTTAATTTATATTTTTTACATGCTCAACATACTATACATACTTTATCTTTAAATTTTTAAATATTTACATACTGTTGTAATAGCTTTTGCTGTGTTTCTATATTTATATTTTATATACTTGTGTATATACTTGTGCAAATGTTGGTACTTCTACCTGCTATAATTCCCTATGCTGGCATCAAAGTGACTGTAAAGATTTCTCTCTCGGGGATCAATAAAGTATGTCTGATTCAGCTACCATGTAAAATCTCACTTAAAACATTTGAACTATCCCTTTAGATATTACAAATTGAATGATTTTAAAACAAATTTTCTAAGTATATCCTTGTTATAAAGTGTGTTTTTTAGTAGTTTTAACACTGTACATGTACAAAAACATCACAGCTAAGTGGACCAATGGGCTTCTTAGACTTTTCTCCGTGAACCACCTGCTCTTCCCATCCAGCTAACCAGCTGCCCTGTTTGTCTGCTGCATCTATACAGACACACATAATGTGGTAGTATTGCAGATAAGTGTCAGCTAACCAGGGAACCCCTCCTCCACACACACACGCACGCACGCACGCACACACGCACGCACGCACGCACGCACGCACGCACGCACACACACACACACACATACACATAGACACACCTATCTAAACAACCAGTCACTGCTTCCACATATTTGTCCTCTGGGTGACCACTCACATGAGATTAACAGCCACACTCACACACACATACTTAAAAACAACAAATTATTGTCAAAGGAGATCATAGGAGTTTATGTCACTGTCATGTTCGTCTCACTTGAATAGACAGTTGTTTCCTAAAATCTGGACAATTACTGAAAATGTGTCCTCTCTCCCAAAGCACGTACCCCTGTGTGGCTGTATAGCAGAAAGTCGTGCTGATGGGTTGGTGTCTGAGTGGGGGAGGCAGCAGTTGACCGATCAGGATAAAGGCTCACAAGGTCTAACTCTACGTCTGAATCTCCAAACTCTGAATCCAAATCCTGGCATGAGTACTTGTCAAGGGCAAGGAGGGACAAAGAGGCAGCATCTGCACAAAATCAGAAATAATTGTAACACTTTGTGATAATTAAAGAAGGAAAACTGTTTCTCTAAGTAACAAGAGCAGGTTAAGAATCTGAAAACACTAACAACAAATCCATGTTTGGTGCTCAAGGTCTTCACCCGACCCCATCCTGTTTACACAAGGTGATAAAGACGGAGGTTTCTGAAGTCTGAAAGCAACATTTTACCTTTCTTTGTTTCTTCCTTTTTCCATCCTCTCTGTGTTACCTTGTTTCTGTATCGCCATCCTCGATACAAACTCTGGCTCACACGCTCTTGTGAAGGCTCTCAGCAGCGTGCTTGCTCACACATACACAAACAAGCCTTTCTTACACCCTCCTACATAAGTGCAGGCTTTGAGTGCCACTGCAGAGGTTTCACTCTGACAAACAGGATCATGAATGAACTTGGTATGCTGTTTGTGTGTGAGCCTGTATGTGTGTGTGAAAGAGAGAGAAAAAGTGTATGCTTACACATAGTTATGTTAGGAAGATACTATATTTAGAATGTGGGTCTATCTGCTACCTGCATGCTCTGCATTAAACAGCCAGTTTAATAAGTAACTAATCAATGAATCAGTAACCAAAGCCAAGACAAAAACATGAGGAAGTGAGCAAATGTGCGCAGCATTAGTTAATTTAATGTCATGAGAAATAATATACAGGGAAGCAAAATTATTTCTTTGAATGCATGGCTACCTGTTGATTAATTTATGTAATACAAAAGTATTTCTCTGTTATAGTGCATGGTTAGAGTGCTGGAACTTTTTCACCCAACAAAAACGTTTGTTAACTGCATAATTCTAATCAGATTATAGCTATTTCTGAAAGAAACATGGTAAGGTACAAATTAGTGAATAATCTCTACTTTCCAAAAGCAGATCACATGGACTGTTGGAATTAGGATCAGAATTTTCCCACAACTTTAAAGCTGATTTTTTTCTTTTTGCCACTTTTTGCCACACTGTAAATGCTGACATTTTATCACAGTATAGAACTGACATGAGCACACTTGCCAGCCAAGAGTTACCTACCTACTAACACACCTTGCAGGCACAGAGCAACATTAGCATTGTTTTTGCCACTTAGTAAATGTTTTTTTTTCTTTGCTTTGTCTTGGTCTCTGCCAACTCCTGATGGAAGTGTTTGGCTCTTTAGCTTCTAAATGCTCCACTAAGTTCTCAAGGTAGTTGCTAACTTTAGATTCAAGATTCCTTTGTTGTCATTCAGACTCTTTGCCAGACAGGCACAAGATGCTAAAAACTGTAAAAAAAAAATATATTCATCTCTACATATACATATACTTTAACTCACTTTACAGTTCTGTTCGAAGGAATACTGTGCCATTATGCCACCTGCCTGTTCTATATGAAAGGCACCATTGCAGAATTGGGGAACAGAACTGTCTCGCCTTTAATCCTGCACAGAGGTAGTAACAGTGCCAAAATGGTGTCTGAAACCCAGCATGATGGGACAATGGGCAGAATGGGTATGACCTTTTGACGGCGTGTTATTCGTATGACCCACTGTGGAAGATCTAAAAAATAGCTGTTACTGACGAAAATGTTCACAAACTGGGAAAATAATGAGGCCCGGGAGCTCCTTACCCTCTGAGCAGAGGATGAGATCAGCTGCCATATAAAAGGGACAATAAATGATTGCTATTGTTATGTTATTCAATTGTTATTGTTTAGAAAGCACTGCTGACATGTTTGTTGTATGTTAGAGGCTAGATGTGTTGTGTTAAATGCCTGTCACGCCTCTTTTGCTTTCACAATGCCAGCATGCTGTCTTAAATCACACACTGAAGTGGCATGATGCTGCTGTTGTTGGGTTCTGTGTAAAGATGCAAATGAGGCATGAAGAGGGGACTTCATAGCTGTGTGATCTCTTTGTAAAATGAGCTTTTGTCTGCCTGTTGTTTACATAACATATCAGAACCTTTTCACTGAAATGGCTACACAAAGTGCGGATGGGGATGTCCACTAACTTGCGCGCATGTGATTTAAGTGTATGTAAAATTTCACATGCTGGAAATGTGAATGTGCAAATGTACACGTTGGCATGTACTGTGCTGTTTTTTGGGGTGTGTACCTGTGTGACTTAGGGCCTCAACCATCATTTGCATGATTTCCTCCCTCAGAGGGCTGTTGATGTTAGCAGCGTAGTGGAGAGCAGAGCAGCCGCTGCGGTCTCGTACCTGCAGATCACTGATGAAGTTTAAAGAGAGACAGAACAAGTATAAGAGGTCAGTTTTTCTGCTGCAGAGAAATCCAGATTTGGAAACAGTGTGACAAAGAAATGTGCATGTGTGTATTTACTTTTCTACAGTATATAGCCTATATATGAGTGAAATGTGTTTTCATACGCTGAGAGTCCCAGCAGTTCCTTGACCACCTCCATAGGTCGATGTTCCCAAGGCAACAATGTCACTATGCCCTCAAACAGGTCAATGTCCCTTACAGCAAGCATCACAGCCGTCACACCATCACAGTTAGGAACATTTATATCCACATGGTCTGTCTGAGCCTGAGACATGCAGACAGACACAAACACACATATTGCAAAGTGCTGCGGCCACAAGCAGGGGAACATAGCACACAAACATTTAAAGGAACAACTCATCTTTCATTTCCGTCATGACCTTTAAATCATCATTTCGCCTTAAGTAATTTATTAAATTAATGTTTTAAACACATAAAAAAACATTCAATACAGCAGTACAGTTAGCGGTCACAGATAGAAAACAAAATGTTGTGTTATTCGCATAGCAGCTGCTGTTTAGTTACACTCATTGTTGAATTTTAAGCACCTGAAGATATGTCTCACATTTACAGGCAGTTGCACAAAGTCACACAAGGACATCATGAGACGTTAGTTGTCCTGAGCTGAATACAACTCAGGAATGCCTTTTCATTTTAAAATGTTCCAAACACCCCACTGATAGAATCTGCGTTACTGAAGTTAGTCTCTAATTTTTCTTTCTTTCTTTCTTTAGAGGTTTATACATTTTTTCAGTTCATTTGGGCACCACACATAGTGGCAGATTGTGCTATTGGCTACACAGGCAGCACCTATTAATGAGGGCAAGAGTTTGTCAGCAAAGGTATTTATCTGTGTTGATTTATCAATAGCTTTTGTTCTTGTTAGTAATAAAAAACAAGAATAATAAAAATAATTTTGAAAAATAAAAAAATAATTGTAAAAAAAATAAATACTACTACTACTACTACTACTACTA